>NC_052340.1:41178906-41223906 GCF_016432855.1 Salvelinus namaycush | reverse complement strand
CTCAGGCCTTATTGCTTTGATACACAGAGATACATGTACACACTATGGTTGAAGACTTTGTATTACCTGGCATTTCCTGTGACTTCGCTCTCATTTTCACTCTCCTCTCCCTCTACCTCCCCCTCCCCTCCCCCTCCCCCTCTCCCTCTCCCTCTCCCTCACTCTCCCCTTCTCCATCTACCCCCCCCCCCCTCCCCCTCTCCCTCACTCTCCCCTTCTCCCTCTACCTCCCCCTCCCCTCCCCCTCTCCCTCTCCCTCTCCCTCACTCTCCCCTTCTCCATCTACCCCCCCCTCCCCCCTCCCCCTCTCCCTCACTCTCCCCTTCTCCCTCTACCTCCCCCTCCCCTCCCCCTCTCCCTCTCCCTCTCCCTCACTCTCCCCTTCTCCATCTACCCCCCCCTCCCCCCTCCCCCTCTCCCTCACTCTCCCCTTCTCCCTCTACCTCCCCCTCCCCTTCCGCTTCTCCCTCCCCCTCTCCCTCCCCCTTCTCCCTCTACCGCTCCCTCTCCATCTCTTTATTTTCCTCTCAATCTGTTCTAGAAATTCGAGGCTGAGCTGTTTAAGATTGCCATGCCATGTATCTGTGCCATCGCTGGTGCCATCCCTCCGGACTATGTGGACGCCAGCTACTCCTCCAACACAGAGAAGAAGGCTTCGGTGGACGCTGAGGGAAACTTTGACCCCAAACCTGTGGAGACTACCAAGTGAGGATGGGATGGGGGGGTCGATGGCAGTCTGAAGATTGGGCATAAGTTTTCCTGAACACGTGACCTGTCCAGGAGAAACTCTAGGCCCGAGTTTAAGGCTAGGGTTATTCCTGATCTATTCACCTGGCGTGGAAAACCCTTGACGCTATATTTACATAGTAGAGTGGTTAGCAGTGTGTCTCACGTAGCGATAACTCTCCGCCTGTTTTGTCCTTCTCAGCACCATTATCCCCGAGAAGCTGGATGCCTTCATTAACAAGTATGCAGAACACACTCACGACAAGTGGGCCTTCGAAAAGGTCAGTTTTCTCCTCACCTCTCCTTCATCCTGCACCTACGACACAATAAATCACCGTCTACTGATGGAGACGGAGACGTCGGGTAGAAAAAGGGTTTTGAGTATAATGATGCTCTTCTGTTCTCAGATCCAGAACAACTGGTCGTACGGAGAGGTGCTGGACGAAAACACCAAGACCCACCCCATGCTGCGTCCGTACAAAACCTTCTCTGAGAAGGACAAGGAGATCTACCGTTGGCCCATCAAGGAGTCCGTGAAGGCCATGCTGGCCTGGGAGTGGACGATGGAGAAGGCTCAAGCAGGGGAGGGAGAGAAGGTGGAGCTGAAGACCACCACACGGAAGATCTCCCAGACTGCTCAGGCGACCTATGACCCCAGCCACGGCTACAGCCCTTCGCCTGTGGACATCACTGCCATGGCGCTGTCCAGAGAGCTGCAGGTAGGGAACAAACTGGAAAGACAACTCTAGTCGGTGGTGGCTTGGTCAATACACTATGATCAGCAATCTGTCATATGGGTTTGGTGGAGGAAAGGGTATGGGAGATAGTTTGTTCACTTTCACCAGTGACATATAGATTGATGTACCTTGTGATCCTCTCTCTCTCTCTCTCTCTCTCTCTCTCTCTCTCTCTCTCTCTTTCTCTCTCTCTCTCTCTCTCTCTCTTTCTCTTTCTCTTTCCCTTTCTCTTTCTCTTTCTCTTTCTCTTTCTCTTTCTCTTTCTCTTTCTAGTCCATGGCTGAACAGCTGGCTGAAAACTACCACAACACCTGGGGCAGGAAAAAGAAGATGGAGCTGATGGGAAAAGGTGAGACGAAAGGGACGGACAGCTGTCAGGGTTTTTAACGTTCTGCTCATAATGTCAGTCTCATAATTCGTAATGTCAGTCTGTTTGCGTAGGACACTTTTGAAGTAAGTAAAGGTTCTTCACAGCTGAAAAACTTAAGGGATAACAGCAATAGAAACACCGGATGATGTGTGTGTTGTCCAGGTGGTGGTGCCCATCCTCTGCTGGTACCCTATGACACCTTGACGGCTAAGGAGAAGGCCAGAGACAGAGAGAAAGCCCAGGACCTTCTCAAGTTCCTGCAGCTCAACGGATATGCCGTCACGAGGTACAATACTGTAACACTCAATGCTCAGATAGCCCCCCCCTGTCCATATTGTATCAACAAGTTGTATCTCATGTAAATATCTCTGTTCCTCTCCTCCTTCCTCTCCTCCTTCCTCTCCTCCTTCCTCGCCTCCTTCCTCGCCTCCTTCCTCGCCTCCTTCCTCTCCTCCTTCCTCTCCTCTTTCCTCTCCTCTTTCCTCTCCTCTTTCCTCTCTTCTTTCCTCTCTTCTTTCCTCTCTTCTTTCCTCTCCTCTTTCCTCTCCTCTTTCCTCTCCTCTCTCCATCCCTCTCTCACCTCAGGGGCCTGAAGGACATGGAGCAGGACATCTCCTCCATAGAGAAGAGGTTTGCCTATGGTTTCCTCCAGAAGCTACTGAAGTGGATGGATATTGCCCAGGAGTTCATCGCCCATCTGGGTACTGTAGGGGGACTGGGGCGGGAGACCAGGGACTGAGGGCAGAGGGATGGGATGGTTAAGGGTAGAATGGGTTAACTGATTCTTCATCTGGCGCATGTCATAAATACTTGTCTATCGTACATCATACCGGTAATTGGAGCCAGTTTTTCCTGGTCAAATCATGTGGTCATGATGTAATCCCTGTGTGACTGAGGCCGCTCTCTCTCTCTCTCTCTCTCTCTCTCTCTCTCTCTCCCTACAGAGGCTGTGGTTAGCAGTGGCAGAGTGGAGAAGTCTCCACACGAACAGGAGATCAAGTTCTTTGCCAAAGTGAGATGAGGATTAATTATCCAAGCTGTTATCCTATTAGCCTAGCTGTTAGCACATTAGCCCAACTGTTAGCCCATTATCCCTAGTTGTTATCCCATTAGCCTAGCTGTTAGACCATTAGCTTAGCTGTTAGCCCAATAGCCTCATTGTTAGCCCATTAGCTTAGCTCATTAGCTTAGCAGTTAGCCCATTAGACCAAGGGTGTCAAACTCATTTTGCACCGGGAGCCGCATTCCATCTTCAATGAGGTCCGGGAGCCACACTGAAAATGTGTTATATTTTGTCACCATCAAAATTAGCAAAAGATAGTACTCTATCCATTGGTTTTGGAAACTGTTAGTTTATTATTATCCTAGTTGTTAGCCCATTCGATTATTAGCCCAGCTGTTATCTTATTAGCCTAGTTGTTAGCCCAGTAGCCTAACTGTTAGTCTATTAGCCTAGCTGTTAGCTTAGTAGCCTAGCTTTTAGCCCAGTAGTCTAACTGTTAGTCCATTAGCCTAGCTGTTAGCATCTTTGGGAGCCTTTTTACAAATGAAAACATCATAATTTTCTACTTCGTTTTTTAAATTATTGTGGCGCTCTAACACTGCGATCTGATTGACACTCCACCTCTCTGTCTCCGTGTCGTAGATTCTCCTGCCGCTGGTTAACCAGTATTTTAAGAACCACTGTCTTTACTTCCTCTCCACGCCTGCCAAGTTGCTGGGCAGTGGAGGCCACTCCTCCAACAAGGAGAAGGAAATGATCGCCAGGTACGTTGATCGTCTTTGAGGCTTTGTGAATAATGCCAAATATATACCGTAGTACCAGGCCTAGGGGCAGAAATCACACGGTAAGTCTTTTTACTCAGAATCGTTGATCTTTCATTAAGAAAAATTATCTGCTTAAAAACCTTTCACACAATACCTTGCTTGTTATACTGTGTCTGCTGTTCTCCCTATCTCCTTATCTCCTTATCTCCTTATCTCCTCCTCTCCTCTTTTATGGACTCTACTTCATTTCCTTGGACCTTTTGACCTTAACCTACTTATTTTTAATTCCGGTCCTTCCTTTCTATCCTCCCATACCCTCCCTTCCTATCCTCCCATACCCTCCCTTCCTATCCTCCCATACCCTCCCTTCCTATCCTCCCATACCCTCCCTTCCTATCCTCCCATACCCTCCCTTCCTATCATCCCATACCCTCCCTTCCTATCCTCCCATACCCTCCCTTCCTATCCTCCCATACCCTCCCTTCCTATCCCCCCATACCCTCCCTTCCTATCCTCCCATACCCTCCCTTCCTATCCTCCCATACCCTCCCTTCCTATCCTCCCATACCCTCCCTTCCTATCCTCCCCTATACCCTCCCTTCCTATCCTCCCATACCCTCCCTTCCTATCCTCCCTTCCTACCCTCCCTTCCTATCCTCCCATACCCTCCCTTCCTATCCTCCCATACCCTCCCTTCCTATCCTCCCATACCCTCCCTTCCTATCCTCCCCCATACCCTCCCTTCCTATCCTCCCATACCCTCCCTTCCTATCCTCCCATACCCTCCCTTCCTATCCTCCCTTCCTATCCTCCCATACCCTCCCTTCCTATCCTCCCATACCCTCCCTTCCTATCCTCCCCTATACCCTCCCTTCCTATCCTCCCCTATACCCTCCCTTCCTATCCTCCCATACCCTCCCTTCCTATCCTCCCATACCCTCCCTTCCTATCCTCCCATACCCTCCCTTCCTATCCTCCCATACCCTCCCTTCCTATCCTCCCTTCCTATCCTCCCATACCCTCCCTTCCTATCCTCCCATACCCTCCCTTCCTATCCTCCCATACCCTCCCTTCCTATCCTCCCCCATACCCTCCCTTCCTATCCTCCCATACCCTCCCTTCCTATCCTCCCTTCCTATCCTCCCTTCCTATCCTCCCATACCCTCCCTTCCTATCCTCCCTTCCTATCCTCCCATACCCTTCCTTCCTATCCTCCCTTCCTATCCTCCCTTCCTATCCTCCCATACCCTCCCTTCCTATCCTCCCATACCCTCCCTTCCTATCCTCCCATACCCTCCCTTCCTATCCTCCCCCATACCCTCCCTTCCTATCCTCCCTTCCTATCCTCCCATACCCTCCCTTCCTATCCTCCCATACCCTCCCTTCCTATCCTCCCATACCCTCCCTTCCTATCCTCCCATACCCTCCCTTCCTATCCCCCCATACCCTCCCTTCCTATCCTCCCATACCCTCCCTTCCTATCATCCCATACCCTCCCTTCCTATCCTCCCCTATACCCTCCCTTCCTATCCTCCCCTATACCCTCCCTTCCTATCCTCCCCTATACCCTCCCTTCCTATCCTCCATACCCTCCCTTCCTATCCTCCCATACCCTCCCTTCCTATCCTCCCTTCCTATCATCCCATACCCTCCCTTCCTATCCTCCCATACCCTCCCTTCCTATCCTCCCATACCCTCCCTTCCTATCCTCCCATACCCTCCCTTCCTATCCTCCCCTATACACTCCCTTCCTATCCTCCCATACCCTCCCTTCCTATCCTCCCATACCCTCCCTTCCTATCCTCCCCTATACCCTCCCTTCCTATCCTCCCATACCCTCCCTTCCTATCATCCCATACCCTCCCTTCCTATCATCCCATACCCTCCCTTCCTATCCTCCCATACCCTCCCTTCCTATCCTCCCCTATACCCTCCCTTCCTATCCTCCATACCCTCCCTTCCTATCCTCCCATACCCTCCCTTCCTATCCTCCCTTCCTATCATCCCATACCCTCCCTTCCTATCCTCCCCTATACCCTCCCTTCCCTATTCTCCCATACCCTCCCTTCCTATCCTCCCTTACCCTCCCTTCCTATCCTCCCATACCCTCCCTTCCTATCCTCCCATACCCTCCCTTCCTATCCTCCCATACGCTCCCTTTCCTTCTCCACTCCTCCTCTTACTCCTCCTCCTCCCTCAGTATCTTCTGTAAGTTGGCAGCTCTGGTGAGACACAGAGTATCTCTCTTTGGTAAGGAACCTGAACCTGCATGGTGGACTGATGCCTGTCGGTCACCTCCCAATCTCATCTCTCATACCATCTCGCTCCATCAATATCCATCTCTCTCTCTCTCTCTCTCTCTGTCTCTCTCTCTCTGTCTCTCTGTCTTTGTCTCTCTCATTGTCTCTGTCGGTCTGTCTGTTTCTTTCGCTCGCTGTCTCTCTCTCTCTCTCTCTCTCAATCCCTCTATCACGATCTCTCTATCTCAATCTCTCTCTCTACCCCAATCTCTGTCTCTTTCCATCCGTTGATATCTCGATCAATGTCTTTCACCCCTTCCTGTTTCATCATCATTACAAAACGCCATCTCCTTTCTATTTTGCCACCCCTTCTGTCTTTCTATCTGCATCCCCCTTGACACCCTCTAATCTCCCCCTCTCCACCCCTCCTATCTATCTGCCTCCCCCTTGACACCCTCTAATCTCCCCCTCTCTCCACTCCTCCTATCTATCTGCATCCCCCTTGACACCCTCTAATCTCCCCCTCTCTCCACCCCTCCTATCTATCTGCTTCCCCCTTGACACCCTCTAATCTCCCCCTCTCTCCACCCCTCCTATCTATCTGCATCCCCCTTGACACCCTCTAATCTCCCCCTCTCTCCACCCCTCCTATCTATCTGCTTCCCCCTTGACACCCTCTAATCTCCCCCTCTCTCCACCCCTCCTATCTATCTGCTTCCCCCTTGACACCCTCTAATCTCCCCCTCTCTCCACCCCTCCTATCTATCTGCCTCCCCCTTGACACCCTCTAATCTCCCCCTCTCTCCACCCCTCCTATCTTTCTGCCTCCCCCTTGACACCCTCTAATCTCCCCCTCTCTCCACCCCTCCTATCTATCTGCCTCCCTCTTGACACCCTCTAATCTCCCCCTATCTCCACCCCTCCTATCTTTCTGCCTCCCCCTTGACACCCTCAAATCTCCCCCTCTCTCCACCCCTCCTATCTATCTGCCTCCCCCTTGACACCCTCTAATCTCCCCCTCTCTCCACCCCTCCTATCTTTCTGCCTCCCCCTTGACACCCTCGAATCTCCCCCTCTCTCCACCCCTCCTATCTATCTGCCTCCCCCTTGACACCCTCTAATCTCCCCCTCTCTCCACCCCTCCTATCTTTCTGCCTCCCCCTTGACACCCTCTAATCTCCCCCTCTCTCCACCCCTCCTATCTTTCTGCCACCCCCTTGACACCCTCTAATCTCCCCCTATCTCCACCCCTTCTGTCTTTCTATCTGCCTCCCCCTTGACACCTTCTAATCTCCCCCTATCTCCACAGTTGCGCTTCTGCTCTGCTTAAGCTCTTCTCCTTAGCTAGCTGCATCTCCTCTGTTGTTGTTGTTGTTGTGTGTGTGTGTGTGTGTGTGTGTGTGTGTGTGTGTGTGTGTGTGTGTGTGTGTGTGTGTGTGTGTGTGTGTGTGTGTGTGTGTGTGTGTGTGGCTTCTGTAACCGTCAGTATCTCTGGTTACACACAGTGGTAGTAAGTGTTGGTTGTGAGTATCGGACCTCAACAGGTGTTGTGGTTAGCTAAGTCAGATGCTGTATGGTTGGTTAGTTTAGACCGCTTGGCTTGAAGCCGTGGCTTCTCCATCTGCGTCGCCGTTTAATCCACCAACACGATGACACACATCCTGTTCATTCTCTTCTAGTCTCGGCACAGTTACGTTTCATTCATTAGTATCTGGATAAACAGGTGGGGACATACCCACCAATCAAATGTAGGAGTTGTTTTGGAGTTGTTTTGGAGTTGTTTTGGAGTTGTTTTGAGTTGTTTTGGAGTTGTTTTGGAGTTGTTGAGTTGTTGTGGAGTTGTTGAGGAGTTGTTGTGGAGTTATTTTGGAGTTGTTTTGAGTTGTTTTGGAGTTGTTTTGGAGTTGTTTTGAGTTGTTTTGAGTTGTTTTGGAGTTGTTTTGAGTTGTTTTGGAGTTGTTTTGAGTTGTTTTGGAGTTGTTTTGGAGTTGTTGAGTTGTTTTGGAGTTGTTGAGTTGTTTTGAGTTGTTTTGGAGTTGTTGAGTTGTTTTGGAGTTGTTTTGAGTTGTTTTGGAGTTGTTTTGAGTTGTTTTGGAGTTGTTTTGGAGTTGTTTTGAGTTGTTTTGAGTTGTTTTGAGTTGTTTTGGAGTTGTTTTGAGTTGTTTTGAGTTGTTGAGTTGTTTTGAGTTGTTTTGGAGTTGTTTTGGAGTTGTTTTGAGTTGTTTTGGAGTTGTTTTGGAGTTGTTTTGGAGTTGTTGAGTTGTTTTGAGTTGTTTTGAGTTGTTTTGAGTTGTTTTGGAGTTGTTTTGAGTTGTTTTGGAGTTGTTTGGAGTTGTTTTGGAGTTGTTTTGGAGTTGTTTTGGAGTTGTTGAGTTGTTTTGGAGTTGTTTTGAGTTGTTTTGGAGTTGTTGAGTTGTTTTGGAGTTGTTTTGGAGTTGTTTTGGAGTTGTTTTGGAGTTGTTTTGGAGTTGTTTTGAGTTGTTTTGAGTTGTTTTGGAGTTGTTTTGGAGTTGTTTTGGAGTTGTTTTGGAGTTGTTTTGAGTTGTTTTGGAGTTGTTTTCAGTTGTTTTGGAGTTGTTTTGAGTTGTTTTGGAGTTGTTGAGTTGTTTTGAGTTGTTTTGAGTTGTTTTGGAGTTGTTTTGGAGTTGTTTTGGAGTTGTTTTGAGTTGTTTTGGAGTTGTTTTGGAGTTGTTTTGAGTTGTTTTGGAGTTGTTTTGGAGTTGTTTTGGAGTTGTTTTGAGTTGTTTTGGAGTTGTTTTGAGTTGTTTTGGAGTTGTTTTGGAGTTGTTGAGTTGTTTTGAGTTGTTTTGGAGTTGTTTTGAGTTGTTTTGGAGTTGTTTTGGAGTTGTTGAGTTGTTTTGGAGTTGTTTTGAGTTGTTTTGGAGTTGTTTTTGAGTTGTTTGGAGTTGTTTTGGAGTTGTTTTGGAGTTGTTTTGAGTTGTTTTGAGTTGTTTTGGAGTTGTTTTCAGTTGTTTTGGAGTTGTTTTGAGTGTTTGGAGTTGTTTGAGTTGTTTGAGTTGTTTTGAGTTGTTTTGGAGTTGTTTTGAGGTTGGTTTGGTTGTGAGTTGTTTTGGAGTTGTTTGAGTTGTTTTGGAGTGTTTTGAGTTGTTTTGGCGTTGGTTTTGAGTTGTTTTGGAGTGGTTTGAGTTGTTTTGGAGTTGTTTGGGTGCTTGAGTTTTTGGAGTTGTTTTGGAGTTGTTTTGTGGAGTTGTTTTGGAGTTGTTGAGTTGTTTTGGAGTTGTTTGAGTTGTTTTGAGTTGTTTTGAGTTGTTTTGGAGTTGTTTGAGTTGTTTTGGAGCTTGTTTTGAGTTGTTTTGAGTTGTTTTTGGAGTTGTTTTGAGTTGTTTTGGAGTTGTTTGAGTTGTTTTTGGACGTTGTTGAGTGTTTGAGTTGTTTGGAGTTGTTGAGTTGTTTTGGAGTTGTTGAGTTGTTTTGGAGTTGTTTGGAGTTGTTTGAGTGTTGTTGGAGTTGTTTTGAGTTGTTTTGGAGTTGTTTTGAGTTGTTTTGAGTTTTGTTTTGGAGTTGTTTTGGAGTTGTTTTGAGTTGTTTTGAGTTGTTTTGGAGTGTTTTGAGTTTTTTGGAGTTGTTTTGAGTTTTTTTGGAGTTGTTTTGGAGTTGTTGAGTTGTTTTAGTTGTTGAGTTGTTTTGAGTTGATGGGATTAGCTGTGATAGGCTCTTAACCTAACCCTAAGGTTGATGGGATTAGCTGGGATAGGCCCTAACCCTCACCTATTGATGGGTTACTGGATAGGCCCTAATCCTAACCTAGTTATTGGGATGCTGGGATAGGCCCTGAACCCTAAACCTAGTTGATGGATTAAGCTTGTGATAGGCCTCTAACCCTAACTATTTGATGGGATTAGCTTGTGAAGCTCCGCAACACGCAGACCAGGTTGATGGGTTTACTGTGATAGGCCCTAACCCTAACCTGTTGAATGGGATTATAGCTGTGATAGGCTCTAACCCTGAACCTAGTTTGATGGGATTAGCTGGGATAGGCTCTAACCCTAACCTAGTTGGATGGGATTAGCTGTGATAGGCTTCTACCCTAACCTAGTTGATGGATTAGCTGTGATAGGCTCTAACCCTAACCAGTTGATGGGATTAGCTGTGATAGGCCCTAAACCCTACCTGTTTGTGGATTAGCTGGGATAGGCCCTAACCCTACCTAGTTGATGGGATTAGCTGTGATAGGCTCTAAACCCTCCTAGCTATGGATTACTGTATGGCCTTAACCCTAACCTAGCTATGGTTAGCTGGGATAGGCCCCTAACCCTAACCTAGTTTTATGGGATCATTAATGTGATAGGCTCTAACCCTAACCTAGTTGATGGGATTAGCTGGGATAGGCCCTAACCTATTTGATGGGATTCTGGGATAGCCCTAACCCTACCTAGTTGATGGGATTAGCTGTGAGAGGCTCTAACCCTAACCTAGTTGATGGGATTAGCTGGGATAGGCCCTAACCCTAACCTAGTTGATGGGATTAGCTGGTAGGCCCTAACCCTAAACTAGTTGATGGGATTAGCCTGGCGATAGGCCCTAACCTAACCTAGTTGTGGGATTAGCTGGATAGGCTCTAACCCTAACCTAGTTGATGGTTTGCTGGGATAGCCTAACCCTACCTGCAATGGGATTATAGGCTCTAATCCTACCTAGCTGATGGGATTAGCTGGATAGGCCTTAACCCTAACCTACTGATGGGATTAGCTGGGATAGCCCTAACCCTAACCTAGTTGATGGGATCATTAGATGATGCTCTACCCTAACCTAGTTGATGGATTAGCTGGGATAGGCCCTAACCTAGTTGATGGGATTGAGCTGGGATAAGGCCCTAACCCTAACCTAGTTGATGGGATTAGCTGTGATAGCTCTAACCCTAACTGTGTTGATGGATCTAGCTGGGATAGGCTCTAACCCTAACCTAGTTGATGGGATCATTGATGTGATAGGCCCTAACCCTAACCTAGTTGATGGGATTAGCTGGGATAGGTCCTAACCTAGTTGATGGGATTAGCTGGGATAGGCTCTAACCCTAACCTAGTTGATGGGATTAGCTGGGATAGGCTCTAACCCTAACCTAGTTGATGGGATTAGCTGGGATAGGCCTTAACCCTAACCTATCTGATGGGATATGGCCTCTAATCCTAACCTAGTTGATGGATTAGCTGGATAGGCCTTAACCCTAACCTACTGATGGGATTATAGGCTCTAATCCCTAACCTAGTTGATGGGATTAGCTGGGATAGGCCTTAACCCTAACCTAGCTGATGGGATTATAGGCTCTAATCCTACCTAGCTGATGGGATTACTGGATAGGCCTTAACCCTAACCTAGCTGATGGGATTAGCTGGGATAGGCCCAACCCTAACCTAGTTTGATGGGATCATTAGATTGATAGGCTCTAACCCTAACCTAGTTGATGGGATTAGCTTGGATAGGCCCTAACCTAGTTGATGGGATTAGCTGGGATAGGCCCTAACCCTAACCTAGTTGATGGGATTAGCTGTGATAGGCTCAACCCTAACCTAGTTGATGGGTTACCTGGGATAGGCTCTACCCTAACCTAGTTGATGGGATTAGCTGGGATAGGCCTAACCCTAACCTAGTTTGATGGGATTAGCTGGGATAGGCCCTAATCCTAACCTAGTTGATGGATTGCTGGGATAGGCTCTAACCTAACCTAGTTGATGGGATTAGCTGTGATAGGCTTCTAACCCTAACCTGTTGATGGGATTAGCTGGTAGGCTCCACCCTAACCTAGTTGATGGGATTAGCTGGATAGGCCTAACCCTAACCTAGTTGATGGGATTAGCTGTGATAGGCTCTAACCCTAAACCTAGTTGATGGGATTAGCTGGATAGGCTCTAACCCTAACCTAGTTGATGGATTAGCTGTGATAGGCTCTAACCCTAACCTAGTTGATGGGATTAGCTGTGATAGGCTTCTAACCCTAACCTAGTTGATGGGATTGCTGGGATGGCCTAACCCTAACTAGTTGTGGTATTAGCCTGGGATAGGCCTCTAACCCTAACCTAGTTGATGGGATTAGCTGTGGATAGGCTCTAACCCTAACCTAGCTTGATGGGATTAGCTGGATAGGCCTCTAACCCTAACCTAGCTGATGGGATTACCTGGGATAGGCCCCTAACCCTAACCAGTTGATGGGATTAGATGGTGATAGGCTCTAACCCTAACCTAGTTGATGGATTAGCTGGGATAGGCCCTAACCTAGTTGATGGGATTAGCTTGGATAAGGCCCTAACCCTAACCTAGTTGATGGATTAGCTGTGATAGGCTCTAACCCTAACCTAGTTGATGGATTACTGGGATAGGCCCTAACCCTAACCTAGTGATGGATTAGCTGGGATAGCCTAACCCTAAACTAGTTGATGGGATTAGCTGGCGATAGGCCCTAACCCTACCTAGTTGATGGGATTAGCGTGATAGGCTCTAACCCTAACCTAGTTGATGGGATTAGCTGGGATAGGCTCTAACCCTACCCTGGCCTAATGGATATAGGCTCCTACCTAACCTAGCTGATGGGATTAGCTGGGTAGGCCTTAACCCTAACCTAGTTGATGGGATTAGCTGGATAGGCCCTAACCCTAACCTAGTTGATGGGATCATTAGATGTGATAGGCTCTAACCCTAACCTAGTTGATGGGATTAGCTGGGATAGGCCCTAACCTAGTTGATGGGGATTAGCTGGGATAGGCCCTAACCCTAACCTAGTTGATGGGATTAGCTGTGATTAGGCTCTAACCCTAACCTAGTTGATGGTTAGCTGGGATAGATGCCCTAACCCTAACCTATTGATGGGTCATTAGATGTGCTGTAGGCCCCTAACCCTAACCTAGTTGATGGATTAGCTGGGATAGGTGCAACCTAGTTGATGGGATTAGCTGGGATAAGGCTCTAACCCTAACCTAGTTGATGGGATTAGCTGGGATAGGCTCCTAACCCTAACCTAGTTGATGTTATCTGGGATAGCCTCTAACCCTAACCTATCTGATGGATTAGTGGAGGCCTATCCTAACCTAGTTGATGGATTCGCTGGGATAGCCTTAACCCAACCTAGCTGATGGGATTAGAGGCTCTAACCTAACCTAGTTGATGGATTACTGGGATAGGCCTTAACCCTAACCTAGCTGATGGGATTATAGGCTCTAATCCTACCTAGCTGATGGGATTAGCTGGATAGCCTTAACCCTAACCTAGCTTGATGGGATTACTGGATAGGCCCTAACCCTACCTAGTTTGATGGGATCATTAGATGTGATAGGCTCTAACCCTAACCTAGTTGATGGGATTAGCTGGGATAGGCCTAACCTAGTTGATGGGATTAGCTGGGATAGGCCCTAAACCCTAACCTAGTTGATGGATTAGCTGGATAGGCTCTAACCCTAACCTAGTTGATGTTTTAGCTGGGATAGGCCTCTAACCCTACCTAGTTGATGGTTAGCTGGATAGGCTCTACCCTAAACCTAGTTGATGGGATTTAGCTGGGATAGGCCCTACCTAACCTAGTTGATGGGATTTAAGCTGAATAGGCCCTAACCCTAACCTAGTTGATGGGATTAGCTGTGATAGGCTCAACCCTAACCTAGTTGATGGGATTAGCTGTGATAGGCCAACCCTAACCTAGTTGATGGATTAGCTGGATAGGCCTAACCCTAACCTAGTTGATGGGATTATGGCTGGGATAGGCTCTAACCCTAACCTAGTTGATGGGATTACTGGGATAGCTCTACCCTAACCTATTGATGGGATTAGCTGTGATAGGCTCTAACCCATACCTAGTTGATGGATTAGCTGGGATAGGCCCTAACCCTAACCTAGTTGATGGGATTAGCTGGGATAGGCGCTCAACCCTAACCTAGTTGATGGGTTAGCTGTGATAGGCTCTAACCTAACCTAGCTGATGGGATTAGCTGGGATAGCCTAACCCTAACCTAGTTGATGGATCCTTAGATGTGATAGGCTAACCCAACCTATTGATGGGATTAGCTGTGTAGGCTCTAACCTAACCTATTGATGGATTAGCTGGGATAGGCCCTAACCTAGTTGATGGATTAGCTGGATAGGCCTAACCTTACCTATGTGATGGGATTAGCTGTGATAGGCTCTAACCCTAACCTAGTTGATGGGATTAGCCTGGGATAGGCCCTAACCGCTAACCTAGTTGATGGATCATAGATGTGATAGGCCCTAACCCTAACCTAGTTGAGATGGATTTAGCTGGATAGGTCCAACCTAGTTGATGGGATTAGCTGGGATAGGCTCTACCCTAACCTAGTTGATGGGATTAGCTGGGATAGCTCTAACCCTAACCTAGTTGATGGGATTAGCTGGGATGGCCTTAACCCTAACTGTGATGGGATTATGGCTCTAATCCTAACCTAGTTGATGGGATTAGCTGGGATAGGCTAACCCTAACCTAGCTGCTGGGATTATAGGCTCCTAATCCTAACCTAGTTGATGGGATTAGCTGGATAGGCCTTCCCTAACCTAGTTGATGGGATTATAGGCTCTAATCCTAACCTAGCTGATGGGATTAGCTGTGATAGGCCTTAACCCTAACCTACTGATGGGATTAGCTGGGATCGGCCCTAACCCTAACCTAGTTGATGGGATCATAGTGTGATAGGCTACCCTAACCTAGTTGATGGATTAGCTGGGATAGCCCTACCTAGTTTGATGGGATTAGGCTGTGATAGGCCCTAACCTAACCTAGTTGAGGGATTAGCTGTGATAGGCTCTAACCCTAACCTAGTTGATGGGATTAGCCTGGGATAGGCCCTAACCCTAACCTAGTTGATGGGATTTAGCTGGGATAGCCTAACCTAACCTAGTTATGGATTAGCTGGGATGGCCCTAACCCTAACCTAGTTGATGGGATTAGCTGGATAGGCTCTAACCCTAACCTAGCTGATGGGATTAGCTGGATAGGCCTAACCTAACCTAGTTGATGGGATTACTGTGTAGGCTCTAACCCTACCTAGTTATGGGATTAGCTGGATAGCCCTAACCCAACTAGTTGATGGGATTAGCTGGAATAGGCCCTAACCCTAACCTAAGTTGTGGGATTAGCTTGTGATAGGCTCTAACCCTAACCTAGTTGATGGGATTAGCTGGGATAGGCTCTAACCCTACCTAGTTGATGGGATTAGCTGGATAGGCTCAACCCTAACCTATGTTGATGGGATTAGCTGGATAGGCTCTAACCCTAACCTAGTTGATGGGATTAGCTGGGATAGGCCCTAACCCTAACCTAGTTGATGGGATTAGCTGGGATAGGCCCTAACCCTACCCTAGTTGATGGGTTAGCTGTGATAGGCTCTAACCCTAACCTAGCTGATGGGATTAGCTGGATATGCTCCTAACCCTAACCTAGTTGATGGGATCTTAGATGTGATAGGCTCTAACCCAAACCTAGTGTGGGATTAGCTGTGATGAGCTCTAACCCTAACCTAGTTGATGGATTAGCTGGATAGGCTCTAACCCTAACCTAGTTGATGGATTAGCTGTGATAGGCTCTAACCCTAACCTAGTGATGGATTAGCTGGGATAGACCCTAACCCTAACCTTGTTGATGGGATTAGCTGGGATAGACCCTAACACTAACCTAGTTGATGGGATTATAGGCTCTAACCCTAACCTTATTGATGGGATTATAGGCTCTAACCCTAACCTAGCTGATGGGATTAGCTGGGATATGCCCTAACCCTAACCTAGTTGATGGGATCCTTAGATGTGATAGGCTCTAACCCAAACCTAGTTGATGGGATTAGCTGTGATAGGCTCTAACCCTAACCTAGTTGATGGGATTAGCTGGGATAGCCCTACCTAGTTGATGGGATTAGCTGGGATAGGCCCTAACCCTAACCTAGTTGATGGGATTAGCTGTGATAGGCTCTAACTCCTAACCTAGTTGATGGGATTAGCTGGGATAGGCCCTAACCCTAACCTATTGATGGATGCATTAGATGTGATAGGCCTACTAACCCTAACCTAGTTGAATGGATTGGCTGGGATAGGCTCTCCTAACCTAATTGATGGGATTAGCTGGGATGGCTCTACCCTCACTAGTTGATGGTATTAGCTGGATAGGCTCTAACCCTAACCTAGTTGATGGGATTAGCTGGATAGGCTCTAACCCTAACCTAGTGAGTGGATTATAGGCTCTAACCTAACCTAGTTGATGGGATTAGCTGGGATAGGCCTTAACCCTAACCTAGCTGATGGGATTATAGGCTCTAATCCTAACCTAGTTGATGGGATTAGCTGGGATAGGCCTTAACCCTAACCTAGTTGATGGGATTATAGGCTCTAATCCTAACCTAGCTGATGGGATTAGCTGTGATAGGCCTTAACCCTAACCTAGCTGATGGGATTAGCTGGGATAGGCCCTAACCCTAACCTAGTTGATGGGATCATTAGATGTGATAGGCTCTAACCCTAACCTAGTTGATGGATTAGCTGGGATAGGCCTAACCTAGTTGATGGGATTAGCTGGGATAGGCCCTAACCAACCTAGTTTGATGGGATTACTGTGGATAGCTCTAACCCTAACCTAGTTGATGGGATTAGCTGGGATAGGCCCTAACCCTAACCTAGTGATGGATTAGCTGGATAGCCCTAACCTTAACCTAGTTTGATGGATTAGCTGGGATAGGCCCTAACCCTAACCTAGTTGATGGATAGCTGTGATAGGCTCTAACCCTAACCTAGTTGATTGGATTAGCTGTGATAGGCTCTAACCCTAACCTAGTTGATGGGATTAGCTGATGGACTCTACCCTAACCAGTTATGGGATTCTGTGATAGCCCAACCCTAACCTAGTTGAATGGATTAGCTGGATAGGCCCTAACCCTAACTAGTTGATGGGATTAGCTGGATAGGCCTCTAACCCTAACCTAGTTGATGGGATTAGCTGTGATAGGCTCTAACCCTAACCTAGTTGATGGGATTAGCTGTGATAGGCTCTAACCCTAACCTAGTTGATGGATTAGCTGGATAGGCCCTAACCCTAACCTAGTTGATGGGATTAGCTGGGATAGGCCCTAACCCTAACCTAGTTGAGGGGATTAGCTGTGATAGGCTCTAACCCTAACCTAACTTGATGGGATTAGCTGGGATATGCCCTAACCCTAACTAGTTGATGGGATCCCTTATGTGATAGGCTCTAACCAAACCTAGCTGATGGGATTTACTGTGATAGGCTCGAACCCTAACCTAGTTGATGGGATTAGCTGATAGGCTCTAACCCTAACCTAGTTGATGGGATTAGCTGTGATAGGCCCTCTAACCCTAACCTAGTGATGGGATTACTGGATAGGCTCTAACCTAACCTAGTTGATGGGATTAGCTGGGATAGACCCTAACCCTAACCTTAGTTGATGGGATTAGCTGGAGTGACCCTAACACTAACCTAGTTGATGGGATTATAGCTCTAACCCTAACCTTATTGATGGGATTATAGGCTCTAACCCTAACCTTGTTGATGGGATTTAGCTGGGATGGACCCTAACCCTGTTGATGGGATTATAGACCCCTAACCCTAACCTAGTTGATGGGATTATAGGCTCTAACCCTAACCTAGTTGATGGATTAGGCTTAACCCTAATCTATTGATGGGATTAGCTGGGATAGCCCTAACCTAGTTGATGGGATTAGCTGGGATAGGCCCTAACCCTAACCTAGTTGATGGGATTAGCTGTGTAGGCTCTAACCCTAACCTAGTTGATGGGATTAGCTGGGATAGGCCCTAACCTAGTTGATGGGATTAGCTGGGATAGGCCCAACCTAACCTAGTTGGGATTAGCTGGGATAGCCCTAACCCTAACCTAGTTGATGGGATTAGCTGTGATAGGCTCTAACCCTAACCTGTTGATGGGATTAGCTGGGATAGGCTCTAACCCTAACCTAGTTATGGGATTAGCTGTGATAGGCTCTAACCTAACCTAGTTGATGGGATTAGCTGGGATAGCCCTAACCCTAACCTAGTTGATGGATTAGCTGGAATAAGGCCTAACCCTAACTAATTGATGGGTTAGCTGTGTAGGCTCACCCTAACCTAGTTGATGGATTAGCTGTGATAGGCCCTAACCCTAACCTAGTTTGATGGGATTAGCTGTGATGAGGCTCTAACCCTACCTAGTTGATGGGATTAGCTGGGATAGGCTCTAACCCTAACCTAGTTGATGGGATTAGCTGTGATAGGCTCTAACCCTAACCTAGTTGATGGGATTTAGCTGTGATAGGCTCTAACCCTAACCTAGTTGATGGGATTAGCTGGGATAGGCCTAACCCTAACCTAGTTGATGGGTTAGCTGGATAGGCCCTAACCCTAACCTAGTTGATGGGATTAGCTGTGATAGGCCTAACCCCTAACCTAGCTGATGGGATTAGCTGGGATATGCCCTAACCCTAACCTAGTTGATGGGATCCTTAGATGTGATAGGCTCTAACCCAAACCTAGTTGATGGGATTAGCTGTGATAGGCTCTAACCCTAACCTAGTTGATGGGATTAGCTGGGATGCCCTAACCTAGGTTGATGGGATTAGCTGGGATAGGCCCTAACCCTAACCTAGTTGATGGGATTAGCTGTGATAGGCTCTAACCTAACCTAGTTGATGGGATTAGCTGGGATAGGCCCACCCTAACCTAGTTGATGGATCATTAGATGTGATAGGCCCTAACCCTAACCTATTGATGGATTAGCTGGGATAGGTCCTAACCTAGTTGATGGGATTAGCTGGGATAGGCTCTAACCCTAACCTAGTTGATGGGATTAGCTGGGATAGGCTCTAACCCTAACCTAGTTGATGGGATTAGCTGGGATAGGCCTTAACCCTAACCTAGCTGATGGGATTATAGGCTCTAATCCTAACCTAGTTGATGGGATTAGCTGGGATAGGCCTTAACCCTAACCTAGCTGATGGATTTATAGGCTCTAATCCTAACCTAGTTGATGGGATTAGCTGGGATAGGCCTTAACCCTAACCTAGTTGATGGGATTATAGGCTCTAATCCTAACCTAGCTGATGGGATTAGCTGGGATAGGCCTTAACCCTAACCTAGCTGATGGGATTAGCTGGGATAGGCCTAACCCAACTTAGTTGAGGATCATTAGATGTGATAGGCTCTAACCCTAACCTAGTTGATGGGATTAGCTGGGATAGGCCCTAACCTAGTTGATGGATTAGCTGGGATAGGCCCTAACCCTAACCTAGTTGATGGGATTAGCTGTGATAGGCTCTAACCCTAACCTAGTTGATGGGATTAGCTGGGATAGGCCCTAACCCTAACCTAGTTGATGGGATTAGCTGGGATAGGCCCTAACCTTAACCTAGTTTATGGGATTAGCTGGGATAGGCCCTAACCCTAACCTAGTTGATGGGATTAGCTGTGATAGGCTCTAACCCTAACCTAGTTGATGGGATTAGCTGGGATAGCTCTAACCCTAACCTAGTTGATGGGATTAGCTGTGATAGGCTCTAACCCTAACCTAGTTGATGGATTAGCTGGGATAGGCCCTAACCCTAACTAGTTGATGGGATTAGCTGGAATAGGCCCTAACCCTAACACTATTGATGGGATTAGCTGTGATGGGCTCTACCTAACCTAGTTGATGGGATTAGCTGGGATAGGCTCTAACCCTAACCTAGTTGATGGATTAGCTGTGATAGGCTCTAACCCTAACCTAGTTGATGGGATTAGCTGTGATAGGCTCTAACCCTAACCTAGTTGATGGGATTAGCTGGGATAGGCCCTAACCCTAACCTAGTTGATGGGATTAGCTGGGATAGGCCCTAACCCTAACCTAGTTGATGGGATTAGCTGTGATAGGCTCTAACCCTAACCTAGCTGATGGGATTAGCTGGGATATGCCCTAACCCTAACCTAGTTGATGGGATCCTTAGATGTGATAGGCTCTAACCCAAACCTAGCTGATGGGATTAGCTGTGATAGGCTCTAACCCTAACCTAGTTGATGGGATTAGCTGGGATAGACTCTAACCCTAACCTAGTTGATGGGATTAGCTGTGATAGGCTCTAACCCTAACCTAGCTGATGGGATTAGCTGGATAGGCTCCTAACCTAACCTTGTTGATGGGATTAGCTGGGATAGACCCTACCCTAACCTGTTGATGGGATTATAGGCTCTAACCCTAACCTTATTGATGGGATTAAGGCTCTAACCCTAACCTTGTTGATGGGATTAGCGGATAGGACCCTACCTGTTGATGGGATTATAGACCCTAACCCTAACCTAGTTGATGGGATTATAGGCTCTAACCCTAACCTAGTTGATGGCATTATAGGCTCTAACCCTAATCTAGTTGATGGGATTATAGGCTCTAACCTTAACCTGTTGATGGGATTAGCTGTGATAGGCTCTAACCCTAACCAGTTGATGGGATTAGATGGGATAAGCCTTTGATAAAATATTATATTTTAATAGCAGCAGATGTCCTACCTACCTTTCCAGGCAATACATTTATGTTGCTCCAAACATTTTCTAAATTCAAACCTCCCAGTGGCGGTTGGTGACGTTTAAGATAGGGAGGACTAATATATTTTAATGAGCATGGCCTTATTTCTATTACAGCATATGGATGATTGTCCTTCATATCCATTCACTCAGCTCAATGTAACATTGATAGGTTTAAGCTACTACTGAGCCTCCTAGGTTTTGTATGGAAGTCAATGTAGCCAGAGGAGGACAGACGCTAGCTGTCCTCCGGCTATACCATGGTGCTGCCCTACAGAGTGCTGTTGAGGCTACTGTAGACCTTCATTGCAAAACAGTGTGTTGCAATCAATTATTTGATGACGTGAATATATTTAGTATAATTTTATCTAAAAAGGATAACTTTTTTTCATGTTACATTATTTTATTTTTTTATGAAATTCACTGAGGATGTCCTCCTCCCTGTTCTCTCTCTGAGGAGCCTCCTCTGAAACCTTCCCCCTGAGCACATGGGGTGTTCAGAAACCGCGACATCCATGTAGGAAGTAATCCCTCTTTCCCTTCTCCTCCATCCTCCTCTCCAGGCCCTGAGCGAGATGACAGAGCTGCTGTCTCCTCCGATAACTATAGTAACTACCGCCGGTGTACAGTGAGTGTTCAGGGTAAGGTGCCTATCCTGTGGCCCACTGAAGGACCTGATCTCCCTGAACGAGGCCCTGCCAGATTACCTGGAGCAGCAGAAGATTAACCTGGGAAACTGCAGCATCTCTACTCTAACATCTCTGACCTGTTGTCGGTGCACTCCTGCTCTCCTCCGTTTGAGGCCAACAGGATCTGCTGCATTTACCACCGTGAGATGTCTACTGTATCTTTATTAAAACAAGGCAGTCCCTCGGACTTTCTATTGTATCTTTATTTAAAACAAGGCAGTCCCCAATGACATGTCTATTGTATCTTTATTTAAAACAAGGCAGTCCTCTGACATGTCCATTGTATCTTTATTTTAAACAAGGCAGTCCCTCTGACTGTCTGTTGTATCTTTATTTAAAACAAGGCAGTCCCTCTGAAATGTCTGTTGTATCTTATTTAAAACAAGGCAGTCCCTCTGACATGTCTGTTGTATCTTTATTTAAACAAGGCAGTCCTCTGACATGTCCTACGGTATCTTTATTTTAAAACAAGGCAGTCCCTCTGACATGTCTATTGTTCTTTATTTAAAACAAGGCAGTCCCTCTGAACATGTCTACTGTATCTTTCTTTAAACAAGGCGTCCCTCTGACATGTCTCCTGTATCTTTATTTAAAACAAGGCAGTCCAATGACATGTCTACTGTATCTTTATTTAAAACAAGGCAGTCCCTCTGACATTTCTACTGTATCTTTATTTAAAACACGGCAGTCCTCTGACATGTCTGTTGTATCTTTATTTAAAACAAGGCAGTCCCCTCTGACATGTCTGTTGTATCTTTATTTAAACAAGGCAGTCCCCACTGAGAACACCTGTTTCTCAAAGGGAAAACGGGAGGAGCTGTTGGAACGGAGTGTGTTGTTGTCGGTTATAGGGTTCTCGTTTAGTGGTTTGGATACTGTGAAAAGCTACTGCTAAAGTAGATGTATTTGAGAGCCACAGTCGACCTTTTAAATGTATAGTCAACCCCCCCCTCCCCTCCCCTCCAGCTGTCGCTGGATCTGTACTACACAAAGATGAGATCTATGAGCTTCCTACACCAAGGAACCCAAGAACCCTAAATACAGGTCAGTACTGGACACCCTAAAAACATTATATTGTCCACTCTAGTTGCGAGAGGAATGTGCTTGTTCCACATTGCAGCCACAACGAATGTGACTACCGACTTGGCTGATCAACAATCACCTTGTATCATAAATAAACTACTCATTGTTATTGTGGATCAGTCGATCACATTTACCCACAATGCATCATGGAGTTGATGCTCTCGAACACAGTCAATGATTGTACTCTTTGTTAGCAGGGGGGGGGGGGGGTGGATCTACTAGAGTCGTGTGCAGCCTCAACAACTTTAGACACAGGGGCTGTCGAATCAAATCAAATCAATACTTGTCACAAGCGTCGAATACAACAGGTGTAGTAGACCTTACAGTGAAAATGCTTAAAGAGACTAGTGTCACTCACTGTGCTCTGTCTCTCTCACTCTCACTCTTCTCTGCCTCGTCTCTTACTGCTGACATGCAGTTTATCAACGTTATCTGTTACCATCATCCTGCCTCCCTTCTTCCTGACCTCTGACTTTACACGCTGAGCTCACCCTGTCATTGCATCATCCTGTTGGTTGGAGGCTAGGCTACATCAAAGTTAACCACAAAAAGACTGAGCCCTTGACAAAGGCTTGTTATGTGGTAGGTGTTTTAACGTGTGCAGTCTTTCATGCCATCCTCCCTCTTTTTCCTCTCTCTCCCTCTCTCCCTCCCTCCCTCCCTCCCCTAGCCTGTAGCACCTGTCAAACCCCCAGTTGTAGCAGAGTGGGGGTCAGGGGTGACTCCGAGGCTGGACCCAGACACCATCTCTAAACACGTCAAACAGATGGTGGATGTGAGTATCTGTCTGTCCTCTCCGTCTGTCTGTCTGTCCTCGCAACACCTCAGGCTCTTTCTAAATGTATCTCTCGTTGATTTCTCACATCCTTCTCCCCCACCTACTTCTCAAACACCAATGGAGAAGAAGGTCAGAGGAGATGGACCTTGGGGCTTCTTCTCTTCGATGTGGTTTGCGAAGGAGGCGAGGAGATAGGATGCAAGGAATCAAGTAGAGTTGAATTGGGATAGAACTGTGAGATGTGTTGCCTGTCTGTGTGTGTGAGTCTTTTTTCATTTCCTCATTACTGTGCAGTCCTAAAGCAGAACTACCCCTAGTCTACCGCAACCCAAAGTTAACATCGTGTACTTTATCTGTCGTCCCATAGAGATGTGTAAGAGTCGCTCCGTTGTATCTGTCCCATCATGTGTCTGTGAGCCCACTTTCAGTACCATTGGTTATCTCCCATTTTAAAGTATCAATTTTCTTGCAGTGCTGGAGTCTTAAACGAAATGTTGTGTGTCATTCATTTAATTGTGGCCACTAGATTGCGGTGATATGCTTAAAGCCATTTACAAACCAATGGTGAAGGTGCATAAATATGTCGAAATCAGAAATCACCGTAATACTCCATTCACTACTTGTAGTTCTATAGTCACGTTTGTTTGTTTTGTTGGTCTTGGCTAGCTTAATGTTCCTGTCGTTAGCTAGCTAGCACTCAGTCACTCACTGGGCTGCTAGCATCGTCCATGAAAAGAGCATGAGGGAAGCACTACAATATGACATTTTTCTACATTTGAACAAAATATAAAACGCAACATTGTAAAGTGTTTGGTCCCATGTATATATCATATCGAAATAAAGGATCCCAGAATGTTCCATATGCACAAAGCCTTATTTCTCTCTCAAGTTGTGCACAAATTTGTTTACATCCCTTTTATGAGCATTTCTCCTTCGTCAAGATAATCCATCCACCTGACAGGTGTGGCATATCAAGACCTGATTAAACAACATGATAATTACACAGGTGCACCTTGTGCTGGGGCCCCTCTAAAATGAAGGCCACTCTAAAATGTGCAGTTTTTGTCACACAACACAATGCCACAGGATGACCCAAGTCTTGAGGGAGCGTGTTAATGGCTGTCTGATGCAGGAATGTCTACCAAGCTATTCCACCGATATTGATGTTAATTTCTCTACCATAAGCCACCTCCATCTTTGTTTTTAGAGAATTTGGCATTATGTCCAACCGGCCTTCACAACCCGCAGACCACGTGTATGGCGTCCGTGTGAGAGAGGTGGGTTTGCTGATGTTAATGTTGTGAACAGAGTGCCCCATGGTGGCTCGGTGGGGTTATGGTAAGGGCAGGCAGGCAGCCCATTGTCGTGGCCATTCATCGCTGCCATCACTTCATGTTTCAGCATGATAGAATGCCCGGCACCGTGTCCAAAGGATCTGTACACAATTTCCTGGAAGCTAAAACTGTCCCAGTTCTTCCATTGCCTCATACTCACCAGATATTTCATCCATTGAGCATGTTTGGATGCGTCTGGATCGACGTGTTAGACAGTGTGTTCCAGTTCCCGCCAATATCCAGCAACTTCACACAGCCATTGAAAACGGAGTGGGACAACAATCCACAAGTGTCACGATCGTCTTGAGGACAATGAGTGGACCAAGGCGCAGCGTGTGAAAAATACATCTTCTTTTATTGGAAGACGAAAAAAACAAACGTGAAGCTATAAAAGACTAAGTGCTAACATGCAACATAGACAACTACCCACAAAAGCCTTCTGCCTATGGCTGCCTTAAATGTGGCTCCCAATCAGAGACATGAATGACAGCTGTCTCTGATTGAACCACTTCAGGCAACCATAACATACCTAGACACCTACACTCAACACAAACCCATCTAGTCTACCTACACACCCTTATACCATCAAAACCACCCAAGACGAGACAAAAACACACAAACATCCCCCCTGTCACACCCTGGCCTAACCAAACTATTCAGAAAACAAAGATAAAAAGGCAGGTGTGACAACAAGCCACAATCAACAACCTGATCACTCTATGAGAAGGAGATGTGTCACGCTCCATGAGGCAAATGGTGGTCACACCAATACTGACTGTCCCTCCCGCTCTCACCCCCCCTCACCTCCCCCTCCCCCCCCCCCCCCCCTCCTCCTCCCCCCCCCCCTCCCCCCCCCCCCCCCCCTGATCCCACACCCCTCCTTTTATTAGGTATATGTGACCAAGAAGATTCATATCTGTATCCCAGTCATGTGAAATCCATAGAATTAGGGCCTAATTACATTAATTTAAATTGCTGATTTCCTTATATGACTTAACTTAGTAAAATCTTTGAAATTGTGGCATTTTGCCGTTATAGTTTTTGTTCATATAAGTAGATGAAGAACACTCCTGGGATCAGGCAATGTGAAACGTAATCTTTAGTACCGTAACTTATCTTAATGTAGTTTTTGTTAATTGACTAAAACAAGAAGACACACAAGAAAAATTGCGTTTGAAAAGGGTTACCGTTTTTTTTGCTGCGCGCCAATGGGTAACCTAGGTAACCCATGTTGTTTTCCCCCACAGTCCTGATCTAATACCGACCGACCGGACTATTTTAAACACGGTTAATGCACCGATAAATCAGCATCTTAGAGCTAAAATTGGAATCATGTATACCAGGGGGTGATCAGTATCTATTTAGAAGAAGGTTTCCGGTCATAACACTTTCCTAGGTAAGAAAAATGTCCGGATGATATTGTCAAAACAAAGAGACCCCCCACCTCACAACACATGTGACCTCCAAACTGTTTGACTCTCCAGAGAGAAAAAAAAAATGGCAGTTTTTAAAATGTATTCCTAGCAATTCTACAACACTTATTTGTGTATATGATACTAGTTGTCAAACTCACCAATCGTTAAATATATATACCTTGCATTCGAAAGTATTCAGACCCCTTTGACTTTTTTCCACATTTTGTTACTTACAGCCTATTCGCAAAATGGATGAATAGTTGAACCACCTCATCATCTACACACAATACCCCATGATGTCGACATAGCAATACACCAGATGACATCCATACATTGCATCAAATACCCCCTAATGAAAAGTGAAACCAGGTTTTTTAGACTTTTTAGAACAATGTATAAAAAAATGTTTTTTTAATACCTTTTTACATATTAGTATTCAGACCCTTTGCTATGAGACTCAAAATTGAGCTCAGTTGCATCCTTTTTCCATGAATCATCCTTGAGATGTTCTACAACTGATTGGAGTCCACCTGTGGTAATTCAATTGATTGGACATGATTTGGAAGGCACACACCTGTCTATATATGTCCCACCAGTTGAACAGTGACATGTCAGAGCAAAACCAGCCATGAGGTCGTATGAGACCCCGAACAGGATTGGTGTCGAGGCACAGATCGGGGGAGGTTACCAACACATTTCTAGCAACATTGAGGTCTCCAATGACACAGTGGCCTCCATCATTCTTGAAATGGAAGAAGTTTGGAACCACCAAGACTCTTCCTAGAGCTGGCCTCTGCCGCCGGCCAAACTGAGCAAATCGGGGGCAGAGGGCTTGGTCAGGAGGTGACCAAAGACCAGACGGAAGCACTCCTCAGTACAGAGCATATGCCACCCGCTTGATTTGCCAAAAGGCACCTAGAGGACGCAGACCATGAGAAACAGATTCTCTTGTCTGATGAAACCAGATTGAACTCTTTGGCCTGAATGTCAGCGTCACCATCTGAGGAGACCTGGCCCGTCCAAACGGTGAAGCATGGTGGTGTCGGCAGCATCATGCTGTGGGGATGTTTTTCGTGGCAGTTGAGACTGGGAGACTAGTCAGGATCGAGGGAAAGATGAACGGAGCAAAGTACAGGAGGAATCTGTTGAAAATCTGCTCAGACTGCTCAGAGATCTCAGACTGGGGCAAGGTTCTAACCTTCCAACAGGACAACGACCCTAGCACACAGACAAGACATGCAGGATGTCTTTGGACAAGTCTCTGAATGTCTTTGAGTGGGCCCGCCAGGACCGCGACTTGAACCCGATCAAAACATCTCTGGAAGACCTGAATATGCTGTGTGCAGCGACAACTCCCCATTCCAACCTGACAGAGCTTGAGAGGATCTGCAGAAAGAATGGGAAACTCCCAAAACAAGGTGTGCCAAGCTTGTAGCGTCATACGCAGAGACTTGAGGCTGTTAATCGCTGCCAAAGGTGCTTCAAAAGTACTGATTAAAGGGTCTGAATACTTATTAAATGTCATTTGCTAAAATTATAAATATCATGTAACCGATTGAAATGACTAGCTTAGTTTAGCGGTGGTGCGCGCTAATAGCGTTTCATCGGGACGTCACTCGCTCTGAGACCTTTGAGTAGTTTTTGTTCCCCGCGGCCGCGGCGTTTTTTTTTTTTAGGAGCGTTGTAACTATGCTTTGAGGGTGGCTGTTTAGTTGATTGTGTGAAGAGGTCCCCTGTTCGAGCCTAGTAGGGGCGAGGAGAGGGACGGAAGCTATACTGTTTACACAGCAGAAGGGGAGAATCTCCCCAAATTCAGGTGTGGGTCCAAGCTGTAGCGTCATACCCCAAGAGACTCTAGGCTGTAAATCGCTGCAAAGGTACCTTCAACAAAGTACTGAGTAAAGGATCCAGAAAACTTATGTAAATGTAAATTTCAGTTTTTATTACTTTTTTTAAATGAACTTTGCTAAAACAAAAAAAATACAGGTTTTTGCTTTGTCATTGTGGGGTACTGTGATGTCAATTATGGGTATTGTTGTGATTGATGAGGAAAAAACAATTGTATCCATTTTATAATAGGTCTGTAACGTAACAAAATGTGGAAAAAGTGAGGGGTCTGAATACTTTCTGAATGCACTGTAACATCTATTATTTATTGTTAATTTGGGTCATGTACCGTGTTGACCCTGTTCTGGGTCCATGGTCCGTGTTGACCCTGTTCTGGGTCCATGGTCCGTGTTGACCCTGTTCTGGGTCCATGGTCCGTGTGACCCTGTTCTGGTCCGTAATCCGTATTTGACCCTGTTATGGGTCGTAATCCGTGTTTACCCTGTTCTGGGTCCATGGTTCGTTATTGACCCTGTTCTGGATCCATGGTCCGTTTGCCCTGTTCTGGGTCTGGATCCAGTAACAGTTTATTGAGTATAGATGGTTCAATACTGATACATAAAAAGAGCACAGAGAAATATACAACACGACGAACTTAGCAACGTGGCATTTTGGTAGTGCATGGGGCCGCCATCCTTAATGACTTTCGCTATTGAAGAAGACAATGCTCTGATCATTGACTGGATCGCTCCCAACACCCATAGAAATCCCCGCCTAGTTTACTACTTAAATGGCGGAAAGCCCTCTTGGCCACGTCCATGCAAAAACGTGTTATTTCCAAGCAAGATCTCTATACATCTCTATGGTCCGTACCACAGAATTGAACATAACGTCTGTGCTGACCTCTGCCAGTCCATCATGAGAACTACGCCTGAACAAGATGGATACATCTCTCTTGGAGACTTTAAGAAGATAGCAGCTAACTATCCCTTCTCCTTCTGCAACAATGACAGTGACAGGTGAGAGAGAAGTGAGAGAGAGTGAGAGAGTGGAGGAAGAGATGAGTGATCCCTGTGCCCAGTTGGATGTGTGAAACTCTTCTTAAGAACATTCTGTCTCTAGCTTTAACATCTGTCACCTCTCTCTCTCCTCCCTCCCCTCCCCCCCATCCTCCCTCCCCACCCTCCCTTCGTCTTCTCCTCGTCCTCCCACCCCTCGTCTCCTCCCATCCCTCTCTCCCCCATCCCTCTCTCCTCCACCCCTCCCTCCTTCTCTCCAAACCCATCCCTCCCTCTCTCTCCTCCCTCCCTATTCTCTCCCTCTCCCTCCCCTCTATCCTGCCCTCCTCCTCTCCTCCCTCTCCTCCCTCCATTCCTCCTCCACTTCCATCCCTCCCTCCTCCCCACCCCCCCCATCCTTCCATCACCCATCCCTCCCTCTCTTCATCCCTCTCTCCTCCCTCCTCTCTCCTCCCATCCCTCCCTCCTCTCTCCTCCCATCCCTCCCTCCCTCCCTCTCTCCTCCCTCCCTCCCTCCCATCTCTCCTCCCATCCTCCCCCCCCCATCCTCCTCTCCTCCGCTCTCTCCTCCCCATTCCTCCCTCCCTCTCTCCTCCATCCTCCTCCCTCCCTCCCTCTCTCCTCCACCCCCACCCCCCTTCCTCTCTCCCCCTCCCTCCCATCCGCCTCTCCCCCCCTCTCTCCTCCCTCCGCTCTCTCCTCCCATCCTCCCTCCCTCCCCTGCTCTCTCCTCCCATCCACTTCCAGAGAGGTGGAAGATCAGTCTACAGCAGATCAACTCTACTTCATGAGGGTGGATGTCCGTATGTGCCAAACTAGGATACACTTCAAGTACGTTCACACTTTCCACGAGACCACGTACAAGCGCCCACCTTCTGTTGACCACTTGGTGGAGGCTTTTGTGGTATGTGCATTGAGCTGATGTTGTTTTAAATTGTGATTTGGGCTGAGATTCACAACCGTCTAATTCATGCTCTTCTTTTTTTTTTTGTGGTCCGCTCTGTTGTAGCTGTGGGAGTCTCAAGCCAGGCTTCCCTGTCAGGTAAGATATCTCATCTATGACGTTGCACCAACAGCATCACTCACAATATGATGTAACTGGACCTGAGAAACACGGTTTTCCCAAACGCATCACTCATCAATATATGATGCAAACTGTACTGAAACAGTGGTTCCCAACAGCACACTCACAATATTAATGCCCACGTACCTGAGAACAGTGGTTCCCAACAGCATCACTTCCAATATAGATGCCACGTACCTGAGAACAGCGGTTCCCAAACACATCACTCCATAATGAGCAACTGTTACCTGAGAAGTGTTCCCAAGCAGCATCCCTCACAATATGATGCACTGTATCCTGAGAACAGCGGGTCCCAAACAGCATCACTCACAATATGTATACAACTGTAGCCTGACAACAGTGTTCCCAAACAGCTCACTCACATAATGATGCCACTGTACCTTAGAACATCGGTTCCCAAACGACATCACTCACAATATGATTGGCGCACTGTACCTGAAGAACAGTGGTTCCCAAAAGCATCACTCCAATATGATGCAACTGTACCTGAGAACAGTGGTTCCCAAACAGATGGTCGGCATTGTTCCATTTAATTTTTAAGGAACTTTCTCCGTTTTAAACTTACTCCTTGAAAGTTGTAATAGTAGAATGTACAAGGTACATTTCTTAATATGGGTAGTGTGTCAATCAGTTCCTCTTGTCATGTTCGTCTTTACAAACCTTAGAGAGATATTTATAACTGAATGTCCAGATCAACCAGACCACGTCGCTAACGTTTTGCCCAAAGATTATTGTAGTAAATGTTTGATTTACTAAAATATCACATGAATACACATTAGACATGGCAACATGTGTAGAGTAGCAAGAAAATGGTGCTTTCAAAACCTGAAACACTTTTCTCTCCCACCAACAGAGGGATTGCAGTTTTGTGTCGTGAACGTGCTTGCAAGCAACACCTCTATTTCTTATGTTGCAGGATGATAAAACTAATTTCCTGTCAGTTCTACACATTTTGTCATGTGTAGAGATATGTTCCCCCAATGCCGAAAGGGGGGCGAGTGAATAGTATTGGGAACCGTGCCTTTTACTCTCTCTCTCTCTCTCTCCTCTCTCTCTCCCTCTCTCTCTCTCTCTCTTCTCTCTCTCCCTCTCTCTCCTCCTCTCTCTCTCTCTCTCTCTCTGTCCTCTCTCTCTCTTTCTCTCGCTCTCTTCTCCCTCTCTCTTCCTCTCTCTCTCTCTCTCTCTCCTCTCTCCTGTCTCTCTCCCTCATCTCTCTCTCTCTCTCCTCATCTCCTCTCCTCATCTCTCTCTCTCTCATCTCTCTCTCTCTCTCTCCCTCATCCTCTCTCTCTCTCTCCCTCTCCTCCCTCTCTCTCTCGCTCTCTCTCCTCCTCTCCCTCATCTCTCTCTCTCTCTCTCTCTCTCTCTCCCATCCTCTTCTCTCCTCTTCTCTCTCTCTCTCTCTCTCGTCTCTCTCCACATCAGACTGTGGGGTAAACTGTCACGACACTGCCAGGACCTGTTTGGGATGCGTGTGTGAATTAAAGACCAGTGGTGTATGCTGGGGTCCCTGTCCCTCCACCCCTGCATCCAGCCCTCACATCCTGGCCCAGAACGTCCCTAACGAAGGCGAACAGCTGAGATTAAGGCACACTCTATCACATCACCCTACTGCTAGTTGACTGACACTCTTCACATCACCCTACTGCTAGTGACTGGACACTCTATCACATGCACCCTACTGCTAGTGACTGACACTATCACTCACCCTACTGCTAGTGACTGACACTCTATCACATACCCTACTGCTAGTGACTGGCACTCTATCACATCACCCTACTGGCTATGACTACAACTCTATCACATCACCCTACTTGCTATGTGCTGCACTTATCACTCACCCTACTCGCTAGTGACTGCTCTATCACATAACCCTACGCTGATGACTGACACTCTATCACATCAACCTACTGCTAGTGACTGACACTCTATCACACACCCTACTGCTAGTGACTACACTCTAGTCACATCACCCTGCTGCTAGTGACTGACAGCTCTATCACATCACCCTACGTGCTAGTGACTGACACTCTATCACCTCAACCTATCTGCTGGACTTGACAACTACTCTAGCACATCAACCTACTGCTAGTGACTGACACACTATCCATCACACCTACTGCTAGTGACTGACACTCTATCACATTCACCTACTGCTAGTGCGGATCGCTCATCACTCACCTACTGCTAAGTGACTGACACTCTATCCCTCAACCTACTGCTAGTGACTGACTCTATCACATCAACCTACGTGCTAGATGACTGACTCTATCACATCACCTACTGTCTAGTGACTGACCCTCATCACATCAACCTACTGCTAGTGACTGACACACTATCACACAACCGTACTGCTAGTGACTGACACGCTATCACATCACCCTACTGCTAGTGACTGAACTCTATCACATCAACCTACTGCTATGACTGACTTCTATCACATCAACCTACTGCTAGTGATGGGCACTCTATCACATCAACCTACTGCTAGTGCCTGACCACACTATCAACATCAACCTACTGCTAGTGACTGACACTCTACTCACATCACCCTACTGCTAGTGATGACTCTATCACATCAACCTACTGCTAGTGACTGACTCTATCACATCAACCTACTGCTAGTGGACTGGCACTCTATCACATCACCTACGCTAGTGACTGACATGCTCTATCACATTCCCCTACTGCTAGTGAACTGACCCTCTATCACATCACCCTACTGCTAGTGACTGACTCATCACATCAAACTACTGCGATAGACTGACACTCTATCACATCAACCTACTGCTAGTGAACTGACTCTATCACATCACCCTAACTGCTAGTGCTGACTCTATCAATTCAACCTACTGCTAGTGACTGACACTCTATCACATCACCCTACTGCTATGTGCTGAACACTCTATAATCACCTACTGCTTAGTGAACTGACACTCTATCATCACCCTACTGTAGTTGACTGACTCTATCACATCAACCTACTGCTAGTGACTGAACTCTATCCCATCAACCTACTGCTAGTGACTGCACTCTTCACATCACCCTACTTGCTATGACTGACACTCTATCACATCAACCCTACACTGCTAGTTGACTGGGGGGGGACACTCTATCACATCACCGCTACTGCTAGTGATGGCACTCTATCACATCAACCTACTGCTAGTGACCCCCCCCCCCTGGGGGGACACTCTATACATCACCCTACTGCTAGTGACTGACTCTATCACATCAACCTACTGCAGTGACTGACACTCTATCCACATCAACCTACTGCTAGTGACTGACTCTATCACATCACACCTACTGCTAGTGACTGACCCTCTAATCACAATCAACCTACTGCTAGTGACTGCTCTATCACATCACCTACTCTAGTGACTGACAACTCTATCACATCACCCTACTGCTAGTGAGCTGACACTCTAATCATCACCGTACTGCTAGTGACTGACACTCTAATCACATCAACCTACTGCTAGTGACTGACTCTATCACATCAACTACTGCTAGTGACTGACACTCTATCACATCACCCTACTGCAGTGATGACACTCTATCAACATCACCCACTGCTAGTGACTGACCTCTATCATCATCAACCTACTGTGAGTGACTGACACTCTATCACATCCAACCTACTGCTAGTGACTGACACTCTATCACATCAACCTAGCTGCTATGCTGACAACTCTATCACTCAACTACTGCTAGTGACTGGCACTCCTGATCCACATCAACCTACTGCTAGTGACTGACACTCTATCACATCACCCTACTGCTAGTGGCTGACACTCTATCCACTCACTTACGTGCTAGTGCTGACTCTATCACATCACCCTACTGCTAGTTGACTGACACTCTATCACATCAACCTACTGCTATTGACTGACTCTATCACTACACCCTACTGCTAGCTACTGACTGACACTCTATCACATCACCTACTGCTAGTGACTGGCACTCTATCACATCCAACCTACTGCTAGTGACCCTGACACTCTATCACATCACCCTATCTGCTCGTGACTGACACTCTATCACATCACCCTACTGCTAGTGACTGACACCTCTATCAAATCACCCTACTGCTAGTGATGACCCGTATCACATCACCCTACTGCTGAGTGGACTGACCACTCTATCACTCACCCTACTGCTAGTGACTGACGAGCTCCTATCACATTCACCCTACTGCTGAGTGACTGACACTCTATCAACTCACCCTTACTGCTAGTGACTGACACTCTTATCACATCAACCTACTGCTAGTGACCTGACACTCTATCACATCAACCTACTGCTAGTGACTGCAGCCCTATCAGCAATCCACACCCTACTGCTAGTGACTGACACTCTATCACATCAACCTACTGCTAGTGACTGACACTCTATCACTCACCCTACTGCTAGTGACTGGCACTCTATCACATCACCCTCCTGCCTAGTGACTGGCAGCTGGCATTCACATCACCCTACCGCTAGTGACTGCACTCTATCACATCCCCGACTGCTGTGACTGACCTCTAATCACATCCCACCCTACTGCTAGTTGATGACACTCTATCACATCAACCTACTGCAGAGTGACTGACACTCTATCAACATCACCCTAACTCTATGTGACTGAACACTCTATCACATCATCCCCTACTGCTATGACTGACTACTCTATCACATCACCTACTGCTAGTGACTGACACTCTATCAACATCACCCTACTGCTAGTGACTGTGCACCTCTAATCACATCACCCTACTGCTAGTGACTGGCACTCTATCACATCCAACCTACTGCTAGTGCTGACACTCTAATCACATCACCCTACTGCTATGACTGCACTCTATCACAATCAACCTACTGCTAGTGACTGACACTCTATCACATCAACCTACTGCTAGTGACTGACACTCTATCGCATCACCCTATCTGCTATGACTGGCACTCTACACCTCACCCTACTGCTATGACTGGCCTCTTCACATCACCCTAAACTCGCTAAGTGGAACTGACACTCTATCACATCACACCGACTTGCTAGTGACTGACGACTCATCACATCACCCTATGCTAGTGACTGACACTCTATCACATCACCCTACTGTCAGAGTGACTACACCTCTATCAGTCACCCTACTGCTAGTGACTGACACTCTATCACATCACCCTACTGCTAGTGACTGACACTCTATCCATCACCCTACTGCTAGTGACTGACACTCTATCACATCACCCTACTGCTAGTGACTGCACTCTATCACATCACCCTATCTGCTAGTGACTGACTCTCTCACATCAACCTACTGCTAGTGACTTGCACTCTATCACATCACCCATACTCTAGTGACTGACACTCTATTACATCAACCTACTGCTAGTGACTGACACTCTATCAACACACCTACGCTAGTGACTGACACTCTATCACATCACCACTACTGCTGAGTGACTGGCTGTTGCTTGTTTATTCTCTATATATGAGGTACTGCTAGTGACCTGACACTCTATAATAATGAGGTACTGCTAGTGACTGACCACTCTATAATAATGAGGTACTGCTAGTGGACTGTCTGTTGCTTTGTTATATTCTCTATATAATGAGTACTGCTAGTGACTGACACTTATATAATGAGTGTACTGCTAGTGACTGGCTTGTTGCTTGTTATATTCTCTTATAATAATGATGGTACTGCTATGACTGGCTGTTCTTGTTATATTCTCTATATAATGAGGTACTGCTAGTGACTGACACTCTATAATAAGTGATGTACTGGCTAGTGACTGAAAACACTCTATAATAATGCGTACTGCTAGTGACTGACACGTCTATAATAATGAGTGTACTGCTAGTGACTGAGCTGACACTCTATAATAATGAGAGTCTGCTAGTGACTGTACACTCTTATATGAGGTACTGCTAGTGACTGACACTCTATAATAATGAGATTTACTGCTAGTGACTGGACTATCACATCAACCTAACCGTAGTGACTGACACTCTATCACATCAACCACCGCTAGTGACTGACACCCCATCACATCACCCTACTGCTATGACTGACATCCATCCAAAATACCCTACTGCTAGTTGCTGACACTCCATCATCATCACCCTACTGCTATGACCCTGACTCTATCACATCAACCTACTGCTAGTGACTGACACTCCATCAACATCACCCTACTGCTAGTGACTGACTCTATCACACAACCTACTGCTAGTGACTGACACTTCTACACATCAACCTACTGCTAGTGACTGCTCTATCACATCACCTACTGCTAGTGACTGACTCTATCACATCAACCTACTGCTTAGTGATGACACTCTATCACTCACCCTACTGCTAGTTGACTCGACCACTCTATCACATCACCCTACTGCTAGTATGCCGACTCTGATCACATCACCCTTACTGCTAGTGACTGACTCTTCACATCAACCACTACTGCTAGTGGCTGACACACTATCCCATCAACACCTACTGCTAGTGACTGACACTCTATCACATACCTACTGCTAGTGACTGACACTCTATCACATCACCCTACTGCTAGTGACTGACACTATATCACATCAACCTACGCTAGTGACTGACCTCTATCACATCACCCTACTGCTATGGACTGACACTCTATCACATCACCCACTGCTAGTGGACTGACACCCTATCACATCACCTACTGCTAGTGACGTGACACTCTATCACATCCAACCTACTTGCTAGTGACCTGCACTCTATCCACATCACCCTACTGCTAGTGATGACACTCTATCACGTCACCCTACTGCTAGTGCTGACACTCTTCACATCACCCTACTGCTAGTGACTGCCACTATCACATCAACCTACTGCTAGTGACTGACACTCTATCACACACCCTACTGCTAGTGACTGACTCTATACAATCAACCTACTCTAGTGACTGACACTCTTCCCATCACCCTACTGCTAGTGACTGACACTATTGCCATCCCCTACTGCTATGACTGACACTCTATCACATCACCTACTGCTAGTGACTGCACTCTATCACATCCCCTACTGCTAGTGACTGGCACTCATATCACAACATGCTGTGTGTGTCCCAAACAGGTTCTTCGGAGACAACACATTTGTTTTTCCGCCTGGGTACACAGTAATTGGGGTAACACCGTATAGGAGGGACTTGGAACCGTCACTCTGTGTAACGGAGGTTGACTCAATCGCTCTCGACCGGTCCACCCAGACAGACCCTTGGTTGTGATGCCTGTGATGTGTGGACAAGATGGAAACCAGGCAAGTTCATCCCTACAGAGAGAGAAGTGGTAAGACCTGTCGTCAACCCAAACCAGATCTACAGATCATTTTTTTACTTAACCCTTTTTCACATGACCTGTCTGTCTGAAATCAGTCCTGCCTGAACCCTGTCTGTCTAGAAACAGACCCTGCCTGCCCTGTCTGTCTTACGTCTGCTGATCTGAAACAGTCTGCCTGCCTGTCTTCTGAAACAGTCTGCCTGACCCTTCTGTTCTGAAACGTCCCTGACCTGTCTCTGAAACAGCTCTGACCCTGTCCTGTCTGAACAGTCTGCCTGACCCTGTCTGTCTGAAACAGTCTGCCTGACCTCTGGTCTTCTGAAACAGTCTTCCTGACCCTGTCGTCCTGAACACCGTGCTGATCGAAACTAGTCTTCACAGTTGCTACCCTGTCTGTCTGACGTCTGCTGAGTCTGCTGCGTCGTACTGAAACAGTCCTGTCTGAAACGGTGTTGTGTTGTGACTCCCCACCCTCCCTCCCTCCCTCTCCCCAGGGCTGTTTGTGACTCCCCACGCCTCCCTCTCCCCAGGGCTGTGTTGTGACTCCCCACCCTCCCGCTCCCCAGGGCGTGTTGTGACTCTCCACCCTCCCTCTCCCCAGGGCTGTGTTGTGACTCTCCACCCTCTCCGATCCTCCCTCTCCCCAGGACCTGTGCTGTGACTCTCCACTTCCCCTCCCTCCCTGCCTCCCTCTCCCCAGGCTGTGCTGTGACCTCTCCACCCTCCCTCCCTCTCCCAGGGCTGTGCTGTGACTCTCCACCCTCCCTCTCCCCAGGCTGTGTTGTGACTCTCCACCCTCCCTCCCTCCCCTCTCCCCAGGGCTGTGCTGTGACTCTCCACCCCTCCCTCCCTCTCCCCCAGGGCTTTGTTGTGACTCTCCACCTCCCTCCCTCCCCTCTCCCAGGGCTGTGTTTGACTCTCCACCTCCCCACCCTCCCCCCAGGGCTGTGGCGTTCTCTCCACCCTCCCTCCCTCTCCCAGGGCTGTGCCTGTGACTCTCCACCTCCCTCTCCCCATGCTGTGTTGTGACTCTCCACCCTCCCTCCCTCCCTCCCCCCAGGGCTGTGCTGTGGATCTCCACCGCTCCTTCCTCTCCCCCAGGGCTGTGTTTAACTCCCCACCCTCCTCCTCTCCCCATTGGGCTGTGTTGTGAACTCTCCCACCCTCCCCATCCCTCCCCCCATGGCTGTGTTTGTGACTCTCCACCCTCCCTCCCTCCCGCTCCCACGGGTGTTGTGGACTCTCCACCCCTCCCACCCTCCCCCAGGGCTGTGCTGTGACTTTCCACCCTCCCTTCCTCTCCCCAGGGCTGTGTTGTGACTCCCCACCCTCCATCCCTCTCCCCCAGGGCTGTGTTGTGCCTCGCACACCCTCCCTCCCTCCCCCCAGGGCTGTGCTGTGACTCTCCACCTCTCCCTCCCTCCCCCAGGGCTTGTTGTGACCCCCACCCCTCCCTCCCTCCCCCCAGGGCTGTGTTGTGAACTCTCCACCCTCCCTCCCTCCCCCCAGGCTGTGTTTGTGACTCTCCACCCTCCTCCCTCCCCCATGGAGCTGTGTTGTGACCTCCACCTACCCTCCCTCCTCGCCCAGGGCTGTGCTGTGACTCTCCACCCGCCCTCCCTCTGCCCCAGGGCTGTGTTGTGACTCTCTCCACCCTCCCTCCCTCCCTCTCCCCAGGGGCTGTGTTGTGCTCTCCACCCTCTCCACCCTCCCCCCAGGGCTGTGCTGTGACTCTCCACCCTCCCTTCCTCTCCCCAGGCTGTGTTTGTGACTCCCCACCTCCTCCCTCTCCCCAGGGCGTGTTGTGACTCTCCACCCTCCCTCCCTCCCCCCAGGGCTGTTGTTGTACTCTCCACCACTCCCTCTCCCCAGGGCTGTGGTTGTGACTCTCCACCCTCCCTCCCTCCCCCCAGGGCTGTGTTGTACTCTCCACCCTCCCTCCCTTGCCCTCTGCCCCATGGCTGTGTTTGTGACACTCCACCCCTCCCTCTCCCCAGGTCTGGTCTGTGACTCCCCAGAGATCTCCTTGACTCCTCCATGCCCGCCTCCTTCCTGCAGGAGAAGATGGAGGAACTCAACTTGATCAGAATAAGAGCAGAGAACCCGACTAGAGCTGGGGACACTGGATACACACACACAGAGACGGACCTGAGACCCACAAAGACACACACATGACGGACACACACACACGAAGCGGAAGCCGACGGACACAACACAGATACTCCGGACGACAGACACAACACACACACGGACGGACAGACACCACACACGACGGACACACACACAACTCATACACACCCAGCACATCAAATAAACTGGTTTGTTGGGCGCGTTTGAGCCAATTGGTGTTTTCTCAATAATGCTCCTAACCCGCCTCCACAATCTCAACCTCAAGAGAAGTACTCAGGAGCACGATGTGGAGCGCGGATGCATAACCACATAGGACCTTTCCATTTGAAGAAGCACTTCCCCTCTACTGTATTACCTCACGCTGCACCTCCCCAGTCACAGACCTTCTTCCAGCCAGGACGATGACCACAATAAACGAAGATATACACAAGCTAACTTTTACTTTCATAATTATCAGCTAGATATATGTGGAATTCGTTGTAATCGAGCTATCTAGTTAAACAGAAAAATTACAGAAACTAAATGCTATGCAGCAAAGTAGTCGATGTCAGTTCTTTTGGCTACCTTTGCCTATGTTATTTTCTTGGACTTCTTCTAACCAGGATAATGGCAATAGAGACAAACAAGATATACACAAGTCCGATGTCGTTTTCTTGTGCTACCAGTTTGCCCTATTGATTTTCTAGGGACCTTCTTCTAACCAGGATAATGGGACGTAGAGACGAAACAAGATATACACGAAGCAAAATGTTTTATCTTCGTAACTATCGTAGACTATCATAACATTCATAACTATGCTTGCTGTCTGGGGTTTTAAGCTAGGTTTCTGTACATAACTTTGTGACATCAGCTGATGTAAGAAGAGCTTTTATACATTTGCTTTTGATTGCTATCTTTTTATCGTATAATGTAGGCTAACCAGATAGAATAACAGGCACAAAACGACATAAACCAATGTTATCAAAAGGTGAGATGTCGATTCATCGTTGGGCAGCTCAGTTCTCCCAATCGATTATTTGTGGCTCTCTGGCAAGCTAACCAGTAGTAGCTAGCCAGTTAGCTCCCATTACACTCCACTACAGTGGGTACTGTAGGTATGTAACCATCGCAAAAATGTGCTGTATTTATTAAACGTAGCAAAATATTGTAGTCAAAAGCAACATATGTGTGTGATTAGCTAACATTTAAATACCCGAGTCCGCATTGTATTTTTTCTCTCGGCTTCAGCTCAAATATGTCAGAGCTCTTGATTTTAATCAATTTGTGTATTTTTTTTATTTTATTATAAATGTGTTTTGCATCATAATTCTTTACTTTCTGTTGAAGCTTACGTCGATGCATTGCTTCAAATATATGTACAAACGGAGGACACCACTCGAGAAAGTGCCCTCCATGCACTTTTTCATATACTTGCTTTTGGGACTCATTCCTCCGACCCTCCTCTCTACGGTAACTTATGGTACTTTGAGATAAACAACCCATTGATTCAACCAGTTTTTTTTATTTTTTCGCCCCAGTGGTTTTCCTGATCATTTTCAAGTAGAGTTCATGTCCTTAGTTTTTTGGTTTTCTAAATATATTATACAGTGTAATTCTAACTGTTTATGTGATGTTGATTATTTTTTTGAATTTCTGAACATTCTGTGGTGCTAAGCTCTTTTCTTCACACTCAGGCTGAATTCCTTAAACTGGCACCCTATTCCCTATCTAGGGCACTACTTTGATCACTATTCCCTATCTAAGGCACTACTTTGATCACTATTAGATCCCTGGTCAAAGGTATTTTAAATTTTTCTTTTAACTAGACAAGTCAGTTAGAAAAAATTCTTATTTCAATTACGGCCTAGGAAACAGTGAGTATGCGGCCTTGATTTTTACCAGATTTTGTATCTTGTCCTGCGCGGGATTTGATTCTTGCAATCTTTCGGTACTAGTCCACACTCTAACCACTAGGCTGCGCTGCCGCCCCAAGGTAGTGCAGCTAATGTAGGCAATAGGGTTTGCCATTCCCTAGGTGCCTGGTCTAAAGTTAGTGCCCTAGATAGCAATATGGTTGCATTCCCCATAGGCCTGGTCTAAAGTAGTGCCCTAGATAGGCAATAGGGTGCCATTCCCCATAGGGCCTGGTCTAAAGTATGCCTAGATAGCGCATAGGGTGCCATTCCCATAGGGCCTGGTCTACAAGTAGTGCCCTAGATATGGCAATGGGTGCCATTCCCCTGGCCTTGGTCTAAAGTAGGCCCTAGATGGCAATAGGTGCCATTCCCCCATAGGGCTGGTCTAAAGTAGTGACCTAGATCAGGCAATAGGGTGCCATTCCCATATGCCTGGTCCCTAAGTATGCCCTAGATAGGCAATAGGGTGCCTTCCTCCCATAGGGCCTGGTCTAAAGTAGTGCCCTAGATTAGGCAATAGGGTGCCATTCCTCATAGGGCCTGGTCTAAAGTATCCCTAGATAGGCAATAGGGTGCCATGGGGACAACCCTTGGAGATGGACCTCCTAAGACTGCCTTAAAATTCTTACACACAACCCGCGTAGCACTGGCGGGAACATATTTTAACGAAACGCCAGTAGTGCATCCAACACTACTGGCGTTCGTTAAATCATGTCCCGCCTGCTACCGTGTTGTTGTAATGATTTAAGGCAGTCTTGGAGTCCATCTCCTTAACCCCCACCAATAAACACACACTGGCCTAATCAAAGCTCTACTGGAACTGCTCAGTGAAACTATAGTTAATCTAACGCCCTGTGGATTACGATCGTTGTACTGTTGTAATTATGTTTATTCTCCTCTCTCTCATCTCAGTTTAGAGTGTCCGTGGTGTTTTTTTTTGAAAGGAAACACGAGGTGTGATTACAGGTTAACGATGTGTTATTGTCCAGGCCACTGTATACCGATCTATGCTGGGTCCCAAGGGCACTCTATGCCTAATTACCTAGTCTGGAAAACTGACCCAGGCAACGCAGGGACTTGGGTCTGGTTTCAATGATGGATTCTTTGGCATTGAGAACTACATACTGGGAGGGGGGGGGGTGGTTCTGGGGACCAAACAAACCAAGAACAGACATGAGGCTAGAACGTCCACGTATTCGAAACCAAAAGTTTGCAGTTGGTTTAGTTCAGGTAGTTGATGCAGAATAGCCACTTGTGAAATGCACACCATTACAAAATACCTAACAAGACCTACATCTTTGCTAGTTCTAATTTATATTTTTACCAAGAGTAGTGACGTAGGTAGTTACACAATTCCTCTATGCTAACGTAGTATGACTAGTTCCTCTATGCACAAAGTAGTGGACATAATTTCCTATGCCTACGTAGTAGTGCATAGTTCCTCTATGCTACTTACTAGTGGACATAATTCCTCTATGCTAATTCTAAACGTATGTAGTGACATAATATCCCTCTTGCTAACGTAGGTAGTACAATAGTTCCTATGCTATGTAGGTAAGTGACATAGTCCTCTATAACTACGTACGTAGTGGACATAGTTCCCTCTATGCTATACGTAGATAGTGACATAATCCCTCTATGGCTACGTACGTAGTGACATAATCCCGCGATGCTACTACGTAGTGACGTAATTCCTCTATGCTTAATGCTAATACGTACGTAGTGACGGAATCCCTCTATGCTGTACGTACGTATTGACATAATTCCTATATGCTACTACGTATTGCCGTGTACCTCTATGCCTATAGGTAGTGACATAATTCCTCTATGTACATAGTATTTGACATATTCCTCTATGCTACTTAGGTAGTACCGTTAGTTCCTCTATGCTACGTAGGTAGTGAACGTGAGTTCCTCTATGCTACGTACGTAGTGCCATAATTCATCTATGCTACGTACGTAGTGACAAGTGACATAATTCCTCTATGCCTCTAATGCTAACGTAGTATGAAGTAGGTCCTCTATGCTACGTAGGTGTGACATAATTCCTCTATGTTAAGTACGTAGGTAGTGAATAGTTCCTCTATGTACGTACAGTTGAAGTTCGAGAAAGTTTACATACACTTAGCAAATACATTTAACTCAGTTTTTTCACAATTCCTGACATTTAATCCTAATAAAAATCCCTGTCTTAGGTCAGTTAGGATCACTACTTATTTTAAGAATGTGAAATGTCAGAATAATAGTAGAGAGAATGATTTATTTCAGCTTTATTTCTTTCATCACATTCCAGTGGGTCAGAAGTTTACATACACTCATTAGTATTTGGTAGCATTGCTTTTAATTGGTTTAATTTGGGTCAAATGTTTGGTAGCTTCCACAAGCTTCCATAAGTTGGGTGATTTGGCCATTCCTCCTGACAAGCTTGGTGTAACTGATCGGTTTTAGGCCTCCTTGCTCGCACAACTCTTTTCAGTTTGCCCAACATTTTCTATAGGATGTCAGGATCAGGGTAGGCCTCCTTGCTGACCTTTTCGTCTGCCACATTTCTAAGATTATCTGTTGTGATGGCCACTCCAATACCTTGACTTTGTTGTCCTTAAGCCATTTGCCACAACTTTGGAAGTATGCTTGGGGTCATTGTCCATTGGAGACCTATTTGCGACCAAGCTTTAACTTCCTGACTGATGTCTTGAGATGTTGCTTCAATATATCACACATAATTTTCTTCCTCATGATGCCATCCATTTGTGAAGTGCACCAGTCCTCCTGCAGCAAAGCACCCCACAACATGTGTGCTGGCGCACCCGTGCTTCACGGTGGGATGGTGTTCTTCGGCTTGCAAACCTCCCCCTTTTTCCCTCCAAACATAACGATGGTCAAGTATTTCATCAGACCAGAGGACATTTCTCCAGAAGTACGTATCTTTGGCCCCCATGTGCAGTTGCAAACCGTAGTCTGGCTTTTTTATGGCGTATGGAGCAGTGCTTCTTCCTTGCTGAGCGGCCTTTCAGGTTATGCGATATAGGACTCGTTTTACTGTGGATATAGATACTTGTGTACATTTCCTCCAGCATCTTACAAGGTCCTTGCTGTTGTTCTGGGATTGATTTTGCACTTTTCGCACCAAAGTACGTTCATCTCTAGAGACAGAATGCGTCTCCTTCCTGAGGGAATGAGACTGCGTGGTCCCATGGTGTTTATATCTTGCATACTATTGTTTGTACAGATGAGCATGGTTACCTTCAGCGTTTGGAAATTGCCCAGGCTGAACCAGACTCATTTGTGGAGGCCTGCTGGCTGGATTTCTTTTGTTTTCCCCTTCATGAGTGGTCAAGCAAAGAGGCACCTGAGTTAGAAAGGCATTGAAATAATCCACAGGTACACCTCCAATTTACTAAATTATGTCAATTAGCCTATCAGAAGCCTTCTAAAGCCATGACAATAATTTTCTGGAATTTTCCAAGCTGTTTAAAGGCACAGTCAACTCAGTGTATGTAAACTTCTGACCCACTGGAATTGTGATACAGTGAATTATAAAGTGAAATAATCTGTCTGTAAACAATTGTTGGAAAAAATACTTGTGTCATGCACAAAGTAGATGTCCTAACACCGACTTGCCAAAACTATAGTTTGTTCACAAGAAATTTGTGGAGTGGTTAAAACAAGTTTTAATGACTCCAACACAAGTGTATGTAAACTTCCGACTTCACTGTAAGTTAGTGACGTGGGTCCTCTAACGCTACGTAGGTAAGTGACATTAGGTCCTTATGCAACGTAGGTAGTGACATAGGTCCTCTATGCTACGGTAGAGGTAGTGACCATAGGTTCCATCCTAACCGCTACGTAGTAGTAGTGACATAGGTCCCTCTAATGAACGTAGGTAGTGACTAGTTACTCTATGCTCCGTAGGTAGTGACATAGGTTCCTCATACCTAACTAGGTTGACACTATGGTCCTCTAGGCCTACGTAAGGTAGTGACATAGGTCTTCTATGACTGAAAGAGTTTTGTTTCCAATCATTGAAAACCAAACCTGGTCACAGTGTACCTAGGCTTTTGGGTTTTCAACACTATCTACTAGCCATACCAAGTAGGAGGGAA
>NC_052340.1:41145069-41178806 GCF_016432855.1 Salvelinus namaycush | reverse complement strand
TAGAGACGATCCGTAAAGCAACCCAGCGCAAAAATCATAACGGGAAACAGATCCTACTCATGTGTAAACCCATTTCTTCTTCTTGCGCGACAGCTCCGCGGCCACGGTTTTTTCTTGACTGCCAGTCATCTCCCTCTCCTCCCCCTATAATCCCTGCCAGTCATCTCCCTCTCCTCTCCCCACCAACCTGCCAGTCATCTCCCTCTCCTCTCTCCACCAACCTGCCAGTCATCTCCCTCTCCTCTCTCCACCAACCTGCCAGTCATCTCCCTCTCCTCCCCCACCAACCTGCCAGTCATCTCCTGCTACTCTCTCACAACCTGCCAGTCAGCTCCCTCTCCTCTCTCCACCAACTGCCATCATCTCCCTCTCACTTCCCCCAACCAACCTGCCAGTCATTCCCTCTCCTCCCCACAACCCTGCCAGTCATCTCCCTCTCCTCCCCCTACCAACCTGCCAGGCATCTCCCTCTCCTCCCCCTACCAACCTGCCAGTCATTCCCTCTCCGATCCACCAACCAAACCTGCCAGTCATCTCCCTCTCTCCCCCTACAACCTGCCAGTCCATCCCCTCTCCTCCCCTACCAACCTGCCAGTCATCTCCTCTCTCTCTACACAAACCGCCAGTAATGTCCCTATCCTCTCCCTACCAACCTGCCAAGTCATACTCCCTCTCCTCTCCCCAACCAACCCTGCCAGGCATCTACCCTCTCCTACCCTAACAATACATTCCCTGCCAGTCATCTCCCTCTCCTCTCCCCCAACCAATCGGTCAGTCATTCTCCCTCTCTCTCCTCCCAACCAATCCCTTCCAGTCATTCTCCCTCTCCTCCCCCTACTAACCTGCCAGTCATTTCCCTTACTCCCCCTACACAAAATGCCAGTAATCTCCCTATCTCCCCCTACCAACCTGCCAGTCATCTCCCTCTCTCTGCCCCAACCAAACTGCCAGTCATTCTCCCTCTCTCACCCCTAATAACTGCCAGTCATCTCCCTCTCCTCTCCCCCAACCAACCTGCCAGTCATCTCCCTCTCCTCCCCCTACTAACCTGCCAGTCATCTCCCTCTCCTCTCCCCACCAACCTGCCAGTCATCTCCCTCTCCTCCCCCTACCAACCTGCCAGTCATCTCCCTCTCCTCTCCCCCAACCAACCTGCCAGTCATCTCCCTCTCCTCCCCCTACTAACCTGCCAGTCATCTCCCTCTCCTCTCCCCCAACCAACCTGCCAGTCATCTCCCTCTCCTCCCCCCACTAACCTGCCAGTCATCTCCCTCTCCTCTCCCCACCAACCTGCCAGTCATCTCCCTCTCCTCTCTCCACCAACCTGCCAGTCATCTCCCTCTCCTCTCTCCACCAACCTGCCAGTCATCTTCCCTCTCCTCTCGCCACCAACCGTGTGCAGGAGCTTCCCTCTCCCTCCCCCTACCAACCCTGCCAGTCATCTCCCTCTCCTCTCTCCACCAACCTGCCAGTCATCTCCCTCTCCTCTCTCCACCAACCTGCCAGTCATCTCCCTCTCCTCTCCCCACCAACCTGCCAGTCATCTCCCTCTCCTCCCTCCACCAACCTGCCAGTCATCTCATTCCTCCCCCAACAACTGCCAGGCATCTTCCATATCCCCCCCTACCAAACCCTGCGCAGTCATCCTCCCTTCCCTCCCCAACCAAACCTGCCAGTCATCTCCCTCTCCTCTCCTCTCCCCACCAACCTGCCAGTCATCTCCCTCTCCTCCCCCTACCAACCTGCCAGTCATCTCCATACTCCTTCCTTCTCCCCACCAAACCTCCGCCAGTCCATCTCCCTCTCCTCCCCCCACCAACCTGCCAGTCATCTCCCTCTCCTCTCCCCCACCAACCTGCCAGTCATCTCCCTCTCCTCTCCCCTACCAACCTGCCAGTCATCTCCCTCTCCTCTCCCCCACCAACCTGCCAGTCATCTCCCTCTCCTTATCCCCTACCAAACATCGCCAGTCGTTCTCCCTCTCCTCCCCCCCACCAACCTGCCAGTCATCTCCCTCTCCTCCCCCACCAACCTACCAGTCATCTCCCTCTCCTCTCCCCACCAACCTGCCAGTCATCTCCCTCTCCTCCCCCCACCAACCTGCCAGTCATCTCCCTCTCCTCTCTCCACCAACCTGCCAGTCATCTCCCTCTCCTCCCCCTACCAACCTGCCAGTCATCTCCCTCTCCTCCCCCTACCAACCTGCCAGTCATCTCCCTCTCCTCTCTCCACCAACCTGCATTCATCTTCCCTCTCTCCCACTACCAACCTGCAAGTCACGCCCTATCCCTCCCCATACTAACCTGCCAGTCATCTCCTCTCCTCCCCCTACCACCTGCCAGTCATCTCCCTTCTCCCCTACCAACCTGCCAGTCAGGTCCTCTCACTCCCTACCAAACTGCCAGTCACTCCCTCTCCTCTTCCCCCAACCAACCTGACAGGCATCTCCGTCGCCTCTCCCCTACAACCTGCCAGTCATCTCCCTACTCCTACTCCCCCAATCAACCTGCCAGTCATCTCTCCTTCCTCCCTACTAACCTGCCAGTCATCTCCCTCTCCTCCCCTACCAACATGCAGTCATCTCCCTATCTCCCCATACCAACCTGCCAGTCATGTCCCTCTCCTCCCCCTACCAACCTTGCCAGTCATCTCCCTCTCCTCTCCCCCAACCAACTCGCAGTCATCTCCCTTCCTCCCCCTACTACCTCGCCAGTCATCTTCCCTCTCCTCTCCCCTACCAACCTACCAGTCATCTCCCTCTCCTCCCCTACTAACCTGCCAGTCATCCCCTCTCCTCTCCCCCCAACCAACCTGCCAGTCATCTCCCTCCTCTATCCACCAACCTACCAGTCATCTCCCTCTCCTCTCCTCCACCAACCAATGCAGTCATCCCCTATCCTCTCTCCAACAACCTGCCAGTCATCTCCCTATCCTCTCTCCACCCAACCTGCCAGTCACTCCCTCGCCTTCTATCCACCAACCGTGCCAGTCATCGCCCTTCCTCTCTCCACCAACCTGCCCAGTCATCTCCGAACTCCTTCTCCACCCACCTGCCAGTCATCTCCCTCTCCTATCCCACCAACCTGCCAGTATCTAACCTCTCCTCTCTCCACAACCAACTGCCAGTAAAGATCTCCCTATTCTCTCTCTCCCCCAAAAACCGCCAGTCATCTCCCTCTCCTTCTTCCACCAACCTGCCAGTCATCTCCCTATCCTTCCTCCTCCACCAAACCTGCCAGTCATCTCCCTCTCCTCTCTCCACCAACCTGCCAGTCATCTCCCTCTCCTCTCTCCACCAACCTGCCAGTCATCTCCCTCTCCTTCGCTCCACCAACTGCAGTCATCTCCTATCCTCCCCCACCAAAAAAACCTGCCAGTCATCTCCCTCTCCTCTCTCCACCAACCTGCCAGTCATCTCCCTCTCTTCTCCCCACCAACCTGCCAGGCGTTTCATCCAGGAGGCTTCGTCTATCCCCAGATTGTTGACTACTATCTTCATGATGCTGCCCAGCAACTGGTTGAGTTGTTCTGAAGTGACGTCAGTACAGAGCTGACCCTCCAGGTCGGGGTAGTTCTCCAGACCTCTTTCCCACCAGCGGGGAAGGTAGTTACACAGCATGGGCAGGGTGATCTCGATAACGTGGGGCATCTCAGTGTAGCGAGCCCCTGACTCTGCCAGGTCCCCGATCTCCTTCATCAGGACATCTAGCTCTGGGATGTCAGTACACAGCTCCTCTACTTGGTTGGGCAGGCCCAGGACTGGCAGGGTTAGAGAGACGAGAGGAGAGGAAAAAAGGAATGGGGCGGGGAGGAGAAGGAGGACAGGAAGGACAGAGAATAAACATATTGTGTCATTGATGCTCTGGGATGTCGGTGCATAGCTCCTCTACGTGCTGGGGGAGGGCGGAAAAATATTGTGTCATTTCTACACTTACAGAGAGAGAGAAGAGAGAGAGAGAGAGAGAAGAGAGGGGGGGAAAGAAAGAGAAAAAGACCAACATGAGAGAAACAAAGGGAGGTAGAGAGAGAGATACGTTAGAGAGATAAAATAGAGAGAGAGAGGTGAGATATACAGAGAAGATATTTATAGATATAGAGAAAGATAGAGATGTAGATAGAGAGACAGATATAGATATAGATAGATATAGACAGAAAGAGATATAGATATAATGACAGATATAGATATAAAGACAGATGTAAATATGGATAGAGACAGATATACATATAGACAGATATAGAGATGAGGACAGAATAGATATAAAGGAAAAATGTAGATAGAGACCTACATTTGAAGTCGGAAGTTTACATACACCTTAGCCAAATATCATTATTTAACTCAGTTTTTCAACAATCCTGAATTTAATCCTAAGTAAAAATTCCCTGTTTAGGAGTTTACGGACACTACCCTTTATTTAAAGAATGTGAAATGTCAGAATAATAGTAGAGAATGATTTATTTCACTTGTATTTCATTTCATCACATTCCCAAGTGGTGTCAGAAGTGTATCATACACTCAATTAGTAATTTGGTAGCATTCGCTCTTTAATTGGTTAATTGGGTTCAAATGTTTGGTAGCTTTCCACAAGCTTCACCCATAAGTTGTATTCAGTTTTGTGCCCATTACTCCTGACAGAGTGCTGGTGTACTGAGTCAGGTTTTAGGCCTCCTTGCTCGTCACACCTTATCTTTTTTCAGTTCTGCCCACACATTTTCTATAGGATGTGGGAAGTCAGGTTGTACCCTTGCCTGACACTTTGGCCCCCACAACTTCTTGGATATCATGCTTATGATCCAACCTTGACTTTGTTGTCCTTTAAGGCCAATTTGCCACAACTTTGGAAGTATGCTTGGCGGTCACTTGTCCCATTTGAAGACATTTGCGACCAAGCTTTAACTTCCTGACTGATGCTTGAGAGTTGCTTTCATATATCCACATAATTTTCTTCCGCCTCATGAGCATCTGATTTGTGAAGTGCACCAGTCCTCCTTGCAGCAAAGACCCCCACAACATGTGTGTCTGCGCACCCCGGCTTCACGGTGGGATGGTGTTCGTTTCGTTGCAAAGCCTCCCCTTCTTCTTTTCCTCCAAACCTAACGGTCATGCCGTAACAGTTTATTTTTCATCAGACCAGAGAGACATTTCCCAGAAGTTACATCTTTGTCCCCCCATGTGCAGTTGCAAACCGTATTAGTCTGGCTTTTTTATGGCGTATTTGGAGCAGGGCTTCTTCCCCTTGCTGGAGTGCGGCCTTCGGTTATGGCGATATAGGACGTCGTTTTTACTACTGGATATAGATCTTTGTGTACACGTCTTCTCCAGCATCTTCACAAGGTCCTTGCTGTTGTCTCTGGGACGTGATTTTGCACTTTTGACCAAAGTAACTGTTATCTCATAGGAGACAGAATGCGTCTCCTTCCTGAGTGGATATGGAGACTGCTGTCCCATGGTTGTTTATATACCTTGCTATCTATGTTTGCTACAGATGACATGGTGTGTACTCATCTGAAGGCGTTTGGACAGATGCCTCCCGGAGGTCAAAAGACATTTTCTGACTGGAGGCGCTTGGCTGATTTCTTTGATATTTTCACTTCCCATGAGTGGTCAAGCAAAGAGGCACGAGTTAAGAAAGGCTTTGAAATAATCCACAGGTACACCTCCAATTTGACTAAATTGATGTAAATTAGCCTATTCAGAAGCCTTCAAAGCCATGACAAATTCTATTTTTTTTGGAATTTTCCAAGCAGTTTTAAAAGGCACATTCAACTAGTGTAGTGTAAACTTCTGACCCACTGGAATTGTGATACAGTGAATTATAAGTGAAATAATCTGTCTGTAAACACTTGTTGGAAAAAAATGACCTTGTGTCATGCACAAAGTAAGTCCTAACACACCGACTTGCCCAAAACTTATATTTTAAGCACAAGAAATTTGTGCGAGTGGTTTGAAAAACAGTTTTAATGACTCCAACCTAAGTGTATGTAAACTTCCGACTTCAACTGTATATAGAGAGAGACAGAAATATATAGATAGATGGAAGACAGTTACATATATATGGAGAGAGAGATACAGATAGAGAGAGATATATATATATATAAAGAGAGAGAGACAGATATAGATAGAGGGACAGATATAGATAGAGGGAGAGATATAGCTATAGATAGAGAGATAGATATAGAGACATTTATAGATAGAGAGATAGATATAGAGACACATGTAGATAGAGAGGCAGATATAGATAGAGGGACAGATACAGATAGAGGGACAGATATAGATAGAGAGAGACAGATATAGATAGAGGGACAGCTATAGATAGAGGGACAGATATAGATAGAAAGACAGATATAGATAGAGAGAGACAGATATAGATAGAGAGACAGATATAGATAGAGAGACAGATATAGATATAGAGACAGATATAGATATAGAGACAGATATAGATAGAGAGAGACAGATATAGATAGAGGGACAGACATAGATAGAGGGACAGATATAGATAGAAAGACAGATATAGATAGAGAGAGACAGATATAGATAGAGTGACAGATATAGCTAGAGGGACAGATATAGATAACCATTTGTACATTGTTACAACACTGTATCTATATAATATGACATTTGTAATGTCTTTATTGTTTTGAAACTTCTGTATGTGTAATGTTTACTGTTAATTTGTATTGTTTGTTTCACTTTTGTGTATTGTCTACCTCACTTGCTTTGGCAATGTTAACACATGTTTCCCATGCCAATAAAGCCCCTTGAATTGAATTGAATTGAATTGATAGAGGGACAGATCAATAGATTTAGAGATAGATATATAGATTTAGAGACAGACATAGATAGAGAGACAGATATAGATAGAGAGATAGATATACAGATTTAGAGACAGCTATTTCGACATGGAGACATATTTAGATAGGTATGCTCACTGCCTCTCTCTCTGGGTGTCTTCGTGGTGTAGACAGAGTAGGCGTTGTACTCGTTGAGGCCGGGCTCCAGGTAGGCTACAGGCATGGCAGCGGCAAGATTTGCCAAACACTCCCCCAGAGCCGGCCTCTGCCTGTAAAAACGACACAACCCCAACCTCCCCCCCCCCCCCCTCCCCCCCCCACCCCCCAACCCCCCCCCCCCCCCCCCACCCCCCCCCCCCCCACCCCCCCCCCCCCCCCCCCCCCACACCCCCCCTCCCCCCCCTCACCCCCCCCCCCCCCCCCCCCCCCCCCCCCCCCCCAAAACATTATTGGTCTTCTGATGCCCATATTTGGACTGCACAAAGTACCCACTAGTAACCAAGTGGTTTGTAAATAACCAGAACCAGGAAACCTGACTAACAAACCTTATATTTTACATAGGTTCGTCATTCAGCGGGATTTTATAATTAACCAGAGGACATACCCTAAACACTGCTGAGCCCATAGATATTAATAAAACATCCACTAATCAACAATACTTCTGAGCCCCATTAGCCCCCACATTATATATAGAATATTATTAACCACTATAACCACGAACCCATAAATACTATAAGAATATTAACACTAATAACACTCGAATAGGAAGTAGCAAAAAAGCAGATCAACTCTGAGCCCCCATATAACATATAGAATATAACCACTATTAACACTGGAGAGGCCCCAATAAAATTTTTATTATGAATAAAAACCCATAATAAACACTGAGCCCCATAATATTATAGAAAAATAACCACTAATACAATACTGAGCCCCCAATAAATATATAGGACATATTATTAACCCACATAAAACACTGAGCCCCCATAATATATGAATAATAAACCACTATTAACACTGAGCCCCATTATATATAGAATATTAACCACTATAACCACTGAACCCATAATATATAGAATATTAACCACTATAAACACTGAGCCCCATAAAGATTTAGAATTAACACTCATAAACACTGAGCCCACATGATATATAGAAGAAATTAAAACCACTAAATTAAACAATGAGCCCCAACTATTATAGAATAATAACCAACTAATAAACCACTGACAGCTCAATAATACTATTTAGAATAATAACCACTATTAACACTGAGCCCCATAATATATAGAATAATAACCACTGAGCCCATACTATATAGAATATTAACCACTGAGCCCATAATATATAGAATATTAACCACTATAAACACTGAGCCCCATATAATTACTCGAATAATAAACACAAAAATAAACACTGAGCCCCTTTTAATATATAGATAATAATAACCACTAATATTAACACTAGCCCCACTAATATATAGAAATTAACCACTTATATAAACACTGAGCACCATAATATATGAGAATAATAACCACTATTAACACTGAGCCCAATAATAATATTAGAATTATTAACCATATAACCACTAGAGGCCCATAAGATTTTTATAGAATTTATAACCACTATAAACACTGAGCCTCATAATATATAGAATAATAACCACTATAACCACTGAGCCCATAATATATAGAATATTAACCACTATAAACACTGAGCCCATAATATATAGAATATTAACCACTATAACCACTGAGCCCCATAATATATAGAATAATAACCACTATAAACACTGAGCCCCATAATATATAGAATATTAACCACTATAAACACTGAGCCCCATAATATATAGAATATTAACCACTATAAACACTGAGCCCCATAATATATAGAATAATAACCACTATTAACACTGAGCCCCATAATATATAGAATAATAACCACTATAAACACTGAGCCCCATAATATATAGAATAATAACCACTATAAACACTGAGCCCATAATATATAGAATATTAACCACTGAGCCCCCATAATATTATAGAATAATAAACCACTAATAAACATCTGAGAACATAATATAAGAATAAAACCACTCACTGAGACACCATATATATAGAATAATAACCACTGAGCCCCATAATATAGAATAATAACCACTATAACCACTGAGCCCCATAATATATAGAATAATAACCACTATAAACACTGAGCCCCATAATATATAGAATAATAACCACTGAGCCCATAATATATAGAATATTAACCACTGTAAACACTGAGCCCCATAATATATAGAATAATAACCACTATAAACACTGAGCCCATAATATATAGAATAATAACCACTATAAACACTGAGCCCCATAATATATAGAATATTAACCACTATAAACACTGAGCCCATAATATATAGAATATTAACACCCCCCCCACTATAAAACTGAGCCCCATAATATATAAATATTAACCACATAATATAAACATGGAAGTAGGCCCCATTAATATTTGTTTTGATAGGAATAATCTAACCACTATTAACACTGATCGCACCATATATTATAGAATAATAGCCACTACATGTAAAACACTGAGCCCCATAAAAGTATGAATAATAAAACCCACTATAAAATAAACACGGAGCCAAACAATATTTATAGACTTATGAACCACTGAAGCCCCATAATAATGCATAGAATAATAACCACTAAAAAACACTGAAGGGCCCCCTAAATTATTATAGAAATAAGAAACCCACTGAGCTTCCCATAACTTTATATAGAATAATAACCACTGAGCTCCCATAATATAGATGACATAACCAATAAACCACTGAGCCCCATAATATATTTAGAACATAAACCACTGTAAACACTGGGAGCCCCCATTAATACATAGGAATAACATAAAAAAAATATAATAAATAAAATAACCACAACTGATGCTTCGGAGGAGATGAAGCGAGCCCCTACCAATTCCGAGTCTGTATGGAGGCGCCCCCCATTCTCTATAATATATATTATTAATTAGTATAGAAAAAAAAATACAATAGAATTATATTGATAGAAGAATATGCAGAGAAAGCGCATTAATTTAAACCCCTGGTGGTTTTTAACACTGAAGGAGCCCCATAAGATATATTAATATAGAAATAAGTAACACCAACTATAAATAAAATAAAACACTGAAGCCCATTCATAATATATTAGAATCCTAACCCCACTAAATTAAAAATATTAAACACTTTGCTGAAAGCCCCCACTAAATAAATATCAGAAGAAAATAATAACCACTAATAACACTGAGCCAAGAATATATAGAGAATATTTTAACCACCTATAACCAATGAGCCCAATTAATATATAGTAATAATTTTATACTAACCACTGAGACCAAAAGAGAATAATAACCACTGAGACCCCATAGATAATTAATAACACACTGAGAGCAAATAGATAATATGTAACCACGGAGGAAGCCCATAGGATAAAAAAAAAAAGAACCATCTGAGCCCAGAATATATGGTGGTGAAACTTGCTCTTGACCAGAGCACTTGGAAGCTGGGGTGCGAGAGTGGAGAGTTAGTTGATTTTAGTTTGATGTTAGTTCGGTGGAGAGATTTCGTGATTTGTTAGTACAGTATGATTGAGATTTATTAGATCGTCTTTATATGTGACAGAGTTTCACCAGCAGAGTAGGCGAGTTTCACAACTATTTGCCTAATAATCGCTCAAAATATATCAATAAGGGGAAATTTTATACAGGAAAAACGCACGTGATTACGTCTGTGCTTCGTGATCTTGTCAAAACTTTGTGATACGGTGGAGACCATGAGAACATTTGAGTGAGAGCGACCAATTGTGTGGTCAAGACTTTGCAGGACAGATAGAAGACCGAGACATCCTGAGACATTGAGTGAGGACTTGTTGAGAAGTCTTTGGACATTTTTGGACCATTGGATTGATGGGATTGAGAGGAGTGAGGCTGAGAACATTGATGATGGAGTGTATCGAGGACCATTGAGACTGGGCCGGAGGAAACCATGAGTGAAGTGAGGACATGAGGGGAGAGAGTTCGTGATGGAAACAAGGACTGCGATTGTAGACATTCCTTCGAAGGACGGAGACATAGACGATGGAGCATTGGAAGCGGAGACATAGCTCAGGACTCAGACATATAACAACAAACTACACAGAACATACAACTCGATGAGAAAAAAAAAAACAAAACAACAAAGAATATTTAGAACAAAAAGTTTAAAGGAACTCTTTTAGTTTAAACACCTACATTCCCACATCAGAACATAGAAAATGACCCCCTCCCCCGCTCATACCCCCCCATCCATCACCACCTCATATAACCCCACTACCCCTCATCTAATATACCCCCCTCTAATATCCCCCCCCCCCTCATCCCTCATCCCCCCTCCTCATATACTCAATATTGAACACCCCCTAAAGGGAAAAATCCCACCCCACTCAAACAAAAATATATTTTTGGTTATTATAAGCTTCTCAATTGATGCATGAAGACACTAAAATAATAAGTCCCCACACAAATCAAATAGGCAAAAAAAGTCAAAGCCAGTCCAAACCCCAAAATATGTAGCCAACATGTCAAGCAAAAGTCGCATACTAAGGTCAATAAAAATTCTCGCTTCCTTGAAAGTCAACTATCCTTCCCTTTTAAAGGAGCACTGGGTAAATGGTAGTGTTCTTGTGTATAATAACTTATCAGCGTTGAGGGCTCTTGACGGTGCCAAAGAGCGAAGTAGATAGAAACACATTGATCCTGTAAACAGGAGATTCAGAGATCTGAAGGTTCGTTTCATTTCTTTCGCGAGGGTCGTCCCCATGTGAGGGGAAGAAAGTCAGAGAGAGACAGACAGAAGAGAGGGAGAGAGGCAATCAGAGAGAGGAGAGAGGAGAGAGAGGGGGAGAAGGGACAGACAGACCAGACAGGAAAGAGGGAGAGACAGAAAGGAAGGGAAAAGGCCCCAACAAGGAGTCAGAGAGAGAAGACAGACAGAAGGAGTCGAGAGGAGACAGAAGAAGACAGACAGGCAGCAGATAGGAATCAGAGAGAGACAGCCAGGAAGGAATCAGAAGCAGATAGGAGTCAGAGAGAGAGACAGACAGGAAGGAACAGAGAGAGAAACAGACAGGACAGAAGGAGGCAAGAGAGAGACAGACAGGAAGGAATCAGAGAAACAGAAGGCAGATAGGAGTAGCAGAGAGAGACAGACAGGAAGGAATCAGAGAAGCAGGATAGAGGTCAGAGAGAGAGAGACAGACAGGAAGGAATCAGAGAAACAGACAGGCAGATAGGAGTCAGAGAGAGACAGACAGGAAGGAATCAGAGAAGCAGATAGGAGTCAGAGAGAGAGACAGACAGGAAGGAATCAGAGAAACAGACAGGCAGATAGGAGTCAGAGAGAGACAGACAGGAAGGAATCAGAGAAACAGACAGGCAGATAGGAGTCAGAGAGAGACAGACAGGAAGGAATCAGAGAAGCAGATAGGAGTCAGAGAGAGAAACAGACAGGAAGGAATCAGAGAAACAGACAGGCAGATAGGAGTCAGAGAGAGACAGACAGGAAGGAATCAGAGAAACAGACAGGCAGATAGGAGTCAGAGAGAGACAGACAGGAAGGAATCAGAGAAGCAGATAGGAGTCAGAGAGAGAGACAGACAGGAAGGAATCAGAGAAACAGACAGGCAGATAGGAGTCAGAGAGAGACAGACAGGAAGGACTCAGAGAAACAGACAGGCAGATAGGAGTCAGAGAGAGAGACAGACAGGAAGGAATCAGAGAAACAGACAGGAATCATTCAGACAGACAGACAGGGTCAGACAGACAGAAAGGGTCAGACAGACAGACAGACAGACAGACAGACAGACAGACAGACAGACAGACAGACAGACAGACAGACAGACAGACAGACAGACAGACAGGAACCACAGAGAAACTATTACTAGGCTGTATGTATTGTTATTGTGGATCTCTAGATGAGGAGGCTGACCTATCATTATCAGAGCTGAGATCTGAGGACATAGAGACACCAGACTGACCCTCTATCGTTATGTTAATGTACTGATGTAGACTGACCATCTATCATTATGTTAATGTGATGATGTAGACTGACCATCTATCATTATGTTAATGTACTGATGTAGACTGGCCATCTATCATTATGTTAATGTGATGATGTAGTTGAGGAGGCTGTCAGACTCACAGATGACGTCGTCCCCAAACTGGTGCTGGGCGATGTGGTCGAACAGGGTGGTCAGGACAGGGAGCAGGGCGATGGTGGTGTAGTTGATGTTCTGGGACACACCCTTCACCTGCACACAGAGACAAAGAGATTGAGGAATGGAGGGAGAGAAAGAGAGGGAGAGGGAGAGATAGATTGAGAGGGGAGAGAGAAGGAGAGGGGTGAGAGATAGATGGAGAAGAGAGAGAGAGAGGAGAGGGGTGAGAGATGGATGGAGAGAGAGAAGGAGAGGGGAGAGAGATAGATGGAGCAAAGCGAGAGAGAAGGAGAGGGGAGAGAGATAGATGGAGAAAAGAGAGAGAGAAGGAGAGGGGAGAGAGATAGATGGAGAAGAGAGAGAAAGAAGGGGAGGGGAGAGAGAAGGAGAGGGGAGAGAGAGAAGGAGATGGAGAGAGAGAAAGTGAGGGGAGAGAGAAGGAGAGGGGAGAGAGAGATGGATGGAGAGGGGGAGAGAGAGATGGAGAGGGGTCAGCGAGATAGATGAAAGAGAAGGAGAGGGGAGAGAGATGGATGGAGAGGGGAGAGAGAGATGGATGGAGAGGGGAGAGAGAGATGGAGAGGGGGAGTTAACTCAGAAGGGCAGCTGTGAGGAATCACCTGCTGTAGGACAAACATTAAGGTATCATATCTGACCTGGTTCCTGCTAGAAACCTTGCCCAGCTTCAGGTTCTCCACCATCTTCTCTATGTCATCTGCAGCGCTCTCAAAGAACTGACGCAGTCCTGCCTTCACAATCTCAGGACCTGACTTCATTACCGTCCTGGAGAGAGAGAGAGAGAGATCATTATGTAAAACACTGTACTCTATGTTTGAATAGATGCATAATAGAAAATAAAGGTGGAGAGTGTAATATAGTATTGTAGGATATGACTCACATAATATATAATATGTAATATAGTATTGTGGTATATGTGAGTTGTATTGTAGTATATGTGAGTTGTAATATAGTATTGTAGTATATGCGAGTTGTAATATAGTATTGTGGTATATGTGAGTTGTATTGTAGTATATGTGAGTTGTAATATAGTATTGTAGTATATGTGAGTTGTAATATAGTATTGTAGTATATGTGAGTTGTATTGTAGTATATGTGAGTTGTAATATAGTATTGTAGTATATGTGAGTTGTATTGTAGTATATGTGAGTTGTAATATAGTATTGTAGTATATGTGAGTTGTATTGTAGTATATCTGAGTTGTAATATAGTATTGTAGTATATGTGAGTTGTATTATATTGTGAGTTGTAATATAGTATTGTGGTATATGTGAGTTGTAATATAGTATTGTAGTATATGTGAGTTGTAATATAGTATTGCAGTATATGTGAGTTGTAATATAGTATTGTAGTATATGTGAGTTGTATTATATTGTGAGTTGTAATATAGTATTGTAGTATATGTGCGTGTGTAATATAATATTGCAGTATATGTGAGTTGTAATATAGTATTGCAGTATATGTGAGTTGTAATATAGTATTGCAGTATATGTGAGTTGTAATATAGTATTGCAGTATATGTGAGTTGTAATATAGTATTGCAGTATATGTGAGTTGTAATATAGTATTGCAGTATATGTGAGTTGTAATATAGTATTGTAGTATATGTGAGTTGTATTATAGTATGTAGTATATGAGTTGTATTTTGTGAGTTGTAATATAGTATTGTAATATATGTGCGTGTGTAATATAGTATTGTAGTATATGTGAGTTGTAATATAGTATTGTAGTATATCTGAGTTGTAATATAGTATTGCAGTATATGTGAGTTGTAATATAGTATTGTAGTATATGTGAGTTGTAATAAGACATGTTTCCACAAGTACACATATTTATACCCTCCACTGGGCGGAATCAACTCCTTTCACATCTAGACAGCCAATACATCTCTGTTGCTAGGCAGAAATGTAGGTGGTTCCTCTCATTGGTGTAGTCATGGCCCTGCCTCCTATGTGTGTATGTCATGTTCGTTCTTGACTTCATCTGACCTGACCTCAGCCCACATTCCTCACTCCTCCCCAACTCACTGCTGTCCTACCTTATCTGTTGACTGAAACCAGACTGTGGCCCTTCTCCTCTCCATAGGATACCTGAAGTAACAATAAACGTTGACAGAATGTAAACATCCTGCTCCTCAGGGCCCTCTCTCTCCCCAGCCTCTCCGCTCCTCAGGGCCCTGACCTCGGCCCACATTCCTCACTCCTCCCCAACTCACTGCTGTCCTACCTTATCTGTTGACTGAAACCAGACTGTGGCCCTTCTCCTCTCCATAGGATACCTGAGATGTAACAATAACCTGTTCTGACAGAATGTAAACATCCTGCTCCTCAGGGCCCTCTCTCTCCCCAGCCTCTCTGCTCCTCAGGGCCCTCTCTCTCCCCAGCCTCTCTGCTCCTCAGGGCCCTCTCTCTCCCCAGCCTCTCTGCTCCTCAGGGCCCCCGCCCCACCCCTCCCGCAGGCCCCCCCCAGGCCTCTGCCGCTCGCTCCAGGGCCCTCTCCTCTCCCCAGCCTCTCCGCTCCTCAGGGCCTCTCCTCCCCGCCCGCCGTCTCAGCCTGCCTCGGCCCCTCTCCTCCTCCCCCCACTCCCGCTCCTCCTCTGTTGCCTGCCCGCTTGGCCTTCTTCTCCCCGGCCTCCGTGCGCTGTCCCAATAACCGTGCTGCCCGTCCTGTCCCCATCGCTCCTCCCGTCGTTTTTCCCGCTCCTCCGTTTGTTGTCACCCACGGTTGTGTTGTTTGTTGGTGGTGTGTTGCGCGCTGGTGCCTGGCGTCCCCAGCTCGTGCCAGGTGTGCAGCACTTCCCCCGCCCCGGGGCGTTCTCTACCCGTCCCTCGCACTACAACAGGCTCCGTTATCATCAATCAACCACAGCAAGCAACCAACACCAACGAACCACAACAACAACTACAAATACATGACAAAGATAAGGATAGAAGAAGAAAAACAGCAAACCAATAAAAGGGGCAGAGAAAAATCACGTGACTCCAAAACAACTCAAAACAACAACCAAAACAACAAAACTCAAAACAAAAACAACCCAAAACAACCAAAACAACACCAAACCAACAAACCCAAAACAAACTCAAAACAACCAAAACAACTCCAAAACAACCTCCAAAACAACCAAAAACAACCAACAACCAAAACACAACTCAACAACAACCCAAAAACAACTCAAAACAACCCCAAACAACAAAACAACCCCAAAACAACTCCAAAAACAACTCAAAACAACTCCAAAACAACCTCAAACAACACACATAAACAACTCAAAACAACTCAACAACCCAAACAACTCAACAACTCCAAAAACAACTCCCAAAACAACCCCAAAACAACCAAAAACAAACTCAAAACAACTCCTCAAAACAACCAAAAACAACCCAAAACAACTCAAAACAACCAAAACAACTCCCAAACAACCCAAACAAAACAAAACAACCCAAAAACAACGCCACAACAACCCCAACAATCCACAACAAACTCAAACAACTCCAAAACAACTCCAAAACAACCAAAACAACCCAAAACAAACCCAAAAAACCAACTCCAAAACAACGTCCAAAACAACTCCAAACAACAAGACAACTCAAACAACCTCAACAATCAAAACAACTCAACAACTCCAAAACAACGCAAAAACTCAAAACAACTACAACAATCAAAACAACTCCAAAAACAACTCCAACAAAACAACGCAAAACAACTCCAAAAACAACGCAAAAACAACACCAAAACAACGCAAAACAACTCCAAAACAACTCCAAAACAACTCCAAAAACAACTCCAAAACAACTCAACAACAAACATCCAAAACAACTCCAAAACAACAACTCTAAAACAACCAAAACGACAAAACAACTCAAAACAACCAAAACAACCCAAAACAACCAAACAATCAAAACAACTCCAAAACAACTCAAAACAACTCCAAAACAACTCCAAAACAATAGGTTAGGGTTAGGGCCATATCCCAGCTAATCCCATCAACTAGGTTAGGGCCTAATCCCAGCTAATCCATCAACTAGGTTAGGGTTAGAGCCTATCACATCTAATGATCCCATCAACTAGGTTAGGGTTAAGGCCTTATCCCAGCTAATCCCATCAACCTAGGTTAGGATTAGAGCCTATAATCCATCAGCTAGGTTAGGGTTAAGGCCTATCCCAGCTAATCCATCAGCTAGGTTAGGATTAGAGCCTATAATCCCATCAGGCTAGGTTAGGGTTAAGGCCTATCCCAGCTAATCCCATCAGCTAGGTTAGGGTTAGAGCTTATCCCAGCTAATCCCATCAACTAGGTTAGGACGCTATCCCAGCTAATCCCATCAACTAGGTTAGGGTTAGGGGCCATATCACATCTAATGATCCCATCAACTAGGTTAGGGTTAGGGCCTATCCCAGCTAATCCCATCAACTAGGTTAGGGTTAGAGCCTATCCCAGCTAATCCCATCAGCTAGGTTAGGGTTAGAGCCTATCCCAGCTAATCCATCAGCTAGGTTAGGGTTAGAGCCTATCCCAGCTAATCCCATCAACTAGGTTAGGATTAGAGCCTATAATCCCATCAGCTAGGTTAGGGTTAAGGCCTATCCCAGCTAATCCCATCAGCTAGGTTAGGATTAGAGCCTATAATCCCATCAGCTAGGTTAGGGTTAAGGCCTATCCCAGCTAATCCCATCAGCTAGGTTAGGGTTAGAGCTTATCCCAGCTAATCCCATCAACTAGGTTAGGACCTATCCCAGCTAATCCCATCAACTAGGTTAGGGTTAGGGCCTATCACATCTAATGATCCCATCAACTAGGTTAGGGTTAGGGCCTATCCCAGCTAATCCCATCAACTAGGTTAGGGTTAGAGCCTATCCCAGCTAATCCCATCAGCTAGGTTAGGGTTAGAGCCTATCCCAGCTAATCCCATCAGCTAGGTTAGGGTTAGGGCCTATCCCAGCTAATCCCATCAACTAGGTTAGGGTTAGGGCCTATCCCAGCTAATCCCATCAACTAGGTTAGGGTTAGAGCCTATCCCAGCTAATCCCATCAACTAAATTAGGGTTAGAGCCTATCACAGCAAATCCCATCAACTATGTTAGGGTTAGAGCCTATCCCAGCTAAGGATCCCATCAACTAGGTTAGGGTTAGAGCCTATCACAGCTAATCCCATCAACTAGGTTAGGGTTAGAGCCTATCCCAGCTAATCCCATCAACTAGGTTAGGGTTAGAGCCTATCACAGCTAATCCCATCAGCTAGGTTAGGGTTAGAGCCTATAATCCCATCAACTAGGTTAGGGTAGAGCCTATCCCAGGTAATCCCATCAACTAGGTTAGGGTTAGAGCCTCTCCCAGCTAATCCCATCAGCTAGGTTAGGGTTAGAGCCTATCCCAGGTAATCCCATCAACTAGGTTAGGGTTAGAGCCTCTCCCAGGTAATCCCATCAACTAGGTTAGGGTTAGAGCCTCTCCCAGCTAATCCCATCAGCTAGGTTAGGGTTAGAGCCTATCCCAGGTAATCCCATCAACTAGGTTAGGGTTAGGGCCTCTCCCAGCTAATCCCATCAACTAGGTTAGGGTTAGAGCCTATCCCAGCTAATCCCATCGGCTAGGTTAGGGTTAGAGCATCTCCCAGGTAATCCCATCAACTAGGTTAGGGTTAGAGCCTATAATCCCATCAACTAGTTTAGGGTTAGTACCTATCCCAGCTAATCCCATCAACTAGGTTAGGGTTAGGGCCTATCCCAGCTAATCCCATCAGCTAGGTTAGGATTAGAGCCTATAATCCCATTAGCCAGGGTAGGGTTAGAGCCTATCCCAGCTAATCCCATCAACTAGGTTAGGGTTAGAGCCTATCACAGCTAATCCCATCAACTAGGTTAGGGTTAGGGCCTATGCCAGCTAATCCCATCAACTAGTTTAGGGTTAGGGCCTATCCCAGCTAATCCCATCAACTAGGTTAGGGTTAGGGCCTATCCCAGCTAATCCCATCAACTAGGTTAGGGTTAGAGCCTATCACAGCTAATCCCATCAACTAGGTTAGGGTTAGGGCCTATCCCAGCTAATCCCATCAACTAGGTTAGGGCCTATCCCAGCTAATCCCATCAACTAGGTTAGGGTTAGAGCCTATCACATCTAATGATCCCATCAACTAGGTTAGGGTTAGGGCCTATCCCAGCTAACCCATCAGCTAGGTTAGGGTTAAGGCCTATCCCAGCTAATCCCATCAGCTAGGTTAGGGTTAGAGCCTATCACAGCTAATCCCATCAACTAGGTTAGGGTTAGGGCCTATCCCAGCTAATCCCATCAACTAGGTTAGGGTTAGGGCCTATCCCAGCTAATCCCATCAACTAGGTTAGGGTTAGAGCCTATCACAGCTAATCCCATCAACTAGGTTAGGGTTAGAGCCTATCACAGCTAATCCCATCAACTAGGTTAGGGTTAGAGCCTATCCCAGCTAATCCCATCAACTAGGTTAGGGTTAGAGCCTATCACAGCTAATCCCATCAACTAGGTTAGGGTTAGGGCCTATCACAGCTAATCCCATCAACTAGGTTAGGGTTGGAGCCTATCACAGCTAATCCCATCAACTAGGTTAGGGTTAGAGCCTATCACAGCTAATCCCATCAACTAGGTTAGGGTTAGGGCCTATCCCAGCTAATCCCATCAACTAGGTTAGGATTAGGGCCTATCCCAGCTAATCCCATCAACTAGGTTAGGGTTAGGGCCTATCCCAGCTAATCCCATCAACTAGGTTAGGGTTAGAGCCTATCACAGCTAATCCCATCAACTAGGTTAGGGTTAGGGCCTATCCCAGCTAATCCCATCAACTAGGTTAGGGCCTATCCCAGCTAATCCCATCAACTAGGTTAGGGTTAGAGCCTATCACATCTAATGATCCCATCAACTAGGTTAGGGTTAAGGCCTATCCCAGCTAATCCCATCAACTAGGTTAGGATTAGAGCCTATAATCCCATCAGCTAGGTTAGGGTTAAGGCCTATCCCAGCTAATCCCATCAGCTAGGTTAGGATTAGAGCCTATAATCCCATCAGCTAGGTTAGGGTTAAGGCCTATCCCAGCTAATCCCATCAGCTAGGTTAGGGTTAGAGCTTATCCCAGCTAATCCCATCAACTAGGTTAGGACCTATCCCAGCTAATCCCATCAACTAGGTTAGGGTTAGGGCCTATCACATCTAATGATCCCATCAACTAGGTTAGGGTTAGGGCCTATCCCAGCTAATCCCATCAACTAGGTTAGGGTTAGAGCCTATCCCAGCTAATCCCATCAGCTAGGTTAGGGTTAGAGCCTATCCCAGCTAATCCCATCAGCTAGGTTAGGGTTAGAGCCTATCCCAGCTAATCCCATCAACTAGGTTAGGATTAGAGCCTATAATCCCATCAGCTAGGTTAGGGTTAAGGCCTATCCCAGCTAATCCCATCAGCTAGGTTAGGATTAGAGCCTATAATCCCATCAGCTAGGTTAGGGTTAAGGCCTATCCCAGCTAATCCCATCAGCTAGGTTAGGGTTAGAGCTTATCCCAGCTAATCCCATCAACTAGGTTAGGACCTATCCCAGCTAATCCCATCAACTAGGTTAGGGTTAGGGCCTATCACATCTAATGATCCCATCAACTAGGTTAGGGTTAGGGCCTATCCCAGCTAATCCCATCAACTAGGTTAGGGTTAGAGCCTATCCCAGCTAATCCCATCAGCTAGGTTAGGGTTAGAGCCTATCCCAGCTAATCCCATCAGCTAGGTTAGGGTTAGGGCCTATCCCAGCTAATCCCATCAACTAGGTTAGGGTTAGGGCCTATCCCAGCTAATCCCATCAACTAGGTTAGGGTTAGAGCCTATCCCAGCTAATCCCATCAACTAAATTAGGGTTAGAGCCTATCACAGCAAATCCCATCAACTATGTTAGGGTTAGAGCCTATCCCAGCTAAGGATCCCATCAACTAGGTTAGGGTTAGAGCCTATCACAGCTAATCCCATCAACTAGGTTAGGGTTAGAGCCTATCCCAGCTAATCCCATCAACTAGGTTAGGGTTAGAGCCTATCACAGCTAATCCCATCAGCTAGGTTAGGGTTAGAGCCTATAATCCCATCAACTAGGTTAGGGTAGAGCCTATCCCAGGTAATCCCATCAACTAGGTTAGGGTTAGAGCCTCTCCCAGCTAATCCCATCAGCTAGGTTAGGGTTAGAGCCTATCCCAGGTAATCCCATCAACTAGGTTAGGGTTAGAGCCTCTCCCAGGTAATCCCATCAACTAGGTTAGGGTTAGAGCCTCTCCCAGCTAATCCCATCAGCTAGGTTAGGGTTAGAGCCTATCCCAGGTAATCCCATCAACTAGGTTAGGGTTAGGGCCTCTCCCAGCTAATCCCATCAACTAGGTTAGGGTTAGAGCCTATCCCAGCTAATCCCATCGGCTAGGTTAGGGTTAGAGCATCTCCCAGGTAATCCCATCAACTAGGTTAGGGTTAGAGCCTATAATCCCATCAACTAGTTTAGGGTTAGTACCTATCCCAGCTAATCCCATCAACTAGGTTAGGGTTAGGGCCTATCCCAGCTAATCCCATCAGCTAGGTTAGGGTTAGGGCCTATCCCAGGTAATCCCATCAGCTAGGTTAGGATTAGAGCCTATAATCCCATCAGCTAGGTTAGGGTTAAGGCCTATCCCAGCTAATCCCATCAACTAGGTTAGGATTAGAGCCTATAATCCCATCAGCTAGGTTAGGGTTAAGGCCTATCCCAGCTAATCCCATCAACTAGGTTAGGATTAGAGCCTATAATCCCATCAGCTAGGTTAGGGTTAAGGCCTATCCCAGCTAATCCCATCAGCTAGGTTAGGGTTAGAGCCTATAATCCCATCAGCTAGGTTAGGGTTAGAGCCTATCCCAGCTAATCCCATCAGCTAGGTTAGGGTTAGGGCTGACCTTAGTGACGTCAGGGGGTAGCAGACTGGCGGTGTCCTTTAGACGAGAGATGGAGCTGTGACACAGACCGCCCGTCACCGCCATCAGAGTGTTGAAGTTCTGCAGCTCATGCAGCCTCTACAGGGGGAGGGGAGGGAGAAAAGACCTTTATTTGTCATCTCAGGAAGTGGTTCTGGATTCTAAAGAAAAGGGAACTTATCTCAGCAGACACCAGTGGAGGTTATTCAGAGGAGGAAGGGGAGGACCATCCTCAGTGAAAAAAAAAAATGAAAAAAAAAGTCTACATTTTCCAGTTATCCTTATTAGATAAAACTATACTAAATATATTCACGTCACCAAATAATTGATTAAAACCCACTGTTTTGTAATGAAGTTCTACAGTAGCCTCAACAGCACTCTGTAGGGTAGCACCATGGTGTAGCCAGAGGACAGCTAGCTTCCCATCCTCCTCTGGGTACATTGACTTCCATACAAAACCTATGCAGCCAAGAGTGGACTAATGAGTACACCCTAGATGGCTCATTGTTCTCACCCCCTTCCATAGTCTTACACAGTAATTATGGCAACGTCTGGAGGCTGTCCTCCAACCTATCAGAGCTCTTGTAGCATGAACTGACATGTCTTCCACCAAATCAAAGTATCAGAGAATGAATCTAGTACTGAAAGCATAAGCTACAACTAGCTATCACTTTAGTGCATAAAATGTGGTAAGTAGTTGACTCAAAGAGAGAGAATGACAATAGTTTAACAGCTAGCTAGTTTAGCCTACTCAAACACCTGGCTCAAACAGGGAGGGATGCTATGTTAGCTAGCTGGCTAAGGCTATCCAACACTGGAACTCTTCCAAGTCAAGGTAAGCTTTTGGTTTTATTCATTTATTGCCCCCGGGGCCTGCCAGTGTAACTGCTAAACTGCTTGCTGACTGTACACTGTACTGCATGATTGTAGCGGGTTTACTAACACGTTAGTTCTAGTAGCTATGTTGACGACGATGTTAGCTAATATGGTGACAACGATGTAGGCTGTGTGTTGTGGTTAGTGGTTATGACATGAAGGTTTGGCTTGGAAAGTTTTTTTTGTCTGGTCACAGACAGCTGATGTGTTGTTCACTGAAGTTCACAAGCGAAGGGAAAAGGTGGGAGGAGGAGAGCACGTAGATGTGAGAAGGAATTATACAACGAGAAAAAAGCTAACAGTGTTTGCGTGTGTTCTGGGGTGTATTCATTCTGCCGATTCTGTTGAAAAACATCTCTGAAACAGTAGCAAACTGAACGAAACAGTGATAAACATACCTGCATTTCTCCAACTGTTGGACTAATGAGTACACCCTAGATGAGCTAGATGCAGCCAAGAGTGGACTAATGAGTACACCCTAGATGAGCTAGATGCAGCCAAGAGTGGACTAATGAGTACACCCTAGATGAGCTAGACACAGCCAAGAGTGGACTAATGAGTACACCCTAGATGCAGCCAAGAGTGGACTAATGAGTACACCCTAGATGCAGCCAAGAGTGGACTAATGAGTACACCCTAGATGAGCTAGACACAGCCAAGAGTGGACTAATGAGTACACCCTAGATGCAGCCAAGAGTGGACGAATGAGCACACCCTAGATGAGCTAGATGCAGCCAAGAGTGTGCAAGACCGGTATTGAATGTGTCACTGTCTGTCACTTTGATTACTCAAATTTTTCTCTCGACCTATGCACCTACGTTGTAAAACTTTCATTCATTGGCTAGGTTGTAACAACCTCGTGATGGGTATAGGGAAATTTAGAGTATCATGTAGTAGCTTAAACCTATCGATGTTACATTGACCTGGATGAATGGAATATAAATGACAGTCATCCAATATGCTGTAATAGAAATAAGGCCATGCTTATTAAAATATATTAGTCCTCCCTTATCTTAAACGTCACCAACCGCCACTGGCAGACACGTCTAGATGGGAACTCTTCTAATCATATAAACTACTCCCACACTTCATATACTGTACAGAACTCACACTAGCTGGTTGGGTGTTTCTAAGTTATCTGGACTATGTGTATGAACCTGGTGAATACCTGGGGTCCCTGCTGAGTGGTGTGTGTGTGTGTGTGTGTGTGTGTGTTTGTTTACCTGGGCTACGTGTATGAACCTGGTGAATACCTGGGGTCCCTGCTGAGTGGTGTGTGTGTGTGTGTGTGTGTGTGTTTGTTTACCTGGGCTACGTGTATGAACTTGGTGAAGACCTGGGCTCTCTGCTGTGCAGTGTGTCTGCTCAGAATCATCAGCTGGACCCACTGAGACACCCCATTACACATCATAACACTGCGCTCCAAGGATGGGTTGTCCCTCACAGAGCCACGCACCACGTAGCTACGGTAGTCCAGGAACTGACGCAGAGGAGGAAAGGACAGACAGGTAAGACAGGACACAGGAGTGGACAGAGAGAGAGAGAGAGAGACATGAAGTTAAAAGAGGACATGAACTTGTTAAAGACATTCTCCGCTACTTTTGTCTGCCTTTTTAGCCAGTACTGAACGTAGAGCTCACGAGCCAAAAGTGGTCGCTGAAAATTGCGTACTATTTCACATTGTTCTCTCTTTCTTGCTGTCACTTAAATGGCAAGGAGCTGTCACTCAATTGGCAAGGGTTCATCGGATTTCTAGGGGGCTGGCCCACGTGAGGGGAAATTGCACCACACAGCTTCCAGTAAACAGTTGCTTTAAAATTAGGGAATCCGTGACTAACACATCCAGCCCAAAGAGGGAAGTTTAAAAAATATATATACTTAGTAGTCGCCAAAGTACCTGAGCGTGTCTTTAACAAACAGATTTTTTTTTTTTAAATCAATTTAAATTAACCTTCCTGCAGTGTTAATCCATTTTATTTTTGTTTGTGGTCAAATAAAATTACAGTGTTTAAGGGGGATCAGTCTGAGTTAGGCTCTACAAATATTTTATAATCTTGATCACATAATGAGTAGTAATTTGGAATGCAAGGTGCTTTGTCCCAGTCCAAGCAATGTAGTCCACCTCAAATACACTGACTGGCTAACTGACTGACTGCTTTAACTGACTGACTAAATGGCTAGCAGACTTACTGACTGGCTGGCTGGCTAACTGGCTAGTTGACTGACTGGCTGGCTAACTGGCTAGTTGACTGACTGACTGACTGACTGACTGGCTGGCTGGCTGGCTGGCTGGCTGGCTGGCTGGCTAGTTGACTGACTGACTGGCTGGCTGGCTGACTAACTGGCTGGCTGGCTGGCTGGCTAGTTGACTGGCTGAGTGGCTGGCTGTCTGGCTAACTGGCTAGTTTACTGACTGACTGGCTGGCTGGCTGACTAACTGGCTAGTTGACTGACTGACTGACTGGTTGACTGTCTGGCTGGCTGGCTAGTTGACTGACTGGCTGGCTGTCTGACTAACTGGCTAGTTTACTGACTGACTGACTGACTGGCTGGCTGACTAACTGGCTAGTTGACTGACTGAATGGCTTATTTTCTGTCTGGCTGGCTAACTGGCTAGTTGACTGACTGACTGGCTGACTGACTGGCTGGCTGGCTAACTGGCTAGTTGACTGACTGGCTGGCTAACTGGCTAGTTGACTGACTGGCTGGCTGGCTGGCTGGCTGGCTGGCTGGCTGGCTGGCTAGTTGACTGGCTGATTGGCTGAGTGGCTGGCTGTCTGGATAACTGGCTAGTTTACTGACTGACTGGCTGGCTGGCTGACTAACTGGCTAGTTGACTGACTGACTGACTGGTTGACTGTCTGGCTGGCTGGCTAGTTGACTGACTGGCTGGCTGTCTGACTAACTGGCTAGTTTACTGACTGACTGACTGACTGGCTGGCTACTAACTGGCTAGTTGACTGACTGAATGGCTTATTTTCTGGCTGGCTGGCTAACTGGCTAGTTGACTGACTGACTGGCTGACTGACTGGCTGGCTGGCTAACTGGCTAGTTGACTGACTGACTGTCTGACTGTCTGTCTGGCTGGCTAGTTGACTGACTGACTGGCTGGCTGGCTAACTGGCTAGTTGACTGACTGACTGACTGGCTGATTGGCTGGCTGGCTGACTTGCTAACTGGCTAGTTGACTGACTGACTGGCTGATTGGCTGGCTGGCTGGCCGACTACCTCCCTCACCGAGACGTTGCAGAAGTTTTTGAACTCCAGGTAGGAGAGGTGTTCAGCCATCTCATCCGGCTCCATGTGGTCAAACAGTAGAGAGACCTTCCTCTTCTTTACAGACTGAGACGGGGCCTGGGAGACCGGGATCACTGGACTTTTGGGGGGGGAGAAACAATATGATTATGACATTACTGTTATACCTGGGGATTACTAAACAACACACAGGACAGCGAGTATTAGAGTAGAATAGACTGAGACGAAGCCTGAGAGGCTGAGGTTCCCAGGACTATTGATTATTACATTACTATATTATTACTATTTCACTGAGGAGAAACACCATTAAAAACAGGGATGATTACAGTTAAATAGAACTGGCAGTGATGATTACAGTATAATAGAACAGGCAGTGATGATTACAGTAGAATAGAACAGGCAGTGATGATTACAGTATAATAGAACTGGCAGTGAGGATTACAGTAGAATAGAACTGGCAGTGAGGATTACAGTAGAATAGAGCAGGCAGTGATGATTACAGTAGAATAGAGCAGGCAGGGATGATTACAGTAGAATAGAGCAGGCAGGGATGATTACAGTAGAATAGAACAGACAGTGATTATTACAGTAGAATAGAACAGGCAGTGATGATTACAGTAGAATAGAGCAGGCAGTGATGATTACAGTAGAATAGAACAGGCAGTGATGATTATAGTAGAATAGCGCAGGCAGTGATGATTACAGTAGAATAGCGCAGGCAGTGATGATTACAGTAGAATAGAACAGGCAGTGATGATTACAGTAGAATAGAACAGGCAGTGATGATTACAGTAGAATAGAACAAGCAGTGATGATTACAGTAGCATAGAACAGGCAGTGATGATTACAGTAGAATAGAACAGGCAGTGATGATTAGAGTAGAATAGAACAGGCAGTGATGATTATAGTAGAATAGAGCAGGCAGTGATGATTAGAGTAGAATAGAACAGGCAGTGATGATTACAGTAGAATAGAACAGGCAGTGATGATTACAGTAGAATAGAACAGGCAGTGATGATTACAGTAGAATAGAACAGGCAGTGATTATTACAGTAGAATAGAGCAGGCAGTGATGATTACAGTAGAATAGAACAGGCAGTGATGATTACAGTAGACTAGAGCAGGCAATGATGATTACAGTAGAATAGAACTGGCAGTGAGGATTACAGTATAATAGAACTGGCAGTGAGGATTACAGTAGAATAGAACTGGCAGTGAGGATTACAGTAGAATAGAGCAGGCAGTGATGATTACAGTAGAATAGAGCAGGCAGTGATGATTACAGTAGAATAGAGCAGGCAATGATTATTACAGTAGAATAGAACAGGCAGGGATGATTACAGTAGAATAGAGCAGGCAGTGATGATTACAGTAGAATAGAACAGGCAGTGATGATTACAGTAGAATAGAACAGGCAGTGATGATTACAGTAGAATAGAACAGGCAGGGATGATTACAGTAGAATAGAACAGGCAGTGATGATTACAGTAGAATAGAACAAGCAGTGATGATTACAGTAGAATAGAGCAGGCAGTGATGATTACAGTAGAATAGAACAGGCAGTGATGATTACAGTAGAATAGAACAGGCAGTGATGATTACAGTAGAAAATAACAGACAGTGATGATTACAGTAGCATAGAACAGGCAGTGATGATTACAGTAGAATATAACAGGCAGGGATGATTACAGTAGAAAATAACAGACAGTGATGATTACAGTAGAATAGAACTGGCAGTGATAATTACAGTAGAATTGAACAGGCATGGATGGTTACAGTAGAATAGAACTGGCAGTGATGATTACAGTAGAATATAACAGGCAGTGATGATTACAGTAGAATATAACAGGCAGGGATGATTACAGTAGAAAATAACAGACAGTGATGATTACAGTAGAATAGAACTGGCAGTGATAATTACAGTAGAATTGAACAGGCATGGATGGTTACAGTAGAATAGAACTGGCAGTGATGATTACAGTAGAATATAACAGGCAGTGAGGATTACAGTAGAATATAACAGGCAGGGATGATTACAGTAGAAAAGAACAGACAGCGATGATTACAGTATAATAGAACAGGCAGTGATGATTACAGTAGAATAGAACAGGCAGTGATGATTACAGTAGAATAGAGCTACTGGCAGTGATGATTACAGTAGAATAGAACTGGCAGTGATGATTACAGTAGAATAGAGCAGGCAGTGATGATTACAGTAGAATAGAACAGGCAGTGATGATTACAGTAGAATAGAGCAGGCAGTGATGATTACAGTAGAATAGAGCAGGCAGTGATGATTACAGTAGAATAGAACAGGCAGTGATGATTACAGTAGAATAGAACAGGCAGTGATGATTACAGTAGAATAGAGCAGGCAGTGATGATTACAGTAGAATAGAACAGGCAGTGATGATTACAGTAGAATAGAGCAGGCAGTGATGATTACAGTAGAATAGAACAGGCAGTGATGATTACAGTAGAATAGAACAGGCAGTGATGATTACAGTAGAATAGAACAAGCAGTGATGATTACAGTAGAATAGAGCAGGCAGTGATGATTACAGTAGAATAGAGCAGGCAGTGATGATTACAGTAGAATAGAGCAGGCAGTGATGATTACAGTAGAATAGAGTGTGCAGTGATTATTACAGTAGAATAGAACAAGCAGTGAGGATTACCTGACAATATATCTTACCTGAGTTGTGAGAATGTCTCAAACGTACAGGAACATTTCCCTCTGTGACAGGAAGCGTACTCAAACAGACATGGTGGAATGGCATCATAACTGCAACATCAAGGAGAAAGGCAAATCAAATCAAATGTATTTATAAAGCCCTTCTTACATCAGCTGATATCTCAGTGCTGTACAGAAAACCCAGCCTAAAACCCCAAACAGCAAGCAATGCAGGTGTAGAAACCCTTTGTACCAGTATACTCTGTTACCAGTCATAGAGCCCTTTGTAGCAGTAGACTCTGTTACCAGTCATAGAGCCCTTTGTAGCAGTAGACTCTGTTACCAGTCACAGAGCCCTTTGTACCAGTATACTCTGTTACCAGTCATAGAGCCCTTTGTACCAGTAGACTCTGTTACAAGTCATAGAGCCCTTTGTAGCAGTAGACTCTGTTACCAGTCACAGAGCCCTTTGTACCAGTAGACTCTGTTACCAGTCACAGAGCCCTTTGTACCAGTATACTCTGTTACCAGTCATAGAGCCCTTTGTACCAGTAGACTCTGTTACCAGTCACAGAGCCCTTTGTACCAGTAGACTCTGTTACCAGTCATAGAGCCCTTTGTACCAGTAGACTCTGTTACCAGTCATAGAGCCCTTTGTACCAGTAGACTCTGTTACCAGTCATAGAGCCCTTTGTACCAGTAGACTCTGTTACCAGTCACAGAGCCCTTTGTACCAGTATTTGTACCCTTTGTACCAGTATACTGTACAGAAAACCCAGCCTAAAACCCCAAACAGCAAGCAATGCAGGTGTAGAAACCCTTTGTACCAGTATACTCTGTTACCAGTCATAGAGCCCTTTGTAGCAGTAGACTCTGTTACCAGTCATAGAGCCCTTTGTAGCAGTAGACTCTGTTACCAGTCACAGAGCCCTTTGTACCAGTATACTCTGTTACCAGTCATAGAGCCCTTTGTACCAGTAGACTCTGTTACAAGTCATAGAGCCCTTTGTAGCAGTAGACTCTGTTACCAGTCACAGAGCCCTTTGTACCAGTAGACTCTGTTACCAGTCACAGAGCCCTTTGTAGCAGTAGACTCTGTTACCAGTCATAGAGCCCTTTGTAGCAGTAGACTCTGTTACCAGTCACAGAGCCCTTTGTACCAGTATACTCTGTTACCAGTCATAGAGCCCTTTGTACCAGTAGACTCTGTTACAAGTCATAGAGCCCTTTGTAGCAGTAGACTCTGTTACCAGTCACAGAGCCCTTTGTACCAGTATACTCTGTTACCAGTCATAGAGCCCTTTGTACCAGTAGACTCTGTTACCAGTCACAGAGCCCTTTGTACCAGTAGACTCTGTTACCAGTCATAGAGCCCTTTGTACCAGTAGACTCTGTTACCAGTCATAGAGCCCTTTGTACCAGTAGACTCTGTTACCAGTCATAGAGCCCTTTGTACCAGTAGACTCTGTTACCAGTCACAGAGCCCTTTGTACCAGTATTTGTACCCTTTGTACCAGTATACTGTACAGAAAACCCAGCCTAAAACCCCAAACAGCAAGCAATGCAGGTGTAGAAACCCTTTGTACCAGTATACTCTGTTACCAGTCATAGAGCCCTTTGTAGCAGTAGACTCTGTTACCAGTCATAGAGCCCTTTGTAGCAGTAGACTCTGTTACCAGTCACAGAGCCCTTTGTACCAGTATACTCTGTTACCAGTCATAGAGCCCTTTGTACCAGTAGACTCTGTTACCAGTCATAGAGCCCTTTGTAGCAGTAGACTCTGTTACCAGTCACAGAGCCCTTTGTACCAGTAGACTCTGTTACCAGTCACAGAGCCCTTTGTACCAGTATACTCTGTTACCAGTCATAGAGCCCTTTGTACCAGTAGACTCTGTTACCAGTCACAGAGCCCTTTGTACCAGTAGACTCTGTTACCAGTCATAGAGCCCTTTGTACCAGTAGACTCTGTTACCAGTCATAGAGCCCTTTGTACCAGTAGACTCTGTTACCAGTCATAGAGCCCTTTGTACCAGTAGACTCTGTTACCAGTCATAGAGCACTTTGTAGCAGTAGACTCTGTTACCAGTCACAGAGCCCTTTGTACCAGTAGACTCTGTTACCAGTCACAGAGCCCTTTGTACCAGTATACTCTGTTACCAGTCATAGAGCCCTTTGTACCAGTAGACTCTGTTACCAGTCATAGAGCCCTTTGTAGCAGTAGACTCTGTTACCAGTCACAGAGCCCTTTGTACCAGTAGACTCTGTTACCAGTCACAGAGCCTTTTGTACCAGTATACTCTGTTACCAGTCATAGAGCCCTTTGTACCAGTATACTCTGTTACCAGTCATAGAGCCCTTTGTACCAGTATACTCTGTTACCAGTCATAGAGCCCTTTGTACCAGTAGACTCTGTTACCAGTCATAGAGCCCTTTGTACCAGTAGACTCTGTTACCAGTCATAGAGCACTTTGTACCAGTAGACTCTGTTACCAGTCATAGAGCCCTTTGTACCAGTATACTCTGTTACCAGTCATAGAGCCCTTTGTACCAGTAGACTCTGTTACCAGTCATAGAGCCCTTTGTACCAGTAGACTCTGTTACCAGTCATAGAGCCCTTTGACAGACAGCTGTTAGGAGACGAAGACCTTTGTCACCTACTCTACTTGTCACCTGGTCTCCTGGTGTGGTGACAGGCCTGCTAACAGCCCCTCACAATGGGCCGGAGCTAATAAATACCTACAGCACATCCATTCAGTCACACACACATACGAACACACACACACACACACACACACACACACACACAGTGTGACTCACAGGTAGGATGTGTCTATGATGTCCTGTGTCTCAGACCTGGCCAGGGTCCACAATTCTCCCATCATCTGCTCTAGTTGAGGGTCAGCCTCAAACACTGCTGGGAACCTGCTGATCCACTGTCTATAGGACAGAACACAGTTACTATAGTAACAACACAACAGTACATAGTCTCAAACACCACTGGAACCTGCTGATCCACTGTCTATAGGACAGAACACAGTTACTATAGTAACAACACAACAGTACATAGTCTCAAACACCACTGGAACCTGCTGATCCACTGTCTATAGGACAGAACACAGTTACTATAGTAACAACACAACAGTACATAGTCTCAAACACCACTGGAACCTGCTGATCCACTGTCTATAGGACAGAACACAGTTACTATAGTAACAACACAACAGTACATAGTCTCAAACACCGCTGGAACCTGCTGATCCACTGTCTATAGGACAGAACACAGTTACTATAGTAACAACACAACAGTACATAGTCTCAAACACCACTGGAACCTGCTGATCCACTGTCTATAGGACAGAACACAGTTACTATAGTAACAAGACAACAGTACATAGTCTCAAACACCACTGGAACCTGCTGATCCACTGTCTATAGGACAGAACACAGTTACTATAGTAACAACACAACAGTACATAGTCTCAAACACCGCTGGGAACCTGCTGATCCACTGTCTATAGGACAGAACACAGTTACTATAGTAACAAGACAACAGTACATAGTCTCAAACACCACTGGAACCTGCTGATCCACTGTCTATAGGACAGAACACAGTTACTATAGTAACAAGACAACAGTACATAGTCTCAAACACCGCTGGAACCTGCTGATCCACTGTCTATAGGACAGAACACAGTTACTATAGTAACAACACAACAGTACATAGTCTCAAACACCGCTGGGAACCTGCTGATCCACTGTCTATAGGACAGAACACAGTTACTATAGTAACAAGACAACAGTACATAGTGTCAAACACCGCTGGAACCTGCTGATCCACTGTCTATAGGACAGAACACAGTTACTATAGTAACAACACAACAGTACATAGTCTCAAACACCACTGGAACCTGCTGATCCACTGTCTATAGGACAGAACACAGTTACTATAGTAACAAGACAACAGTACATAGTCTCAAACACCGCTGGGAACCTGCTGATCCACTGTCTATAGGACAGAACACAGTTACTATAGTAACAAGACAACAGTACATAGTCTCAAACACCGCTGGAACCTGCTGATCCACTGTCTATACAGCATGGAGAGTGAATCATAGAGATCTTATTAAATTACTATTTGTATTATTATTAGTAGTATTATTAATTATAATTCTAATTATATGCAGTGGACACTGCAGTCACTATATAGATATACAGAAGTTAGAGTGGCAGTACCAAGAACGCTACAATATTGTCTGTACACAAAAAATATCTCCTCCCAAACATAGATTCCTTGTGACCTAAGCTACAGGTCAGGATATCTAGGTAGAGGTCAGGATATATAGCTACAGGTCAGGATATCTGGGTAGAGATCAGGATATATTGGTAGAGCTCAGGATATCTAGGTAGAGGTCAGGATATATAGGTACAGGTCAGGATATATAGGTAGAGGTCAGGATATATTGGTAGAGCTCAGGATATCTAGGTAGAGGTCAGGATATATAGGTCGAGGTCAGGATATATAGGTAGAGGTCAGGATATCTAGGTAGAGGTCAGGATATATAGGTAGAGGTCAGGATATATAGGTAGAGGTCAGGATATATAGGTAGAGGTCAGGATATATAGGTAGAGGTCAGGATATATAGGTAGAGGTCAGGATATATAGGTAGAGGTCAGGATATCTAGGTAGAGGTCAGGATATATCTAGGTAGAGGTCAGGATATCTAGGTAGAGGTCAGGATATATAGGTAGAGGTCAGGATATCTAGGTAGAGGTCAGGATATCTAGGTAGAGGTCAGGATATCTAGGTAGAGGTCAGGATATCTAGGTAGAGGCCAGGATATCTAGGTAGAGGTCAGGATATCTAGGTAGAGGTCAGGATATCTAGGTAGAGGTCAGGATATCTAACTATAGGTCAGGATATCTAGGTAGAGGTCAGGATAT
>NC_052340.1:41127569-41140069 GCF_016432855.1 Salvelinus namaycush | reverse complement strand
TGGCATTTGCATAATAATAGTAATAATGTACTTGAACGTTAATGCTTTACAATATTGTGCAGTGGTCAAATCTAATACTTAAAATACTAACAGTGCAAAGTAAGTTATCATAAGGTGACTGACTGCGTATGATACATTGTCACTGTTATGACAGTATTATGTAGCGCTATAGACAGAGAGAGACAGAGAGAGACAGAGAGAGACAGAGAGAGACAGAGAGAGACAGAGAGAGACAGACAGACAGACAGACAGACAGACAGACAGACAGACAGACAGACAGACAGACAGACAGACAGACAGACAGACAGACAGAGACAAAGAGAGAACCCGAGAGAGACACACTGAGAGAGAGAGGGGGAGAGAGACAGGAGGGAGAAGGGGAGGGAGACAGGAGGGAGAAGGGGAGGGAGACAGGATGAAGAAGGGGAGAGAGACAGGAGGGAGACAGGGAGGGAGACAGGGAGGGAGAAGGGGAGAGAGACAGGAGGGAGACGGGGAGGGAGCCAGGAGGGAGAAGGGGAGGGAGAAGGGGAGGGAGACAGGGAGGGAGATCGGGAGGGAGAAGGGGAGAGAGATGTATCGGGAGGGAGAAGGGGAGAGAGATGTATCGGGAGGGAGAAGGGGAGAGAGATGTGAGGGAGACAGGGAGGGAGACAGGGAGGGAGACAGGGAGGGAGAAGGGGAGAGAGACAGGAGGGAGAAGGGGAGGGAGACGGGGAGAGAGACAGGAGGGAGACAGGGAGGGAGACAGGGAGGGAGAAGGGGAGGGAGACAGGGAGGGAGAAGGGGAGAGAGACAGGAGGGAGAAGGGGAGAGAGACAGGAGAGAGACAGGAGGGAGGCAGGATGGAGACAGGAGGGAGAAGGGGAGGGAGACAGGAGGGAGAAGGGGAGAGAGACAGAAGGGAGGCAGGAGGGAGGGCAGGAGGGAGACAGGAGGGAGAAGGGGAGGGAGACAGGAGGGAGAAGGGGAGGGAGACAGGAGGGAGACAGGGAGGGAGACGGGGAGAGAGAAGGGGAGAGAGACAGGGAGGGAGACAGGAGGGAGAAGGGGGGGAGAAGGGGAGAGAGACAGGGAGGGAGATAGAAGGGGAGGGAGATAGACAGGGAGGGAGACAGGGAGGGAGACAGGGAGGGAGAAGGGGAGGGAGACAGAAGGGAGACAGGGAGGGAGATTTCAGTGTGTGATGTATCAGAGAGGTATTACATTTGTTGGGTAATGGGGTTAGAGAAAGTGGAAAGTACTACACTATATGTGGTCTACTTCAATAACTTCTACTTGGTAATATTTACTTTATATATAGTGTGTGTGTGTGTGCGTGCGAGCGAGAGAAAAAGAGAACGTTAGCACAAGCTGTGTGGACCTTTGCTCCAAACAAAGCTTGATTGTATGTGTGCCCTTTGTCTCACATGTCCACCCTCCCTCCTTCCGTGTCTCCCTCCCCCTTCTCCTCCCTGCCTTCCTCCCCCATCTTCCTCTCTGTCTCCCTCCTTGCCTCCCTCCCCATTCTCCCTCCCTGCATTCCTCCCCCTTCTCCTCCCTGTCTCGCTTCCTGCCTCCCTCCCCCTTCTCCTCCCTGTCTCCCTCCCTGCATTCCTCCCCCTTCTCCTCCCTGTCTCCCTCCCTGCATTCCTCCCCCTTCTCCTCCCTGTCTCCCTCCCTGCATTCCTCCCCCTTCTCCTCCCTGTCTCCCTCCCTGCATTCCTCCCCCTTCTCCTCCCTGTCTCCCTCCCTGCATTCCTCCCCCTTCTCCTCCCTGTCTCCCTCCCTGCATTCCTCCCCCTTCTCCTCTCTGTCTCCCTCCCTGCATTCCTCCCCCTTCTCCTCCCTGCATTCCTCCCCCTTCTCACTCACTCACTCACTCACTCACTCACTCACTCACTCACTCACTCACTCACTCACTCACTCACTCACTCACTCACTCACTCACTCACTCACTCACTCACTCACTCTCTCTCACTCTCACTCTCACACTCTCTCACTCTCTCACTCTCTCACTCTCTCACTCTCTCACTCTCACTCTCTCACTCTCTCACTCTCTCACTCTCTCACTCTCTCACTCTCTTACTCTCTCTCTCTTACTCTCTCTCTCTCTTACTCTCTCTCTCTTACTCTCTCTCTCTTACTCTCTCTCTCTTACTCTCTCTCTCTCTCTCTCTCTCTCTCTCTCTCTCTCTCTCTCTCTGTCTCTCTCTCTCTGTCTCTCTCTCTCTCTGTCTCTCTCTACGTCTCTCTCTTTGTCTCTCTCTCTCTCTCTCTCTCTGTCTCTCTCTCTCTCTCTTTGTCTCTCTCTGTCTCTCTGAATCTGTCTCTCTGTGTGTGTCTCACCGAAGCAGTGCAGGCATCGCAGGATGAGCTCGTCTAGGCTAGCAGAACGTGTCAGGGGACTGGGGACAGGGTTCTGCAGCACTCTAGTGATCTCCGGGAAGCTAGGGCAGGTCATCCTCCTCTGAACCGTTCTCCTGCTTCTCACACCTCCGGGGCTGTCCACACGAGACTTTCTATAGAGGGAGGTGGGCAGAGAGAGAGGAAGATATGAGGAGACAGAGAGAGGGAGGTGAGAGAGAGATAGGGAGTGAGTGACAGAATGAGAGGGAGAGAGAAAGGGAGAGAGACACTGAAACACAGTCACATTGCAGATGACGCACTATAACAAGGCCCATAGCCTGTTTGTCTGCATCATTTAGTGTTATGAAACCATACTGTTGTTTAAACACACACACACACACACCACAGACACACACACACACAAACACAAAACAATACCTTTGTTTCAAACATACACACTGATGATATGAAGGTCAGTAAGTGTGTGACAGTGTGGTGGTGGTTGTGTGTGTGTGTGAGTGTGGGTGTGTGTGGGTGGGTGGGTGGGAGGGTGTGAGTGTGGGTGAGTGGGTGTGTGTGTGGGTGGGTGTGTGTGTGTGGGTGGGTGGGTGGGTGGGTGGGTGGGTGGGTGGGTGGGTGGGTGGGTGGGTGTGCGTATGTGTGTGCGCGCCCGTGTGGGTGTGTGTGACATTGTGGTAGTGTGTGTCTAAAGAGGTTACCAGTCTAACCAGGTTACCAGTCTAACCAGGTTACCAGTCTAACCAGGTCACCAGTCTAACCAGGTTACCAGCCTAACCAGGTTACCAGTCTAACCAGGTTACCAGCTTAACCAGGTTACCAGTCTAACCAGGTTACCAGCCTAACCAGGTTACCAGCCTAACCAGGTTGTGTGTACGTGTGAATAGGTTTACATACACTACATGGTCAAAAGTATGTGGACACCTGCTTGTCGAACATCTCATTCCAAAATCATGGGCATTAATATGGAGTTGGTCCCCTCCCCTTTGCTGCTATAACAGCCTCCACTCTTCTGAGAAGACTTTCCACTAGATGTTGGAATATTGCTGTGGTGACTTGCTTCCATTCAGCCACAAGAGCATTAGTGAGGTCAGGCACTGATGTTGGGTGATTAGGCCTGGCTCGCAGTCGGCGTTCCAATTCATACCAAAGGTGTTCGATGGGGTTGAGGTCAGGACTCTGTGCAGGCCAGTCAAGTTCTTCCTTGACTCGACAAACCACCAATCTCGATAAACCATTTCTGTATGGGCCTCGCTTTGTGCACGGGGGCATTATCATGCTGAAACAGGAAATGGCCTTCCCCAAACTGTTGCAACAAAAAATTGGAAGCACAGAATCATCTAGAATATCATTGTATGTTGTAGCGTTAAGATTTCCCTTCACTGGAACTAAGGGGCCCGAACCATGAAAAACAGCCCCAGACCATTATTCCTCCTCCACCAAACTTTACAGTTGGCACTATGCATCAGGGCAGGTAGTGTTCTCCTGGCATCCGCCAAACCCAGATTCGTCAGTCAGGCTGCCAGATGGTGAAGCGTGATTCATCACTACAGAGAACGCGTTTCCACTGCTTCAGAGTCCAATAGCAACGACTTTTACACCACTCCAGTCGAAGCTTAGCATTGCACATGGTGATCTTAGGCTTGTGTGCGGCTGCTCGGCCATGGAAACACATTTCATGAAGCTCCCAACGAACAGTTCTTGTGCTGACGTTATTCCAGAGGCAGTTTGGAACTCAGTAGTGAGTGTTGCAACCGAGGACAGACCATTTTTACACGCTTCAGCACTCAGCGGTCCCGTTCTGTGAGCTTGTGTGGCCTACCGCTTCCTGGCTGAGCCGTTGTTGCTCCTAGACGTTTTCACTCCACAATAACAGCACTTACACTTGACCGAGGCAGCTCTAGCAGGGCAGAAATTTGACCAACTGACTTGTTGGAAAGGTGGAATCCTAAGACGGTGCCACGTTGAAAGTCACTGAGCTCTACAGTACAGGCCATTCTACTGCCAATGTTTGTCTATGGAGATTGCATGGCTGTGTGCTCGATTTCATACACCTGTCAGCAACAGGTGTGGATGAAACAGCTGAATCCACTAATTTGAAGGGGTGTCCACATACTTTTGGCCATGTAGTGTACCGTACATGCATGACTTCGTATTATAGGATTTAATTGCAATACGTATTGTCTATACTGACCAGTTAGATCACACTTTAAACAAAATGCTTTAACGTGAGATGCAACCGCCAATCCTGGCCTGGAGGGTGTTCTAAACCGGGGCAACAGTCATGTAACACTAGAACTGCACCTGTCACGTACTGAACACACCTGTCACGTTCTGAACACACCTGGCACGTACTGAACACACCTGTCATGTACTGAACGCACCTGGCACGTACTGAACACACCTGTCACGTACTGAACACACCTGGCACGTACTGAACACACCTGTCACGTACTGAACGCACCTGGCACGTACTGAACACACCTGGCACGTACTGAACACACCTGGCACGTACTGAACACACCTGGCACGTACTGAACGCACCTGGCACGTACTGAACACACCTGGCACGTACTGAACACACCTGTCACGTACTGAACGCACCTGGCACGTACTGAACACACCTGTCACGTACTGAACACACCTGGCACGTTCTGAACACACCTGTCACGTACTGAACACACCTGGCACGTACTGAACACACCTGTCACGTACTGAACACACCTGGCACGTACTGAACACACCTGTCACGTACTGAACACACCTGGCACGTTCTGAACACACCTGTCACGTACTGAACGCACCTGGCACGTACTGAACACACCTGTCACGTACTGAACACACCTGGCACATACTGAACACACCTGGCACGTACTGAACACACCTGTCACGTACTGAACACACCTGGCATGTTCTGAACACACCTGTCACGTACTGAACACACCTGGCACGTTCTGAACACACCTGTCACGTACTGAACACACCTGTCACGTACTGAACACACCTGTCACGTACTGAACACACCTGGCACGTTCTGAACACACCCCTGGCACGTTCTGAACACACCCCTGGCACGTACTGAACACACCCCTGGCACGTACTGAACACACCTGTCATGTACTGAACACACCTGTCACGTACTGAACACACCTGTCACGTACTGAACGCACCCCTGGCACGTACTGAACGCACCTGGCACGTACTGAACGCACCCCTGGCACGTACTGAACGCACCTGGCACGTACTGAACACACCTGTCGTGTACTGAACACACCTGGCACGTACTGAACACACCTGGCACGTACTGAACACACCTGGCACGTACTGAACACACCTGTCACGTACTGAACACACCTGTCACGTACTGAACACACCTGTCACGTACTGAACACACCTGTCACGTACTGAACACACCTGTCACGTACTGAACACACCTGGCACGTACTGAACACACCTGTCACGTACTGAACACACCGGTCACGTACTGAACACACCTGTCACTTACTGAACACACTTGTCACGTACTGAACACACCTGTCGTGTACTGAACACACCTGTCACTTACTGAACACACCTGTCACGTACTGAACACACCTGTCACGTACTGAACACACCTGTCGCGTACTGAACACACCTGTCACTTACTGAACACACCTGTCGTGTACTGAACACACCTGTCGCGTACTGAACACACCCCTGGCACGTACTGAACGCACCTGGCACGTACTGAACACACCTGGCACGTACTGAACACACCTGGCACGTACTGAACACACCTGGCACGTACTGAACACACCCCTGGCACGTTCTGAACACACCCCTGGCACGTACTGAACACACCTGTCGCGTACTGAACACACCTGTCACTTACTGAACACACTTGTCACGTACTGAACACACCTGTCGTGTACTGAACACACCTGTCACGTACTGAACACACCTGTCACGTACTGAACACACCTGGCACGTACTGAACACACCTGGCACGTACTGAACACACCTGGCACGTACTGAACACACCTGGCACGTACTGAACACACCTGGCACGTACTGAACACACCTGGCACGTACTGAACACACCCCTGGCACGTTCTGAACACACCCCTGGCACGTACTGAACACACCTGTCGTGTACTGAACACACCTGTCACGTACTGAACACACCTGTCACGTACTGAACGCACCTGTCACGTACTGAACGCACCTGGCACGTACTGAACGCACCTGTCGTGTACTGAACACACCTGGCACGTACTGAACACACCTGGCACGTTCTGAACACACCTGGCACGTACTGAATACACCTGGCACGTACTGAATACACCTGGCACGTACTGAACACACCTGTCACGTACTGAACACACCTGTCACGTACTGAACACACCTGTCACGTACTGAACACACCTGTCGCGTACTGAACACACCTGTCGTGTACTGAACACACCTGTCACTTACTGAACACACTTGTCACGTACTGAACACACCTGTCGCGTACTGAACACACCTGTCGTGTACTGAACACACCTGTCGCGTACTGAACACACCTGTCACGTACTGAACACACCTGTCGCGTACTGAACACACCTGTCGCGTACTGAACACACCTGTCGCGTACTGAACACACCTTTCGCGTACTGAACACACCTGTCGCGTACTGAACACACCTGTCACGTACTGAACACACCGTCTTCATTTACCTGGTCAGGTTACTGAGAGAATGTGTTATTGTCGTAGCTCAGCATGAAACACGCTGTAGGGCTCATTAGACAGGTACACCACCTGCCCTGTCCTCCAGTCTAGAATACACTGACTGCATTGTTGCTTTCAGTTGTAGTTTGTTTAACGTGAAACCACATGAGATGTCTATCTGTGTGTGTTTGACACACAGGCACGTACATCTGATATATCTAACTATCTGATTCATCTAGTCTACATTAGAGATCTAACTAGCTGATTCATCTAGTCTACATTAGAGATCTAACTATCTGATTCATCTAGTCTACATTAGAGATCTAACTATCTGATTCATCCAGTCTACATTAGAGATCTAACTAGCTGATTAATCTAGTCTACATTAGAGATCTAACTATCTGATTCATCTAGTCTACATTAGAGATCTAACTAGCTGATTCATCTAGTCTACATTAGAGATGATCAACTGATATATCTAACTATCTGATTCATCTAGTCTACATTAGAGATCTAACTAGCTGATTCATCTAGTCTACATTAGAGATCTAACTAGCTGATTCATCTAGTCTACATTAGAGATCTAACTAGCTGATTCATCTAGTCTACATTAGAGATCTAACTAGCTGATTCATCTAGTCTACATTAGAGATCTAACTAGCTGATTCATCTAGTCTACATTAGAGATGTTCAGGTGATATATCTAACTAGCTGGTTAATCTAGCCTACATGATCAGCTAACAGCCACCCATGTAGTGGGAGTCTCTCAGCCTCCAGTATTTATGCTGCAGTAGTTTATGTGTCGGGGGGCTAGGGTTAGTCTGTTATATCTGGAGTATTTCTCCAGTCTTATCCGGTGTCCTGTCTGAATTTAAGTATGCTCGCTCTAATTCTCTCTCTCTCTTTTTCTCTCTCTCTCTTTCTTTCTTTCTCTTGGTGGACCTGAGCCCTAGGACCATGCCTCAGGACTACCTGGCCTGATGACTCCCCAGTCCACCTGGCCATGCTGCTGCTCCAGTTTCAACTGTTCTACCTGCGGCTATGGAACCCTGACCTGTTCACCGGATGTGCTACCTGTCCCAGACCTGCTGTTTTCAACTCTCTAGAGACCGCAGGAGCGGTAGAGATACTCTGAATGATCGGCTATGAAAAGCCAACTGACATTTACTCCTGAGGTGCTGACCTGTTGCACCCTTGACAACCACTGTAATTATTATTATTTGACCCTGCTGGTCATTTATGAACATTTGAACATCTTGGAAATGTTCTGTTATAATCTCCACCCGGCACAGCCAGAAGAGGACTGGCCACCCCTCATAGCCTGGTTCCTCTCTAGGTTTCTTCCTAGGTTTTGGCCTTTCTAGGGAGTTTTTCCTAGCCACCGTGCTTCTACACCTGCATTGCTTGCTGTTTGGGGTTTAGGCTGGGTTTCTGTACAGCACTTTGTGACATCAGCTGATGTAAGAAGGGCTTTATAAATACATTTGATTGATTGAATGTTAGCTTGCTTAGCCTACAATGTGTATTAATGTTTGTATCTGTATATAACTAGGCAAGTCAGTTAAGAACAAATTCTTATTTACAATGACGGCCTACCCCGGACAACACTGGGCCAATTGTGCGCCGCCCTATGGGACTCCCAATCACGGCCGGTTGTGATACAGCCTGGATTCGAACCAGGGACTGTAGTGACGCCTCTTGCACTGAGACCGCTGCGCCACTCGGGGGATAAACGTAGTGGGAATGTTAGCTTGCAATGTTTTTACTTTGATAAGTATATATCCTCTCTATCTATCCTCTCTGTCCATTCTATCTATCCTCTCTATCTATTCTCTCTATATATCCTCTCTATCTATCCTCTCTGTCCATTCTATATATCCTCTCTATCTATTCTCTCGATCTATTCTCTCTATCTATCCTCTCTATCTATCCTCTCTGTCCATTCTATATATCCTCTCTATATATCCTCTCTATATATCCTCTCTATATATCCTCTCTATCTATTCTCTCTATCTATCCTCTCTATCTATCCTCTCGATCTATTCTCTCTATCTATCCTCTCTGTCCATTCTATATATCCTCTCTATCTATCCTCTCTATCTATCCTCTCTATCTATCCTCTCTATATATCCTCTCTATATATTCTCTCTATCTATCCTCTCTATCTATCCTCTCTATCTATCCTCTCTGTCCATTCTCTCTATCCTCTCTATCTATCCTCTCTATCTATCCTCTCTATCTATCCTCTCTATCTATCCTCTCTATCTATCCTCTCTATCTATTCTCTCTATCTATTCTCTCTGTCCATTCTATATATCCTCTCTATCTATTCTCTCTATCTATCCTCTCTATCTATCCTCTCTGTCCATTCTATCTATCCTCTCTATCTATCCTCTCTATCTATCCTCTCTATCTATCCTCTCTATCTATCCTCTCTGTCCATTCTATATATCCTCTCTATCTATCCTCTCTATCTATCCTCTCTATCTATTCTATCTATTTATCCTCTCTGTCCATTCTATATATCCTCTCTATCTATTCTCTCTATCTATCCTCTCTATCTATTCTATCTATTTATCCTCTCTGTCCATTCTATATATCCTCTCTATCTATTCTCTCTATCTATCCTCTCTGTCCATTCAATCTATCCTCTCTATATATCCTCTCTATCCATTCTATCTATCCTCTCTATCTATTCTCTCTATCTATCCTCTCTATCTATTCTATCTATTTATCCTCTCTGTCCATTCTATATATCCTCTCTATCTATTCTCTCTATCTATCCTCTCTGTCCATTCTATCTATCCATTCTATCTATCCTCTCTGTCCATTCAATCTATCCTCTCTATCTATCCTCTCTATCTATCCTCTCTGTCCATTCTATCTATCCTCTCTATCTATTCTCTCTATCTATCCTCTCTATCTATTCTATCTATTTATCCTCTCTGTCCATTCTATATATTCTCTCTATCTATCCTCTCTGTCCATTCTCTCTATCCTCTCTATCTATCCTCTCTATATATCCTCTCTATCTATCCTCTCTATCTGTCCTCTCTATCTGTCCTCTCTATCTGTCCTCTCTATCTGTCCTCTCTATCTATCCATTCTATCTATCCTCTCTATCTGTCCTCTCTATCTATCCATTCTATCTATTCTCTCTATCTATCCTCTCTGTCCATTCTATCCATTCTCTCTATCTATTCTCGTTATATATTCTCGCTATATATTCTCTCTATCCATTCTCATTATATATTCTCGCTAAATATTTGCACTTTATATTCTCTCTAATGTTCTCTCTAACCGACTGGGAGGTTTATACCCCACTGGTTTGAAACTGAAACTGGGGCCGGTGTTCAGTCAATGATAGGCAGATAGTGAGTTTTCACATTGATCTGCCCAGCAGTGTACCAGGATAGAGTGAGTTTTCACATTGATCTGCCCAGCAGTGTACCAGGATCGAGGGAGTTTTCACATTGATCTGCCCAGCAGTTTACCGGGATAGAGGGAGTTTTCACATTGATCTGCCCAGCAGTGTACCAGGATAGAGGGAGTTTTCACATTAATCTGCCCAGCAGTGTATCAGGATAGAGGGAGTTTTCACATTGATCTGCCCAGCAGTGTACCAGGATAGAGGGAGTTTTCACATTGATCTGCCCAGCAGTGTACCAGGATAGAGGGAGTTTTCACATTGATCTGCCCAGCAGTGTACCAGGATAGAGGGAGTTTTCACATTGATCTGCCCAGCAGTGTACCAGGATAGAGGGAGTTTTCACATTGATCTGCCCAGCAGTGCACCAGGATGGAGGGAGTTTTCACATTGATCTGCCCAGCAGTATACCAGGATAGAGGGAGTTTTCACATTAATCTGCCCAGCAGTGTACCCGGATGGAGGGAGTTGACACCTGATTTAGACCCTTTAACCGTTCACGTCAGCTGTGATGTCAGACCTGACTGAGCTAAAAACAATCCCGTTTTGATTTGACCGTTTATAAATCAGGGCCCGTATTTCTTAAAGCGTCTCAGATTAGAACCTTGTTTTATAAGGTGCTGAGAATAGAGAACAGTGAAGAGTTACCAGCAGGTGTCTGCATAGTCGAAAAGGGTAGTCAGTGGTTCCTTGATATTTTTTTTTTAGGAGTTTAAAAGTTGTAAACAGATGATTTGACGTGTTGTTAACTTTGTGTTCAATGAAAAATGAAAGACGTTTCAAAACGTTATGTATTATAAATGTCTTCTGTGTCAAAGCTATATAGAGTTGTTAAATGGGACTGACGAGTGTGTTTAAGTAACGCTAATATAACAACTCTTGCTTTTAACAACTACCAGAATGGGTTCAAATTAAAGGGTTGGCAAAGTATTCGTGCCAAAATGTTTTTACCATCGCGACATCATGATGTACAGTCAGAGTCACCGTTGTTGCCTGAAGCGGGCCGTAGAGGTCACAGCTGGCGATGCCTCATCGCAATTGGTTATTTCCCCTCAAAATCCATTGCAACATATCAATGTACGTCATGACTATCATTCCTCGAACTGTCATGAATACCAGCTGAGATCAACACCTCTGGAAACACGGACCAGAAAATCCACTATGAGCAATTGATTGAATAGCGGCCAAAGAACACTGGTGTAACTATCACAACTAGTAGTACGAGTCTAACCGACATGCGAGGTCACAGTATGAGGCGGCTTTGAGACTGTCACAGTGTGCTGTCATAAGAGCTGCTCTTAGTAACAGTGTGTGTGAGAGTGTGTGTGTGTGTTGTGTGTGTGTGTGTGTGTGTGTGTGAGTGTGTGTGTGTGTGTTGTGTGTGTGTGTGGCCAAGTGGCAGCAGTCACGACATTAACAGGAAACTGAGTGACTTCACAGAAGTGATGAAATTCCCTGAATGACCATTCGCTTCCTCTCTCTCTGTCTCTGTCTCTCTCTCTCTCTGTCTCATCCTCCATCTCTCTCTCTGTCTCTCTTTGTCTCTCTCCTCTCTCTCTCTGTCTCACCCTCCATCTCTCCCTCCCTCTCTCTCGCTCTCTCTCTTTGTCTCTCTCTCTCTGTCACTCTATCTGTCTCTGTCTCTCTCTCTCTCTGTCTCTGTCTCTCTGTCTCACCCTCCATCTCTCTCGCTGTCTCTCTCTCTCCTCCCTCTCTCTGTCTCTGTCTCACCCTCTATCTCTCTTTCCCTCTCTCTCCCTTTGTCTTTCTCCTCTCTCCCTCTCTCTCTTTCTCTCCCCCTCCCTCTCTATCTCTCTCAGTACAACATTTTCATTTGAACAGGTACCTGAACTCTTACACCCATTCAAGATTAACTTAACAATACACACACACACACACACACACACACACACACACACACACACACACACACACACACACACACACACACACACACACACACACACACACACACACACACACACACACACACACACACACACACTGAAGGAAACACAAACACACCAATACACACACA
>NC_052340.1:41110069-41125069 GCF_016432855.1 Salvelinus namaycush | reverse complement strand
AATACTGGTCTGATGTAGGTGGGTAGTATGGTAGGGCTTGCTGCCGAATACTGGTCTGCTTTAGGTGGGTAGTATGGTAGGGCCTGCTGCCGAATACTGGTCTGATGTAGTATGGTAGGGCCTGCTGCCGAATACTGGTCTGCTTTAGGTGGGTAGTATGGTAGGGCCTGCTGCCGAATACTGGTCTGATGTAGTATGGTAGGGCATGCTGCCGAATACTGGTCTGATGTAGGTGGGTAGTATGGTAGGGCTTGCTGCCGAATACTGGTCTGCTTTAGGTGGGTAGTATGGTAGGGCCTGCTGCCGAATACTGGTCTGCTTTAGATGGGTAGTATGGTAGGGCTTGCTGCCGAATACTGGTCTGCTTTAGGTGGGTGGTATGGTAGGGCCTGCTGCCGAATACTGGTCTGCTTTAGGTGGTTAGTATGGTAGGGCCTGCTGCCGAATACTGGTCTGCTTTAGGTGGGTAGTATGGTAGGGCCTGCTGCCGAATACTGGTCTGCTTTAGTTGGGTAGTATGGTAGGGCCTGCTGCCGAATACTGGTCTGATGTAGGTGGGTAGTATGGTAGGGCCTGCTGCCGAATACTGGTCTGCTTTAGGTGGGTAGTATGGTAGGGCCTGCTGCCGAATACTGGTCTGCTTTAGGTGGGTAGTATGGTAGGGCATGCTGCCGAATACTGGTCTGATGTAGGTGGGTAGTATGGTAGGGCTTGCTGCCGAATACTGGTCTGATGTAGGTGGGTAGTATGGTAGGGCCTGCAGCCGAATACTGGTCTGATGTAGTATGGTAGGGCTTGCTGCCGAATACTGGTCTGCTTTAGGTGGGTAGTATGGTAGGGCATGCTGCCGAATACTGGTCTGATGTAGGTGGGTAGTATGGTAGGGCCTGCTGCCGAATACTGGTCTGATGTAGTATGGTAGGGCCTGCTGCCGAATACTGGTCTGCTTTAGGTGGGTAGTATGGTAGGGCCTGCTGCCGAATACTGGTCTGCTTTAGGTGGGTAGTATGGTAGGGCCTGCTGCCGAATACTGGTCTGATGTAGGTGGGTAGTATGGTAGGGCCTGCTGCCGAATACTGGTCTGATGTAGTATGGTAGGGCCTGCTGCCGAATACTGGTCTGATGTAGGTGGGTGGTATGGTAGGGCCTGCTGCCGAATACTGGTCTGCTTTAGGTGGGTAGTATGGTAGGGCCTGCTGCCAAATACTGGTCTGATGTAGGTGGGTAGTATGGTAGGGCCTGCTGCCGAATACTGGTCTGCTTTAGGTGGGTAGTATGGTAGGGCCTGCTGCCGAATACTGGTCTGATGTAGGTGGGTAGTATGGTAGGGCCTGCTGCCGAATACTGGTCTGCTTTAGGTGGGTAGTATGGTAGGGCCTGCTGCCGAATACTGGTCTGATGTAGGTGGGTAGTATGGTAGGGCCTGCTGCCGAATACTGGTCTGATGTAGGTGGGTAGTATGGTAGGGCCTGCTGCCAAATACTGGTCTGCTTTAGGTGGGTGGTATGGTAGGGCCTGCTGCCGAATACTGGTCTGATGTAGGTGGGTAGTATGGTAGGGCCTGCTGCCGAATACTGGTCTGATGTAGGAGGGTAGTATGGTAGGGCCTGCTGCCGAATACTGGTCTGATGTAGGTGGGTAGTATGGTAGGGCCTGCTGCCGAATACTGGTCTGATGTAGGTGGGTAGTATGGTAGGGCCTGCTGCCGAATACTGGTCTGATGTAGGTGGGTAGTATGGTAGGGCCTGCTGCCGAATACTGGTCTGATGTAGGTGGGTAGTATGGTAGGGCCTGCTGCCGAATACTGGTCTGATGTAGGTGGGTAGTATGGTAGGGATGGGTCTGGTTGGCTGGGCTACTAGAGGTAGATGGGTCTGGTTGGCTGGGCTACTAGAGGTAGATGGGTCTGGTTGGCTGGGCTACTAGAGGTAGATGGGTCAGGTTGGCTGGGCTACTAGAGGTAGATGGGTCTGGTTGGCTGGGCTACTAGAGGCCGATGGGTCTGGTTGGCTGGGCTACTAGAGGCTGATGGGTCTGGTTGGCTGGGCTACTAGAGGTCGATGGGTCTGGTTGGCTGGGCTACTAGAGGTCGATGGGTCTGGTTGGCTGGGCTACTAGAGGTAGAAGGGTCTGGTTGGCTGGGCTACTAGAGGTAGATGTGTCTGGTTGGCTGGGCTATTAGAGGTAGAAGGGTCTGGTTGGCTGGGCTACTAGAGGCCGATGGGTCTGGTTGGCTGGGCTACTAGAGGTAGACGAGTCTGGTTGGCTGGGCTACTAGAGGTCGATGGGTCTGGTTGGCTGGGCTACTAGAGGCCGATGGGTCTGGTTGGCTGGGCTACCAGAGGTCGATGGGTCTGGTTGGCTGGGCTACTACATGTAGATGGGTCTGGTTGGCTGGGCTACTAGAGGTAGATGGGTCTGGTTGGCTGGGCTACTAGAGGTCGATGGGTCTGGTTGGCTGGGCTACTAGAGGTTGATGGGTCTGGTTGTCTGGGCTACTAGAGGTAGATGGGTCTGGTTGGCTGGGCTACTAGAGGTAGATGGGTCTGGTTGGCTGGGCTACTAGAGGTCGATGGGTCTGGTTGGCTGGGCTACTAGAGGTCGATGGGTCTGGTTGGCTGGGCTACTAGAGGTAGATGGGTCTGGTTGGCTGGGCTACTAGAGGTAGATGGGTCTGGTTGGCTGGGCTACTAGAGGTAGATGGGTCTGGTTGGCTGGGCTACTAGAGGTTGATGGGTCTGGTTGTCTGGGCTACTAGAGGTAGATGGGTCTGGTTGGCTGGGCTACTAGAGGCCGATAGGTCTGGTTGGCTGGGCTACCAGAGGTAGATGGGTCTGGTTGGCTGGGCTACTTTGTTCTCTCTTTCTATTTCTCTATCTATCTTTGTTATTTCTTTTTATCTCTCTTTGTATCTCTTTTTCTATCTCTCTTTCCCTCTTATCACTTTATATCTAGACTTTGAATGATGAATTGAAATGGAATGGACTTCTTGATAACTACAAAAGGACAAAAGCAGCAGGTAATAATGTTAGTGAACGAGAAGGTAAATGACCCAACTCATGTAGAAGTTATTCATAGAGTTCAATATTTATTCAACCAGTTGAATTAACCTGTTGTACAGGTTAGCATGCCAACAACTGTTTGTCACAACTCCTCCAGTCCACCTTAACAGTCTGATACAGATCACATGGTTCCCTGACCACCTTAACCCCCTCACCAACCCGCACAGTTAAACTCCTCCAGTCCACCTTAACAGGCTGATACAGATCACGTCCTTCCTGACCACCTTAACCCCCTCACCAACCCTCACAGTTAAACTCCTCCAGTCCACCTTAACGGTCTGATACAGATCACATGGTTCCCTGACCACCTTAACACCTCACCAACCCTCACAGTTAAACTCCTCCAGTCCACCTTAACAGTCTGATACAGATCACTTCCTCCAGTCCACCTTAACAGTCTGATACAGATCACTTCCTCCAGTCCACCTTAACAGTCTGATACAGATCACTTCCTCCAGTCCACCGTAACACCTCACCAACCCTCACAGTTAAACTCCTCCAGTCCACCTTAACAGGCTGATACAGATCACTTCCTCCAGTCCACCGTAACACCTCACCAACCCTCACAGTTAAACTCCTCCAGTCCACCTTAACAGGCTTATACAGATCACATGGTTCCCTGACCACCTTAACCCCCTCACCAACCCTCACAGTTAAACTCCTCCAGTCCACCTTAACAGGCTGATACAGATCACACCCTCCAGTCCACCTTAAAAGGCTTACGCAGATCACTTCCTCCAGTCCACCGTAACACCTCACCAACCCTCACAGTTAAACTCCTCCAGTCCACTTTAACAGGCTGATACAGATCACACCCTCCAGTCCACCTTAAAAGGCTTACGCAGATCACTTCCTCCAGTCCACCGTAACACCTCACCAACCCTCACAGTTAAACTCCTCCAGTCCACCTTAACAGGCTGATACAGATCACTTCCTCCAGTCCACCGTAACACCTCACCAACCCTCACAGTTCCAGGCAAATCTGATAAGAGCTGAGTTCAACTACAACAGATAACACGCGGATCAAAACAGAGACATTTTCTACTACTTTCTACTCTGCACATACATGGAGCCTAAAATAAGAGAGATTTTCACGGCACAGTAATGTGAACCCAAGAACATTATAGTATACACCGACCACTACTTACAGAGTCAGGGAAAGATTTGATGCAGCATGTAAACTACCTCAATGAAATACATCTAACTACTGAAATACCTTCTACTGAAATATCTTCTACTGAAAAACCTTCTACTGAAATACCTTCTACTGAAATATCTTCTACTGAAATACATTCTACTGAAATATCTTCTACTGAAATACCTTCTACTGAAAAACCTTCTACTGAAATACCTTCTGCTGAAATATCTAACTACTGAAATACCTTCTACTGAAATACCTTCTACTGAAATACCTTCTACTGAAAAACCTTCTACTGAAAAACCTTCTACTGAAAAACCTTCTACTGAAAAACCTTCTACTGAAATATCTTCTACTGAAATACCTTCTACTGAAAAACCTTCTACTGAAATACCTTCTACTGAAATACCTTCTACTGAAAAACCTTCTACTGAAATAACTTCTACTGAAATATCTAACTACTGAAATACCTTCTACTGAAATAGCTTCTACTGAAATACCTTCTACTGAAAAACCTTCTACTGAAATATCTAACTACTGAAATACCTTCTACTGAAATATCTTCTACTGAAAAACCTTCTACTGAAATATCTAACTACTGAAATACCTTCTACTGAAAAACCTTCTACTGAAATACCTTCTACTGAAATACCTTCTACTGAAATACCTTCTACTGAAATAGCTTCTACTGAAAAACCTTCTACTGAAATAACTAACTACTGAAATACCTTCTACTGAAATATCTTCTACTGAAAAACCTTCTACTGAAAAACCTTCTACTGAAATACCTTCTACTGAAATACCTTCTACTGAAATAGCTTCTACTGAAATAGCTTCTAATGAAATAGCTCTGACTACAATGACTCCGATGGTCTGATATGGTCTGTCATGCCTTGTCAAGGAATACCAGTTATTCTGCTTGTCTAATGAATCTGAGCTTTTCCATCAGGCAAAGCCCTGTTATAGAGGATATAATAGACACCATACACAACACACCAGTTAATCCCAATTCAACTCTACTTGATTCCTTGCATCCTATCTCCTCGCCTCCTTCGCAAACCACATCGAAGAGAAGAAGCCCCAAGGTCCATCTCCTCTGACCTTCTTCTCCATTGTGTTTTGAGAAGTAGGTGGGGGAGACAGGATGTGAGAAATCAACGAGAGATACATTTAGAAAGAGCCTGAGTGTTGCTGAGGACAGACAGACAGACGGAGAGGACAGACAGATACTCACATCCACCATCTGTTTGACGTGTTTAGAGATGGTGTCTGGGTCCAGCCTCGGAGTCACCCCTGACCCCCACTCTGCTACAACTGGGGGTTTGACAGGTGCTACAGGCTAGGGGAGGGGGGGGAGGGAGGGAGAGAGGGAGAGAGAGAAAAAGAGGGAGGATGCATGAAAGACTGCACACGTTAAAACACCTACCACATAACAAGCCTTTGTCAAGGGCTCAGTCTTTTTGTGGTTAACTTTGATGTAGCCTAGCCTCCACCCACAGGATGATGCAATGACAGGGTGAGCTCAGCGTGTAAAGTCAGAGGTCAGGAAGAAGGGAGGCAGGATGATGGTAACAGATAACGTTGATAAACTGCATGTCAGCAGTAAGAGAGCGAGGCAGAGAGAGAGTGAGAGAGACAGAGCACAGTGAGTGACACTAGTCTCTTTAAGCATTTTCACTGTAAGGTCTACTACACCTGTTGTATTCGACGCTTGTGACAAGTATTGATTTGATTTGATTCGACAGCCCCTGTGTCTAAAGTTGTTGAGGCTGGCACACGACTCTAGAGATCACCCCCCCCCCCCCCCTTTCACAAAGAGTACAATCATTGACTGTGTTCGAGAGCATCAACTCCATGATGCATTGTGGGTAAATGGTGACTGACTGATCCACAAATAACAATGAGTAGTTATTTATGATACAAGGTGATTTGTTGATCAGCCAGTCGGTAGTCACATTCGTTGTCGGCTGCAATGTGGAACAAGCACATTCACTTCCTCGCAACTAGAGTGGACATATATAATGTTTTTAGGGTGTCCAGTACTGACCTGTATTTTAGGGTTCTTGGGTTCCTTGGTGTAGGACAGCTCATAGATCTCATCTTCTGTGTAGTACAGATCCAGCGACAGCTGGAGGGGAGGGGAGGGGGGGGTTGACTATACATTTAAAAGGTCGACTGTGGCTCTCAAATACATCTACTTTAGCAGTAGCTTTTCACAGTATCCAAACCACTAAACGAGAACCCTATAACCGACAACAACACACTCCGTTCCAACAGCTCCTCCCGTTTTCCCTTTGAGAAACAGGTGTTCTCAGTGGGACTGCCTTGTTTTAAATAAAGATACAGTAGACATGTCAGAGGGACTGCCTTGTTTTAAATAAAGATACAACAGACATGTCAGAGGGACTGCCTTGTTTTAAATAAAGATACAGTAGACATGTCAGAGGGACTGCCTTGTTTTAAATAAAGATACAGTAGACATGTCATTGGGACTGCCTTGTTTTAAATAAAGATACAGTAGACATGTCAGAGGGACTGCCTTGTTTTAAATAAAGATACAGTAGACATGTCAGAGGGACTGCCTTGTTTTAAATAAAGATACAATAGACATGTCAGAGGGACTGCCTTGTTTTAAATAAAGATACAGTAGACATGTCAGAGGGACTGCCTTGTTTTAAATAAAGATACAACAACATGTCAGAGGGACTGCCTTGTTTTAATAAAGATACAACAGACATGTCAGAGGACTGCCTTGTTTTAAATAAGATACAACAGACATGTCAGGACTGCCTTGTTTTAAATAAAGATACAATAGACATGTCAGAGGGACTGCCTTGTTTTAAATAAAGATACAATAGACATGTCATTGGGACTGCCTTGTTTTAAATAAAGATACAACAGACATGTCAGAGGGACTGCCTTGTTTTAAATAAAGATACAGTAGACATCTCACGGTGAGTAAATGCAGCAGATCCTTGTTGGCCTCAAACGGAGGAGAGCAGGAGTGCACCGACAACAGGTCAGAGATGTTAGAGTAGAGATGCTGCAGTTTCCCCAGGTTAATCTTCTGCTCCTCCAGGTAATCTGGCAGGGCCTCGTTCAGGGAGATCAGGTCCTTCAAGTGGACCCCCAGGATAGGCACCTTAAACCCTGAACACTCACTGTACACCCGGCGGTAGTTACTATAGTTACTGGAGGACGACAGCAGCTCTGTCATCTCGCTCAGGGCCTGGAGAGGAGGAGGAGGAGAAGGGAAAGAGGGGATTACTTCCTACATGGATGTCGCCGGTTTCTTCTGAACACCCATGGTGCTTCAGGGGGAAGGTTTCAGAGGAGGCTCCTCAGAGGAGAACAGGGAGGACCATCCTCAGTGAATTTCATAAAAAAATAAAATAATGTAACATGAAAAAAAGTTATCCTTTTTAGATAAAATTATACTAAATATATTCACGTCATCAAATAATTGATTGCAACACACTGTTTTGCAATGAAGGTCTACAGTAGCCTCAACAGCACTCTGTAGGGCAGCACCATGGTATAGCCGGAGGACAGCTAGCGTCTGTCCTCCTCTGGCTACATTGACTTCCATACAAAACCTAGGAGGCTCATGTAGTAGCTTAAACCTATCAATGTTACATTGAGCTGAGTGAATGGAATATGAATGACAATCATCCAATATGCTGTAATAGAAATAAGGCCATGCTCATTAAAATATATTAGTCCTCCCTTATCTTAAACGTCACCAACCGCCACTGGGAGGTTTGAATTTAGAAAATGTTTGGAGCAACAATAAATGTATTGCCTTGTAAAGGTAGGTAGGACATCTGCTGCTATTAAATATTAATATTTTATCAAAGGCTATCCCATCTAATCCCATCAACTAGGTTAGGGTTAGAGCCTATCCCAGCTAATCCCATCAACAGGGTTAAGGTTAGAGCCTATAATCCCATCAACTAGATTAGGGTTAGAGCCTATAATGCCATCAACTAGGTTAGGGTTAGAGCCTATAATCCCATCAACTAGGTTAGGGTTAGGGTCTATAATCCCATCAACAGGGTTAGGGTCTATCCCAGCTAATCCCATCAACAAGGTTAGGGTTAGAGCCTATAATCCCATCAATAAGGTTAGGGTTAGAGCCTATAATCCCATCAACTAGGTTAGGGTTAGGGTCTATCCCAGCTAATCCCATCAACAAGGTTAGGGTTAGAGCCTATCCCAGCTAATCCCATCAGCTAGGTTAGGGTTAGAGCCTATCACAGCTAATCCCATCAACTAGGTTAGGGTTAGAGTCTATCCCAGCTAATCCCATCAACTAGGTTAGGGTTAGAGCCTATCACAGCTATCCATCAGCTAGGTTTGGGTTAGAGCCTATCACATCTAAGGATCCCATCAACTAGGTTAGGGTTAGGGCATATCCCGCTAATCCCATCAGCTAGGTTAGGGTTAGAGCCTATCACAGCTATTCCCATCAACTAGGTTAGGGTTAGGGCCTATCCCCACTAATCCCATCAACTAGGTTAGGGTTAGGGCCTATCCCAGCTAATCCCATCACTAGGTTAGGGTTAGAGCCATCACAGCTAATCCCTCAACTAGGTTGGGTTAGAGCCATCACAGCTAATCCCATCAACTAGGTTAGGGTTAGAGCCTATCCCAGCTAATCCCATCAACTAGGTTAGGGTTAGAGCCTATCACAGCTAATCCCATCAATTAGGTTAGGGTTAGGGCCTATTCCAGCTAATCCCATCAACTAGGTTAGGGTTAGGGCCTATCCCAGCTAATCCCATCAACTAGGTTAGGGTTAGAGCCTATCACAGCTAATCCCATCAACTAGGTTAGGGTTAGAGCCTATCCCAGCTAATCCCATCAACTAGGTTAGGGTTAGAGCCTATCACAGCTAATCCCATCAACTAGGTTAGGGTTAGGGCCTATCCCAGCTAATCCCATCAACTAGGTTAAGGTTAGGGCCTATCCCAGCTAATCCCATCAACTAGTTTAGGGTTAGGCCTATCCCAGCTAATCCCATCAACTAGGTTAGGGTTAGAGCCTATCACAGCTAATCCCATCAACTAGGTTAGGGTTAGGGCCTATCCCAGCTAATCCCATCAACTAGTTAGGGGCCTATCCAGCTAATCCCATCAACTAGGTTAGGGTTAGAGCCTATCACATCTAATGATCCCATCAACTAGGTTAGGGTTAGGGCCTATCCCAGCTAATCCCATCAGCTAGGTTAGGGTTAAGGCCTATCCCAGCTAATCCCATCAGCTAGGTTAGGATTAGAGCCTATAATCCCATCAACTAGGTTAGGGTTAAGGCCTATCCCGCTAATCCCATCAACTAGGTTAGGATTAGAGCTATAATCCCACAGCTATTTAGGGTTAAGGCCATCCCAGCTAATCCCATCAACTAGGTTAGGATTAGAGCCTATAATCCCATCAGCTAGGTTAGGGTTAGGCCTATCCCAGCTAATCCCATCAACTAGGTTAGGTTAGCCTATCCCAGCTAATCCCATCAACTAGGTTAGGTTAGAGCCTATCCAGCTAATCCCATCAACTAGTTAGGACCTATCCCAGCTAATCCATCAACTAGGTTAGGGTTAGGCCTATCACATCTAATGATCCCATCAACGTTAGGGTTAGGGCCTATCCCAGCTAATCCCATCAACTAGGTTAGGGTTAGAGCCTATCACAGCTAATCCCATCAACTAGGTTAGGGTTAGGGCCTATCCCAGCTAATCCCATCAACTAGGTTAGGGCCTATCCCAGCTAATCCCATCAACTAGGTTAGGGTTAGAGCCTATCACAGCTAATCCCATCAACTAGGTTTGGGTTAGAGCCTATCACATCTAAGGATCCCATCAACTAGGTTAGGGTTAGGGCATATCCCAGCTAATCCCATCAGCTAGGTTAGGGTTAGAGCCTATCACAGCTAATCCCATCAACTAGGTTAGGGTTAGGGCCTATCCCAGCTAATCCATCAACTAGGTTAGGGTTAGGGCCTATCCCAGCTAATCCCATCAACTAGGTTAGGGTTGAGCCTATCACAGCTAATCCCACCAACTAGGTTAGGGTTAGAGCCTATCACAGCTAATCCCATCAACTAGGTTAGGGTTAGAGCCTATCCCAGCTAATCCCATCAACTAGGTTAGGGTAGAGCCTATCACAGCTAATCCCATCAACTAGGTTAGGGTTAGGGCCTATCACAGCTAATCCCATCAACTAGGTTAGGGTTGAGCCTATCACAGCTAATCCCATCAATTAGGTTAGGTGGGCCTATTCCAGCTAATCCCATCAACTAGGTTGGGTTAGGGCCTATCCCAGCTAATCCATCAACAGGTTAGGGTTAAGCCTATCACAGCTAATCCCATCAACTAGGTTAGGGTTAGAGCCTATCCCAGCTAATCCCATCAACTAGGTTAGGGTTAGAGCCTATCACAGCTAATCCCATCAACTAGGTTAGGGTTAGGGCCTATCCCAGCTAATCCCATCAACTAGGTTAAGGTTAGGGCCTATCCCAGCTAATCCCATCAACTAGGTTAGGGCCTATCCCAGCTAATCCCATCAACTAGGTTAGGGTTAGAGCCTATCACAGCTAATCCCATCAACTAGGTTAGGGTTAGGGCCTATCCCAGCTAATCCCATCAACTAGGTTAGGGCCTATCCCAGCTAATCCCATCAACTAGATTAGGGTTAAAGCCTATAATGCCATCAACTAGGTTAGGGTTAGAGCCTATAATCCCATCAACTAGGTTAGGGTTAGGGTCTATAATCCCATCAACAGGGTTAGGGTCTATCCCAGCTAATCCCATCAACAAGGTTAGGGTTAGAGCCTATAATCCCATCAATAAGGTTAGGGTTAGAGCCTATAATCCCATCAACTAGGTTAGGTTTAGGGTCTATCCCAGCTAATCCCATCAAGGTTAGGGTTAGGGTCTATCCCAGCTAATCCCATCAGCTAGGTTAGGGTTAGAGCCTATCCAGCTAATCCCATCAGCTAGGTTAGGTTAGAGCTATCACAGCTAATCCATCAACTAGGTTGTTAGAGCCTATCCCAGCTAATCCCATCAACTAGGTTAGGGTTAGAGCCTATCACAGCTATCCCATCAGCTAGGTTTGGGTTAGAGCCTATCCATCTAAGGATCCCATCAACTAGGTTAGGGTTAGGGCATATCCCAGCTAATCCCATGCTAGGTTAGGGTTAGAGCCTATCCACAGCTAATCCCATCAACTAGGTTAGGTTAGGGCCTATCCCAGCTAATCCCATCAACTAGTTAGGGTTAGGGCTATCCCAGCTAATCCCATCAACTAGGTTAGGGTTAGAGCCTATCACAGCTAATCCCATCAACTAGGTTAGGGTTAGAGCCTATCACAGCTAATCCCATCAACTAGGTTAGGGTTAGAGCCTATCACAGCTAATCCCATCAATTAGGTTAGGGTTAAGGCCTATTCCAGCTAATCCCATCAACTAGTTAGGGTTAGGGCCTATCCAGCTAATCCCATCAACTAGGTTAGGGTTAGAGCCTATCACAGCTAATCCCATCAACTAGGTTAGGGTTAGAGCCTATCCCACTAATCCCTCAACTAGGTTAGGGTTAGAGCCTTCACAGCTAATCCCATCAACTAGGTTAGGGTTAGGGCTATCCCAGCTAATCCCATCAACTAGGTTAAGGTATGGCCTATCCAGCTAATCCCATCAACTAGGTTAGGGTAGGGCCTATCCCAGCTAATCCCATCAACTAGGTTAGGTTAGAGCCTATCACAGCTATCCCATCAACTAGGTTAGGTAGTGGCCTATCCCGCTAATCCATCAACTAGGTTAGGGCCTATCCCAGCTAATCCCATCAACTAGGTTAGGGTTAGAGCCTATCACATCTAATGATCCCATCAACTAGGTTAGGGTTAGGGCCTATCCCAGCTAATCCCATCAGCTAGGTTAGGGTTAAGGCCTATCACAGCTAATCCCATCAGCTAGGTTAGGATTAGAGCCTATATCCCATCAACTAGTTAGGGTTAAGGCCTATCCAGCTAATCCCATCAACTAGGTTAGGATTAGAGCCTATAATCCCATCAGCTAGGTTAGGGTTAAGGCCTATCCCAGCTAATCCCATCAACTAGGTATATTGAGCCTATAATCCATCAGCTAGGTTAGGGTTAGAGCCTATCCCAGCTAATCCCTCAACTAGGTAGGGTTAGAGCCTATCCAGCAATCCCTCAACTAGGTTAGGGTTAGAGCCTATCCCAGCTAATCCCATCAATTAGGTTAGGACCTATCCCAGCTAATCCCATCAACTAGGTTAGGGTTAGGGCCTATCACATCTAATGATCCCATCAACTAGGTTAGGGTTAGGGCCTATCCCAGCTAATCCCATCAACTAGGTTAGAGTTAGAGCCTATCACAGCTAATCCCATCAACTAGGTTAGGGTTAGGGCCTATCCCAGCTAATCCATCAACTAGGTTAGGGCCTATCCCAGCTAATCCCATCAACTAGGTTAGGGTTAGAGCCTATCACAGCTAATCCCATCAACTAGGTTTGGGTTAGAGCCTATCACATCTAAGGATCCTCAACTAGGTTAGGGTTAGGGCCTATCCCAGCTAATCCATCAGCTAGGTAGGGTTAGAGCCTTATCATCCCTCAATAAGGTAGGGTTAGAGCCTATAATCCCATCAACTAGGTTAGTGTTAGGTCTATCCCAGCTAATCCCATCAACAAGGTTAGGTTAGGTCTATACCGCTAATCCCATCAGCTAGGTTAGGGTTAGAGCCTATCACAGCTAATCCCATCAACTGGTTAGGGTTAGAGCCTATCCCAGCTAATCCATCAACTAGGTTAGGGTTAGCCTATCACAGCTAATCCATCACTAGGTTTGGGTTAGAGCCTATCACATCTAAGGATCCTCATCAACTAGGTTAGGGTTAGGGCATATCCCAGCTAATCCCATCAGCTCAGGTTAGGGTTAGAGCCTATCATCAGCTAATCCCATCAACTAGGTTAGGGTTAGGGCCTATCCCAGCTAATCCCATCAACTAGTTTAGGTTAGGCCTATCCAGCTAATCCCATCAACTAGGTTAGGGTTAGAGCCTATCACAGCTAATCCCATCAACTAGGTTAGGGGTTAAAGCCTATCACAGCTAATCCCATCACTAGGTTAGGGTTAGAGCCTATCCCAGCTAATCCCATCAACTAGGTTTTAGGGTTAGAGCCTATCACAGATAATCCCATCATTAGGTAGGGTTAGGGCCTATTCCAGCTAATCCCATCAACTAGGTTAGGGTTAGGGCCTATCCCAGCTATCCCATCAACTAGGTTAGGGTTGAGAGCCTATCACAGCTAATCCCATCAACTAGGTTAGGGTTAGGCCTATCCGCTAATCCCATCAACTAGGTTAGGGTTAGAGCCTATCACAGCTAATCCCATCAACTATGTTAGGGTTAGGGCCTATCCCAGCTAATCCCATAACTAGGTTAAGTTTAGGGCCTATCCCACTAATCCCATCAACTAGGTTAGGGTTAGGGCCTATCCCAGCTAATCCCATCAACTAGGTTAGGGTTAGAGCCTATCACAGCTAATCCCATCAAGCTAGGTTAGGGTTAGGGCCTATCCACAGCTAATCCCATCAACTAGGTTAGGGCCTATCCCAGCTAATCCCATCAACTAGGTTTAGGGTTGAGCCTATCACATCTAATGTCCCATCAACTAGGTTAGGGTTAGGGCCTATCCCAGCTAATCCCATCAGCTAGTTAGGGTTAAGCTATCACAGCTAATCCCTCACTAGGTTAGGATTAGAGCCTATAATCCCATCAACTAGTTGTTAGGGTTAAGCCTATCCCAGCTAATCCCATCAACTAGGTTAGGATTAGAGCCTATAATCCCATCAGCTAGGTAGGGTTAGGCCTATCCCAGCTAATCCCATCAACTAGGTTTAGGATTAGAGCCTATAATCCCATCACTAGGTTAGGGTTAGGACCTATCCAGCTAATCCCATCAACTAGGTTTAGGGTTAGAGCCTATCCTCAGCTAATCCTCAACTACGGTTAGGGTTAGAGCCTATCCCAGCTAATCCCATCAACTAGGTTAGGACCTATCCCAGCTAATCCCATCAACTAGGTTGGGTTAGGGCCTATCACATCTAATGATCCCATCAACTAGGTTAGGGTTAGGGCCTATCCCAGCTAATCCCATCAACTAGGTTAGGGTTAGAGCCTATCACAGCTAATCCCATCAACTAGGTTAAGGTTAGGGCCTATCCCAGCTAATCCCATCAACTAGGTTAGGGCTATCCCAGCTAATCCCATCAACTAGGTTAGGGTAGAGCCTATCACAGCTAATCCCATCAACTAGGTTTGGGTTAGAGCCTATCACATCTAAGTCCCATCAACTAGGTTAGGGTTAGGGCATATCCAGCTATCCCATCAGCTAGGTTAGGCTTAGAGCCTATCACAGCTAATCCCATCAACTAGGTAGGGTTAGGGCCTATCCCAGCTAATCCCATCAACTAGTTTAGGGTTAGGGCCTATCCCAGCTAATCCCATCAACTAGGTTAGGGTTAGAGCCTATCACAGCTAATCCCATCAACTAGGTTAGGGTTAGAGCCTATCACAGCTAATCCCATCAACTAGTTAGGGTTAGAGCCTATCCAGCTAATCCCATCAACTATTTTAGGGTTAGAGCCTATCCCAGCTAATCCCATCAACTAGGTTAGGGTTAGGGCCTATCACAGCTAATCCCATCACTAGGTTAGGGTTGGAGGCCTGATACATGACATGAAATCCTACTCGGTAGGGGGGTTTTGCATGGAATAATGG
>NC_052340.1:41102849-41109969 GCF_016432855.1 Salvelinus namaycush | reverse complement strand
TTTTTATATAACTGGTGGGGAGTATAGTTCATCCAGGTGAGGTATATAACTGGTGGGGGAGTATAGTTCATCCAGGTGAGGTATATAACTAGTGGGGAGTATAGTTCACCCAGGTGAGGTATATAACTGGTGGGGGAGTATAGTTCATCCAGGTGAGGTATATAACTGGTGAGGAGTATAGTTCATCCAGGTGAGGTATATAACTGGTGGGGGAGTATAGTTCACCCAGGTGAGGTATATAACTAGTGGGGAGTATAGTTCATCCAGGTGAGGTATATAACTGGTGATGGAGTATAGTTCACCCAGGTGAGGTATATAACTGGTGTGTTGTGTATGGTTCATCCAGGTGAGGTATATAACTAGTGGGGAGTATAGTTCATCCAGGTGAGGTATATACCAGGTGTGTTGTGTATAGTTCATCCAGGTGAGGTATTTAACTGGTGTGTTGTGTATAGTTCACCCAGGTGAGGTATATAACTGGTGGGGGAGTATAGTTCATCCAGGTGAGGTATTTAACTGGTGTGTTGTGTATAGTTCATCCAGGTGAGGTATATAACTAGTGGGGAGTATAGTTCATCCAGGTGAGGTATATAACTGGTGGGGGAGTATAGTTCATCCAGGTGAGGTATATAACTGGTGGGGGAGTATAGTTCATCCAGGTGAGGTATATAACTGGTGGTGGAGTATAGTTCATCCAGGTGAGGTATATAACTAGTGGGGAGTATAGTTCACCCAGGTGAGGTATATAACTAGTGGGGAGTATAGTTCATCCAGGTGAGGTATATAGATAGAACTGTGAGATGTGTTGCCTGTCTGTGTGTGTGAGTCTTTTTTCATTTCCTCATTACTGTGCAGTCCTAAAGCAGAACTACCCCTAGTCTACCGCAACCCAAAGTTAACATCGTGTACTTTATCTGTCGTCCCCATAGAGATGTGTAGAGATCGCTACGTTGTATCTGTCCCATCATGGTGTCTGTGAGCCCACGTTCAGTACCATTGTGGTTATCTCCATTTTAAAGTAATCAATTTTCTTGCAGTGCTGGAGTCTTAAACGAAATGTTGTGTGTCATTCATTTAATTGTGGCCACTAGATGGCGGTGATATAGCTTAAAGCCATTTACAAACCAATGGTGAAGGTGCATAAATATGTCAGAAATCAGAAATCACAGTAATACTCCATTCACTACTTGTAGTTCTATAGTCCGTTTGTTTGTTTTGTTGGTCTTGGCTAGCTTAATGTTCCTGTCGTTAGCTAGCTAGCACTCAGTCACTCACGTGGCTGCTAGCATCGTCATGAAAAGAGGCATGAGGGAAGCACTACAATATGACATTTTTCTACATTGAACAAAAATATAAAACGCAACATTGTAAAGTGTTGGTCCCATGTATCATGATCTGAAATAAAAGATCCCAGAAATGTTCCATATGCACAAAAAGCTTATTTCTCTCAAATGTTGTGCACAAATTTGTTTACATCCCTGTTAGTGAGCATTTCTCCTTCGTCAAGATAATCCATCCACCTGACAGGTGTGGCATATCAAGAAGCTGATTAAACAACATGATAATTACACAGGTGCACCTTGTGCTGGGGCCACTCTAAAATGAAAGGCCACTCTAAAATGTGCAGTTTTGTCACACAACACAATGCCACAGATGACTCAAGTCTTGAGGGAGCGTGTAATTGGCATGCTGACTGCAGGAATGTCTACCAGAGCTATTACCAGATAATTGAATGTTAATTTCTCTACCATAAGCCACCTCCATCTTTGTTTTAGAGAATTTGGCAGTATGTCCAACCGGCTTCACAACCCGCAGACCACGTGTATGGCGTCGTGTGAGAGAGTGGTTTGCTGATGTTAATGTTGTGAACAGAGTGCCCCATGGTGGCGGTGGGGTTATGGTAAGGGCAGGCAGGCAGGCCCATTGTCGTGCCATTCATCTGCTGCCATCACTTCATGTTTCAGCATGATAATGCACGGCACCGTGTCACAAGGATCTGTACACAATTTCTGGAAGCTAAAACTGTCCCAGTTCTTCCATGGCCTGCATACTCACCAGATATTTCATCCATTGAGCATGTTTGGGATGCTCTGGATCGACGTGTAAGACAGTGTGTTCCAGTTCCCGCCAATATCCAGCAACTTCACACAGCCATTGAAAAGGAGTGGGACAACAATCCACAAGTGTCACGATCGTCTTGAGGACAATGAGTGGACCAAGGCGCAGCGTGTGAAAAATACATCTTCTTTTATTGGAAGACGAAAGAAAACAAAAGTGAAGCTATAAAAGACTAAGTGCTAACATGCAACATAGACAACTACCCACAAAAGCCTTCTGCCTATGGCTGCCTTAAATATGGCTCCCAATCAGAGACAATGAATGACAGCTGTCTCTGATTGAGAACCATTCAGGCAACCATAGACATACCTAGACACCTACACTCAAACACAAACCCATCTAGTCTACCTAAACCCCTTATACCATACAACCACCCAAGACGAGACAAAAACACACAAACATCCCCCCTGTCACACCCTGACCTAACCAAACTATTACAGAAAACAAAGATAAAAGGCCAGGGTGTGACAACAAGCCACAATCAACAATCTGATCAACTCTATGAGAAGGAGATGTGTCACGCTCCATGAGGCAAATGGTGGTCACACCAGATACTGACTGGTTTTCTGATCCACACCCCTCCTTTTATTAAGGTATCTGTGACCAAGAGATTCATATCTGTATTCCCAGTCATGTGAAATCCATAGATTAGGGCCTAATTAATTAATTTAAATTGACTGATTTCCTTATATGAACTATAACTTAGTAAAATCTTTGAAATTGTGGCATGTTGCGTTTATATTTTTGTTCAGTATAAGTAGTGAGAACACTCTGGATCAGGCAATGTTGAAACGTAATCTTTAGTACAGTACTTATCTTAAATGTAGTTTTGTTAATTGACTAAAACAAGAAGACAACAAGAAAAATTGCGTTTGAAAAGGGTTACGTTTTTTTTGCTGCGCGCCAATGGTAACCTAGGTAACCACATGTTGTTTTCCCCACAGTCCTATCTAATACCGACCGACCGGGACTATTTTTAACACGGTTCAATGCACCGATAAATCAGCATCTTAGAGCTAAAATTGGAATCATGTATACCAGGGGGTGAGCAAGTACTATTTGAGAAGGTTCCGGTCATACACATTTCCTAGGTAGAAAAAGGTCCGGATGGATATTGTCAGAAACAAACCCCCACCTCACAACACATGTGACCCCAAACTGTTGACTCTCCAGAGAGAAAAAAAAAATGGCAGTTTTAAAATGTACTTCCTACAATTCTACACACTTATTTGTGGTTATATGATACTAGTTGTCAAACCTCAACCGAATTCTTAAAATATATATACAGTGCATTCGGAAAGTATTCAGACCCCTTGACTTTTTCCACATTTTGTTACGTTACAGCCTTATTCTAAAATGGATGAAATAGTTGAACCCCTCATCAATCTACACACAATACCCCATAATGACATCACAATACCCCATAATGACATCACAATACCCCATAATGACATCACAATACCCCATAATGAAAAAGTGAAACCAGGTTTTTAGACTTTTTAGAAAATGTATAAAAAAAATGTTTTTTTAAATACCTTATTTACATATTAGTATTCAGACCCTTTGCTATGAGACTCAAAATTGAGCTCAGTTGCATCCTTTTTCCATTGATCATCCTTGAGATGTTTCTACAACTTGATTGGAGTCCACCTGTGGTAAATTCAATTGATTGGACATGATTTGGAAAGGCACACACCTGTCTATATAAGGTCCCACAGTTGACAGTGCATGTCAGAGCAAAAACCAAGCCATGAGGTCGTAGAGCCCCGAGACAGGATTGTGTCGAGGCACAGATCTGGGGAAGGGTACCAAAACATTTCTGCAACATTGAAGGTCTCCAAGAACACAGTGGCCTCCATCATTCTGAAATGGAAGAAGTTTGGAACCACCAAGACTCTTCCTAGAGCTGGCCGCCCGGCCAAACTGAGCAATCGGGGCAGAAGGGCCTTGGTCAGGGAGGTGACCAAGAACCAGACGGAAGCCACTCCTCAGTAAAAGGCATATGGCAGCCCGCTTGAAGTTTGCCAAAAGGCACCTAAAGGACTCAGACCATGAGAAACAAGATTCTCTTGTCTGATGAAACCAAGATTGAACTCTTTGGCCTGAATGTCAAGCGTCACATCTGGAGGAGACCTGGCACCGTCCCAACGGTGAAGCATGGTGGTGGCAGCATCATGCTGTGGGGATGTTTTTCAGTGGCAGGTACTGGGAGACTAGTCAGGATCGAGGGAAAGATGAACGGAGCAAAGTACAGAGAGAATCTTGATGAAAATCTGCTCAAGACTGCTCAGGATCTCAGACTGGGGCGAAGGTTCACCTTCCAACAGGACAACGACCCTAAGCACACAGACAAGACAATGCAGGAGTGTCTTTGGGACAAGTCTCTGAATGTCTTTGAGTGGCCCAGCCAGAGCCCGGACTTGAACCCGATCAAACATCTCTGGAGAGACCTGAATATAGCTGTGCAGCGACACTCCCCATCCAACCTGACAGAGCTTGAGAGGATCTGCAGAAAAGAATGGGAGAAACTCCCCAAATACAGGTGTGCCAAGCTTGTAGCGTCATACGCAAGAAGACTTGAGGCTGTAATCGCTGCCAAAGGTGCTTCAACAAAGTACTGAGTAAAGGGTCTGAATACTTATTTAAATGTCATTTGCTAAAATTATATAAATGTAACCGATGTGAAATGACTAGCTAGTTAGCGGTGGTGCGCGCTAATAGCGTTTCAATCGGTGACGTCACTCGCTCTGAGACCTTGAAGTAGTTGTTCCCCGCGGCCGCGGCTTTTGAGGAGCGATGGGTAACGATGCTTTGAGGGTGGCTGTTATTGATGTGTGCAGAGGGTCCCTGGTTCGAGCCTAGGTAGGGGCGAGGAGAGGGACGGAAGCTATACTGTTACACAGAGAAGAAGGGGAGAATCTCCCCAAATTCAGGTGTGCCAAGCTTGTAGCGTCATACCCAAGAAGACTCTAGGCTGTAATCGCTGCCAAAGGTACTTCAACAAAGTACTGAGTAAAGGGTCAGAAAACTTATGTAAATGTAATATTTCAGTTTTTAATTTTTTTAAATAAATTTGCTAAAACAAAAAAAAATACAGTTTTTGCTTTGTCATTGTGGGGTACTGTGATGTCATTATGGGGTATTGTGTGTAGATTGATGAGGGAAAAAACAATTGTATCCATTTTATAATAAGGCTGTAACGTAACAAAATGTGGAAAAAGTGAAGGGGTCTGAATACTTTCTGAATGCACTGTACATCTATTATTTATTGTTTAATTTGGGTCCATGGTCCGTGTTGACCCTGTTCTGGGTCCATGGTCCGTGTTGACCCTGTTCTGGGTCCATGGTCCGTGTTGACCCTGTTCTGGGTCCATGGTCCGTGTTGACCCTGTTCTGGGTCCGTAATCCGTATTGACCCTGTTATGGGTCCGTAATCCGTGTTGACCCTGTTCTGGGTCCATGGTTCGTATTGACCCTGTTCTGGATCCATGGTCCGTGTTGACCCTGTTCTGGGTCTGGATCCAGTACGTTTATTGAGTATAGATGTTCTAATACTGATACATAAAAAAGAGCAACAGAGAAATATACAACACGACGAACTTAGCAAACGTGGCATTTGTGGTAAGTGCATGGAGGCCGCCATCTTAATGAACTTTCGCTATTTGAAGAAGACAATGCTCTGATCATTGACTGATCGCTCCCAAACCCATAGAAATCCCCGCCTAGTTTACTACTTTAAAATGGCGGAAAGCCCTCTATGGCAACGTCCATGCAAAAACGTGTTATTTCCAAGCAGAGATCTCTATACATCTCTATGGTCGTACCACAGAATGAACATAACGTCTGTGCTGACCTCTGCAGTCCATCATGAAGAACTACGACCTGAACCAAGATGGATACATCTCTCTGGAGGACTTTAAGAAGATAGCAGCTAACTTCCCCTTCTCCTTCTGCAACAATGACAGTGACAGGTGAGAGAGAGAGTGAGAGAGAGTGAGAGAGTGAGAGAGAGAGAGTGAGTGATCCTGTGCCACAGTTGGATGTGTGAACTCTTCTTAAGAACATTCTGTCTCTAGCTTTAACAATCTGTCACTCTCTCTCTCTCCTCCCTCCCCCTCTCTCCTCCCATCCCTCCCTCTCTCCTCCCACCCCTCTCTCCTCCCATCCCTCTCTCCTCCCATCCCTCTCTCCTCCCACCCCTCCCTCCTTCTCTCCACCCATCCCTCCCTCTCTCTCCTCCCTCCCTCTATCTCTCCTCTCCCATCCCTCTATCCTCCCATCCTCCTCCCTCCCTCTCTCCTCCCATTCCTCCCTCCCTCCCATCCCTCCCTCCTCCCACCCCCCCCTCCTTCACTCCACCCATCCCTCCCTCTCTTCCATCCCTCTCTCCTCCCTCTCTCTCCTCCCATCCCTCCCTCCCTCTCTCCTCCCATCCCTCCCTCCCTCCCTCTCTCCTCCCTCCCTCCCTCCCTCTCTCCTCCCATCCTCCCCCCCCCATCCTCCTCCCTCCCTCTCTCCTCCCATTCCTCCCTCCCTCTCTCCTTCCCATCTTCCTCCCTCCCTCCCTCTCTCCTCCCACCCCCCCCCCCTTCCTCTCTCCTCCCTCCCTCCCATCCTCCTCCCCCCCTCTCTCCTCCCTCCCTCTCTCCTCCCATCCTCCTCCCTCCCTCTCTCCTCCCATCCCTTCCAGAGAGGGGGAGATCAGTCTACAGCAGATCAACTCCTACTTCATGAGGGGGATGTCCGTATGTGCCAAACTAGGATACAACTTCAAGAACGTTCACAACTTCCACGAGACCACGTACAAGCGACCCACCTTCTGTGACACTTGTGGAGGCTTTGTGGGTATTGCATTGAGCTGGATGTTGTTAAAACTGTGATTTGGCTGAGATTCACAAACCGTCTAATTCATGCTCTGTTGTGTCCGCTCTGTTGTAGCTGTGGGGAGTCATCAAGCAGGGCTTCCACTGTCGAGGTAAGATATCTCATCTAGACGTTGCAC
>NC_052340.1:41085349-41097849 GCF_016432855.1 Salvelinus namaycush | reverse complement strand
CTACTGCTAGTGACTGACACTCTATCACATCACCCTACTGCAGAGTGACTGACACTCTATCACATCACCCTACTGCTAGTGACTGACACTCTATCACATCACCCTACTGCTAGTGACTGACACTCTATCACATCACCCTACTGCTAGTGACTGACACTCTATCACATCACCCTACTGCTAGTGACTGACACTCTATCACATCACCCTACTGCTAGTGACTGACTCTATCACATCAACCTACTGCTAGTGACTGGCACTCTATCACATCACCCTACTGCTAGTGACTGACACTCTATTACATCAACCTACTGCTAGTGACTGACACTCTATCACATCAACCTACTGCTAGTGACTGACACTCTATCACATCACCCTACTGCTAGTGACTGGCTGGTTGCTTGTTATATTCTCTATAATAATGAGGTACTGCTAGTGACTGACACTCTATAATAATGAGGTACTGGTAGTGACTGACACTCTATAATAATGAGGTACTGCTAGTGACTGGCTGGTTGCTTGTTATATTCTCTATAATAATGAGGTACTGCTAGTGACTGACACTCTATAATAATGAGGTACTGCTAGTGACTGGCTGGTTGCTTGTTATATTCTCTATAATAATGAGGTACTGCTAGTGACTGGCTGGTTGCTTGTTATATTCTCTATAATAATGAGGTACTGCTAGTGACTGACACTCTATAATAATGAGGTACTGCTAGTGACTGACACTCTATAATAATGAGGTACTGCTAGTGACTGACACTCTATAATAATGAGGTACTGCTAGTGACTGACACTCTATAATAATGAGGTACTGCTAGTGACTGACACTCTATAATAATGAGGTACTGCTAGTGACTGACACTCTATAATAATGAGGTACTGCTAGTGACTGACTATCACATCAACCTACCGCTAGTGACTGACACTCTATCACATCAACCTACCGCTAGTGACTGACACTCCATCACATCACCCTACTGCTAGTGACTGACACTCCATCACATCACCCTACTGCTAGTGACTGACACTCCATCACATCACCCTACTGCTAGTGACTGACTCTATCACATCAACCTACTGCTAGTGACTGACACTCCATCACATCACCCTACTGCTAGTGACTGACTCTATCACATCAACCTACTGCTAGTGACTGACACTCTATCACATCAACCTACTGCTAGTGACTGACTCTATCACATCAACCTACTGCTAGTGACTGACTCTATCACATCAACCTACTGCTAGTGACTGACACTCTATCACATCACCCTACTGCTAGTGACTGACACTCTATCACATCACCCTACTGCTAGTGACTGACACTCTATCACATCACCCTACTGCTAGTGACTGACACTCTATCACATCACCCTACTGCTAGTGACTGACACACTATCACATCAACCTACTGCTAGTGACTGACACTCTATCACATCACCCTACTGCTAGTGACTGACACTCTATCACATCACCCTACTGCTAGTGACTGACACTATATCACATCAACCTACTGCTAGTGACTGACACTCTATCACATCACCCTACTGCTAGTGACTGACACTCTATCACATCACCCTACTGCTAGTGACTGACACACTATCACATCAACCTACTGCTAGTGACTGACACTCTATCACATCAACCTACTGCTAGTGACTGGCACTCTATCACATCACCCTACTGCTAGTGACTGACACTCTATCACATCACCCTACTGCTAGTGACTGACACTCTATCACATCACCCTACTGCTAGTGACTGACACTATCACATCAACCTACTGCTAGTGACTGACACTCTATCACATCACCCTACTGCTAGTGACTGACTCTATCACATCAACCTACTGCTAGTGACTGACACTCTATCACATCACCCTACTGCTAGTGACTGACACTCTATCACATCACCCTACTGCTAGTGACTGACACTCTATCACATCACCCTACTGCTAGTGACTGGCACTCTATCACATCACCCTACTGCTAGTGACTGGCACTCTATCACACTGCTGTGTGTGTCCAAACAGGTTCTTCGGAAGACAACACATTTGTTTTCCCCGGGGGTAACAGTAATTGGGGTAACAACCGTAATAGGAGGGACTTGGACCGGTCCACTCTGTGTAACGGAGGTGACTCATCGCTCTCGGACCGGTCCACCCAGACAGACCCGGGGTTGTGGATGCCTGTGAGTGTGGACAAGAAGGGAAACCAGCAAGTTCTCCCTACAGAGAGAGACAGGGTAAGACCTGTCGTCAACACCAAATCAGACACAGCTCAGGTTTTTAAATTAACTATTTCACATGACCATGTCTGTCTGAAGCAGTCTGCCTGACCCTGTCTGTCTGAAACAGTCTGCCTGACCCTGTCTGTCTTAAACAGTCTGCCTGACCCTGTCTGTCTGAAACAGTCTGCCTGACCCTGTCTGTCTGAAACAGTCTGCCTGACCCTGTCTGTCTGAAACAGTCTGCCTGACCCTGTCTGTCTGAAACAGTCTGCCTGACCCTGTCTGTCTGAAACAGTCTGCCTGACCCTGTCTGTCTGAAACAGTCTGCCTGACCCTGTCTGTCTGAAACAGTCTGCCTGACCCTGTCTGTCTGACCCTGTCTGTCTGAAACAGTCTGCCTGACCCTGTCTGTCTGACCCTGTCTGTCTGAAACAGTCTGTCTGAAACGGTGTTGTGTTGTGACTCCCCACCCTCCCTCCCTCCCTCTCCCCAGGGCTGTGTTGTGACTCCCCACCCTCCCTCTCCCCAGGGCTGTGTTGTGACTCCCCACCCTCCCTCTCCCCAGGGCTGTGTTGTGACTCTCCACCCTCCCTCTCCCCAGGGCTGTGTTGTGACTCTCCACCCTCCCTCCCTCCCTCTCCCCAGGGCTGTGCTGTGACTCTCCACCCTCCCTCCCTCCCTCCCTCTCCCCAGGGCTGTGCTGTGACTCTCCACCCTCCCTCCCTCTCCCCAGGGCTGTGCTGTGACTCTCCACCCTCCCTCTCCCCAGGGCTGTGTTGTGACTCTCCACCCTCCCTCCCTCCCTCTCCCCAGGGCTGTGCTGTGACTCTCCACCCTCCCTCCCTCTCCCCAGGGCTGTGTTGTGACTCTCCACCCTCCCTCCCTCCCTCTCCCCAGGGCTGTGTTGTGACTCTCCACCCTCCCACCCTCCCCCCAGGGCTGTGCTGTGACTCTCCACCCTCCCTCCCTCTCCCCAGGGCTGTGCTGTGACTCTCCACCCTCCCTCTCCCCAGGGCTGTGTTGTGACTCTCCACCCTCCCTCCCTCCCTCCCCCCAGGGCTGTGCTGTGACTCTCCACCCTCCCTTCCTCTCCCCAGGGCTGTGTTGTGACTCCCCACCCTCCCTCCCTCTCCCCAGGGCTGTGTTGTGACTCTCCACCCTCCCTCCCTCCCCCAGGGCTGTGTTGTGACTCTCCACCCTCCCTCCCTCCCTCTCCCCAGGGCTGTGTTGTGACTCTCCACCCTCCCACCCTCCCCCCAGGGCTGTGCTGTGACTTTCCACCCTCCCTTCCTCTCCCCAGGGCTGTGTTGTGACTCCCCACCCTCCCTCCCTCTCCCCAGGGCTGTGTTGTGACTCTCCACCCTCCCTCCCTCCCCCCAGGGCTGTGCTGTGACTCTCCACCCTCCCTCCCTCCCCCCAGGGCTGTGTTGTGACTCCCCACCCTCCCTCCCTCCCCCCAGGGCTGTGTTGTGACTCTCCACCCTCCCTCCCTCCCCCCAGGGCTGTGTTGTGACTCTCCACCCTCCCTCCCTCCCCCCAGGGCTGTGTTGTGACTCTCCACCCTCCCTCCCTCTCCCCAGGGCTGTGCTGTGACTCTCCACCCTCCCTCCCTCTCCCCAGGGCTGTGTTGTGACTCTCCACCCTCCCTCCCTCCCTCTCCCCAGGGCTGTGTTGTGACTCTCCACCCTCCCACCCTCCCCCCAGGGCTGTGCTGTGACTCTCCACCCTCCCTTCCTCTCCCCAGGGCTGTGTTGTGACTCCCCACCCTCCCTCCCTCTCCCCAGGGCTGTGTTGTGACTCTCCACCCTCCCTCCCTCCCCCCAGGGCTGTGTTGTGACTCTCCACCCTCCCTCTCCCCAGGGCTGTGTTGTGACTCTCCACCCTCCCTCCCTCCCCCCAGGGCTGTGTTGTGACTCTCCACCCTCCCTCCCTCCCTCTCCCCAGGGCTGTGTTGTGACTCTCCACCCTCCCTCTCCCCAGGGCTGTACTGTGACTCCCCAGAGATTCCTTGGCTCCTCCATGCCCGCCTCCTTCCTGCAGGAGAAGATGGAGGAACTCAACTTGATCAGAGATAAGAGCAGAGAACCCGACTGAGCTGGGACACTGGATACACACACACACGGACGGACGGACACACAAAGACACACACACGGACACACACACACGAACGGACCGACGGACACACACAGATACACACGGACGGACAGACACACACACACACGGACGGACAGACACACACACGGACGGACACACACACAAACTCATACACACCCAGACATCAAATAAACTGGGTTTGTGTGGGCCGCGTTTGAGCCAATGGGTGTTTCTCAATATGCATCCTACCGCGCTCCACACTCTCAACCTCAAGAGAAAGTACTCAGGAGCACGAGTGTGGAGCGCGGATGCATAACACATAAAACTTTCCATTTGAGAAGCACTTCCCCTCTACTGTATTACCTCACGCTGCACCTCCCCAGTCACAGACCCTTCTTCCAGCCAGGACGATGACCACAATAGACGAAGATATACACAAAGCTAACTTTTACTTCATAATTATCAGCTAGATATATGTGAATCGTTGTAATCGAGCTAGCTAGTTAAACAGGAAAAAAATTAACAGAAACTAATGCTATGCAAAGTACAGTCGATGTCAGTTCTTTGTGGCTAGCCAGTTTGCCCTATTGATTTTCTATGGACTTCTTCTAACCAGGATAATGGCAATAGAGACGAAACAAGATATACACGAAGTCGATGTCAGTTCTTTGTGGCTAGCCAGTTTGCCCTATTGATTTTCTATGGACTTCTTCTAACCAGGATAATGGCAATAGAGACGAAACAAGATATACACGAAGCAAATGTTTTACTTCGTAACTATCGTAACTATCATAACATTCATAACTATGCTTGCTGTCTGGGGGTTTTAAGCTAGGTTTCTGTACATAACTTTGTGACATCAGCTGATGTAAGAAGAGCTTTATAAATACATTTGATTTGATTGCTATCTGTTTATCGTAATAATGTAGCTAACCAGATAGAATAACAGGCAACAAAACGACATAAACCAATGTTATCAAAAGGTAGATGTCGATTCATCGTGGGCAGCAAAGCTAACAATTATTTGTGGCTCTCTGGCAAGCTAACAGTAGTAGCTAGCCAGTTAGCTCCATTACGACCTCCACTACAGTGGGTACTGTAGGTAGGTAACCATGCCAAAATGGGCTGTATTTATTAACGTAGCAAAATATTGTAGTCAAGCAACATATGTGATGTGATTAGCTAACATTTAAATACCCGAGTCGCATTGTATTTTCTCTCGCTTCAGCTCAAATAATGTCAGCCATTGATTTTAATCAAATTTGTGTAATTTTTTTTATTTTATTATAAAATGTGTTTGCATCATAATTCTTTACTTTCTGTTGAAGCTTACATCGATGCATGCTTCAAAATATGTACAAACGGAGGACACGCACTCGAGAAGTGCCCTCCATGCACTGTTTCATATACTTTGATTTGGGACTCATTCTCCGACCCTCCTCTGCTACGGTATTATGGACTTTGATAAACACCCATTGATTCAACCAGTTTTTTTATTTTTTCGCCCCAGTGGTTTTCCTGATCATTTTCAAGTAGAGTTCATGTCCTTATTTTTTGGTTTTCTAAATATATATATACAGTGTATTCTAACTGTTATGTGATGTGTGATGTATTTTTTTAATTTCTGAACATTTCTGTGGTGCTAAGCTCTTTTCTTCAACACCAGGGCTGAATCCTAAATGGCACCCTATTCCCTATCTAGGGCACTACTTTGATCACTATTCCCTATCTAGGGCACTACTTTGATCACTATTAGATCCCTGGTCAAAGGTATTTTTAATTTTTCTTTTAACTAGACAAGTCAGTTAAGAAAAATTCTTATTTTCAATTACGGCCTAGGAACAGTGAGTTAACTGCCTTGATTTTTTACAGATTTGTACCTTGTCTGCTCGGGGATTTGATCTTGCAATCTTTCGGTTACTAGTCCAACACTCTAACCACTAGGCTACGCTGCCGCCCCAAGGTAGTGCACTAATATAGGCAATAGGGTGCCATTCCCCATAGGGCCTGGTCTAAAGTAGTGCCCTAGATAGGCAATAGGGTGCCATTCCCCATAGGGCCTGGTCTAAAGTAGTGCCCTAGATAGGCAATAGGGTGCCATTCCCCATAGGGCCTGGTCTAAAGTAGTGCCCTAGATAGGCAATAGGGTGCCATTCCCCATAGGGCCTGGTCTAAAGTAGTGCCCTAGATAGGCAATAGGGTGCCATTCCCCATAGGGCCTGGTCTAAAGTAGTGCCCTAGATAGGCAATAGGGTGCCATTCCCCATAGGGCCTGGTCTAAAGTAGTGCCCTAGATAGGCAATAGGGTGCCATTCTCCATAGGGCCTGGTCTAAAGTAGTGCCCTAGATAGGCAATAGGGTGCCATTCCCCATAGGGCCTGGTCTAAAGTAGTGCCCTAGATAGGCAATAGGGTGCCATTCCTCATAGGGCCTGGTCTAAAGTAGTGCCCTAGATAGGCAATAGAGTGCCATAGGGGACAGACCCTTGGAGATGGACCTCCAAGACTGCCTTAAAATCTTACAACAACCCGGTAGCATGGCGGGACATGATTTTAACGAACGCCAGTAGTGCAATCCAACACTACTGGCGTTCGTTAAAATCATGTCCCGCCATGCTACCGGGTTGTTGTAAGATTTTAAGGCAGTCTTGGAGGTCCATCTCCCTTAAACCCCCACCAAAATACACACACTGCCTTATCAAAGCTTCTACTGGACTGCTTCAGTGAAACTATAGTATCTAACGCCCTGTGATGTGACGATCGTTGTACTGTTGTAATTATGTTTATTCTCCTCTCTGCTCATCTCAGTTTAGAGTGTCCGTGTGTTTTTTTGAAAGGAAACACGAGGTGTGATTACAGGTTAACGATGTGTTATTGTCAAGGCCTACTGTACCGAGTCTATTCTGGGTCCCAAAGGGCACTCTATGCCCTATTACCTAGTCTGGAAAACTTGACCCTAGGCAACACAGGGACTTGGGTCTGGTTTCAATGATGGATTCTTTTGGCATTGAGGAACTACATCACTGGGAGGGGGGGGGGGGGATTTCTGGGGACCAAACAAACCACAAGACAGACATGAGGCTAGAACGTCACGATTCGAAACCAAAGTTTGCAGTGGTTTTAGTTCAGGTAGTTGATGCAGACTAGCCACTTGTGAAATGCACCCATTAAAAATAACCTACAAGACCTACATCTTTGCTAGTTCTAATTTATATTTTACTCAAGAGTAGTGACGTAGGTAGTGACACAATTCCTCTATGCTACGTAGGTAGTGACATAGTTCCTCTATGCTACATAAGTAGTGACATAATTCCTCTATGCTACGTAGGTAGTGACATAGTTCCTCTATGCTACGTACGTAGTGACATAATTCCTCTATGCTACGTAGGTAGTGACATAATCCCTCTATGCTACGTAGGTAGTGACATAGTTCCTCTATGCTATGTAGGTAGTGACATAGTTCCTCTATACTACGTACGTAGTGACATAGTTCCTCTATGCTACGTAGATAGTGACATAATCCCTCTATGCTACGTACGTAGTGACATAATCCCTCTATGCTACGTACGTAGTGACGTAATTCCTCTATGCTACGTACGTAGTGACGTAATCCCTCTATGCTACGTACGTAGTGACATAATTCCTCTATGCTACGTACGTAGTGCCGTAATACCTCTATGCTACGTAGGTAGTGACATAATTCCTCTATGCTACATAGGTAGTGACATAATTCCTCTATGCTACGTAGGTAGTGACGTAGTTCCTCTATGCTACGTAGGTAGTGACGTAGTCCCTCTGCTACGTACGTAGTGACATAATTCCTCTATGCTACGTACGTAGTGACATAATTCCTCTATGCTACGTAGGTAGTGAAGTAGGTCCTCTATGCTACGTAGGTAGTGACATAATTCCTCTATGCTACGTAGGTAGTGAAGTAGTTCCTCTATGCTACGTACAGTTGAAGTCAGAAGTTTACATACACCTTAGCAAAATACATTTTTAACTCAGTTTTTCACAATTCCTGACATTTAATCCTAGTAAAAATTCCCTGTTTTAAGAGAGTTAGGATCACCACTTTATTTTAAGAATGTGAAATGTCAGAATAATAGTAGAGAATGATTTATTTCACCTTTTATTTATTTCATCACATTCCCAGTGGGTCAGAAGTTTACATACACTCAATTAGTATTTGGTAGCATCGCCTTTAAATTGTTTAACTTGGGTCAAATGTTTCAGGTAGCCTTCCACAAGCTTCCCACAATAAGTTTTGGCCCATTCCTCCTGACAGTGCTGGTGTAACTGAGTCAGGTTTGTAGGCCTCCTTGCTCGCACACGCTTTTTCAGTTCTGCCCACACATTTTCTATAGGATTGAGGTCAGGGCTTTGTTATGGCCACTCCAATACCTTGACTTTGTTGTCCTTAAGCCATTTTGCCACAACTGTGGAAGTATGCTTGGGGTCATTGTCCATTTGGAAGACCCATTTGCGACCAAGCTTTAACTTCCTGACTGATGTCTTGAGATGTTGCTTCAATATATCCACATAATTTTCCCGCCTCATGATGCCATCTATTTTGTGAAGTGCACCAGTCCCTCCTGCAGCAAAGCACCCTCACAACATGATGCTGCCACCCCCGTGCTTCACGGTTGGGATGATGTTCTTCGGTTTGCAAGCCTCCCCCTTTTTCCTCCAAACATAACGATGGTCATTACCATCAAACAGTTATATTTTTGTTTCATCAGACCAGAGGACATTTCTCCAGTAAGTACGATCTTTGTCCCCATGTGCAGTTGCAAACCGTAGTCTGGCTTTTTTATGGCGGTTTTGGAGCAGTGGCTTCTTCCTTGCTGAGCGGCCTTTCAGGTTATGTCGATATAGGACTCGTTTTACTGTGGATATAGATACTTTTGTACCTGCTTCCTCCAGCATCTTCACAAGGTCCTTTGCTGTTGTTCTGGGATTGATTTGCACTTGCAAAGTACGTTCATCTCTAGGAGACAGAACGCGTCTCCTTCCTGAGCGGTATGACGACTGCATGGTCCCATGGTGTTTATACTTGCGTACTATTGTTTGTACAGATGAACATGGTACCTTCAGGCGTTGGACCAGACTTGTGGAGGTCAAAAAGAATTATCTGAGGTCTTGGCTGATTTCTTTTGGTTTTCCCATGATGTCATGCAAAGAGGCACTGAGTTTGAAGGTAGGCCTTGAAATACATCCACAGGTACACCTCCAATTGACTCAAATGATGTAAATTACCCTATCAGAAGCTTCTAAAGCCATGACATCATTTTCTGGAATTTTCCAAGCTGTTTAAAGGCACAGTCAACTTAGTGTATGTAAACTTCTGACCCACTGGAATTGTGATACAGTGAATTATATGTGAAATAATATGTCTGTAAACAATTGTTGGAAAAATGACTTGTGTCATGCACAAAGTAGATGTCCTAACCGACTTGCCAAAACTATAGTTTGTTAACAAGACATTTGCGGAGTGGTTGTAAAACGAGTTTTAATAATGACTCCAACACTCCAAAGTGTATGTAAACTTCCGACTTCAACTGTAGTTAGTGACGTGGGTCCTCTACGCTACGTAGGTAGTGACATAGGTCCTCTATGCAACGTAGGTAGTGACATAGGTCCTCTATGCTACGTAGGTAGTGACATAGGTCCTCTACGCTACGTAGGTAGTGACATAGGTCCTCTATGCAACGTAGGTAGTGACATAGGTCCTCTATGCTACGTAGGTAGTGACATAGGTCCTCTACGCTACGTAGGTAGTGACATAGGTCCTCTATGCTACGTAGGTAGTGACATAGGTCTTCTATGACTAAAGAGTCCATCATTGAAACCAAACCCTGGTCACGGTGTTACCTAGGCTTGGGTTTTCAACACTATCTACTAGCCATACAAAGTAGGGCTCTGGTCAAAATAATAACAATATATGCCATTTAGCAGGCTTTTTTTTTATATCCAAAGCGACTAAGTCATGTGTGCATACATTTTACATATGGGTGGTCCCGGGAATGGAACCCACTACCCTTGGCATTACATGTCTCTACCGACTGAGCTACAAAGGACCTATTAGGTAATAGGAATATTCTAGACATATCCTACGGAATAGGGAAGCATTTGGGAGGCACAGTACTAGCCGATGTGAAGACTATCTATGGGACCGGACTATATGTGTGTTAAATATGATAATTATTAAAGTATCTTTGTGGTTTTATGAAACGTTATATGAGTGATTCGTGACTACACACATGGACTCGTAGTGAGGAGCACAAGTTTATTAATTATGTTGAAATACTGATTTACAAATAATACATAAAACTACTTATAGTTTATGAATGGCTTATTAATGAATTATTTTATTGTATTATGTTACCACTTACCAGACAGAGACACAGTATATAAACATGTAAATGTGAAACTAAATCATTTAAACTTCAGTAATGAAACAGACAGCTTATTGGGTTCATTCATCTGTTGTACTGTTATCATATTATTATTGTTGTCCAATAAAAACACATTCTGACACAAAGTCAAACAACATTTTTACAAAACAAAAAAAAGGGTTGTTGCAATAGACAAAACAACTGATTGGCCAAACATTCTGCTGTCAGTGGACACACCAGAGGACAAACCAGTGGACAAACCAGTGGACACACCAGAGGACAAACCAGTGGACACACCAGAGGACAAACCAAAGGACACACCAGAGGACACACCAGAGGACAAACCAGTGGACACACCAGAGGACACACCAGTGGACAAACCAGTGGACACACCAGAGGACAAACCAGTGGACACACCAGAGGACACACCAGAGGACACACCAGAGGACACACCAGTGGACAAACCAGTGGACACACCAGAGGACAAACCAGTGGACAAACCAGTGGACACACCAGAGGACACACCAGAGGACACACCAGTGGACAAACCAGTGGACACACCAGAGGACAAACCAGTGGACACACCAGAGGACAAACCAAAGGACACACCAGAGGACACACCAGAGGACAAACCAGTGGACACACCAGAGGACACACCAGAGGACACACCAGTGGACAAACCAGTGGACACACCAGAGGACAAACCAGTGGACACACCAGAGGACACACCAGAGGACACACCAGTGGACAAACCAGTGGACACACCAGAGGACAAACCAGTGGACAAACCAGTGGACACACCAGAGGACACACCAGTGGACAAACCAGTGGACACACCAGAGGACACACCAGAGGACAAACCAGAGGACACACCAGAGGACAAACCAGTGGACACACCAGAGGACAAACCAGTGGACACACCAGAGGACACACCAGAGGACAAACCAGAGGACACACCAGTGGACACACCAGAGGACACACCAGAGGACAAACCAGAGGACACACCAGAGGACAAACCAGTGGACAAACCAGTGGACACACCAGAGGACAAACCAGTGGACACACCAGAGGACAAACCAGTGGACAAACCAGTGGACACACCAGAGGACACACCAGAGGACAAACCAGTGGACACACCAGAGGACACACCAGAGGACAAACCAGTGGACACACCGCAGATCATAAAATACTATCAACACCTTGAAAGCTCATCTGAACCGCTAATAAAAGTAAATATCTACCAGGACTAAAACAACATTACCAACCTCCAACGTTGACTGTTGTAAATAAAGTGTTTCTAATGAGCAGTATGTAAAGACAGCAGAGGGAGGAACCAGCGACACAGGGGGGAAAAAATGGTATTTTACTCCACTGCAAACAAACATGCTCTTATTTGTGTCCAGGACTTTAAATCTATAAACATTGAATGAACTAAAAAGGAGGTGGAGTTTGTGGACGGACGGACAGACTGCACATCCACATTCAGGCATAGTTCAGAGGAAGATGTTTCTCTACATGTCTGATCTACTCTACATGTCTGATCTACATGTCTGATCTACTCTACATGTCTGATCTACATGTCTGATCTACTCTACATGTCTGATCTACTCTACATGTCTGATCTACATGTCTGATCTACTCTACATGTCTGATCTACTCTACATGTCTGATCTACATGTCTGATCTACTCTACATGTCTGATCTACATGTCTGATCTACTCTACATGTCTGATCTACATGTCTGATCTACTCTACGCGTTGGCAAGGTCAATTAAAA
>NC_052340.1:41050349-41080349 GCF_016432855.1 Salvelinus namaycush | reverse complement strand
ACTCACATCCTGCTCGAGAAGTGGCGACTCGCGATGAGCGTAGATGAATGAATGGCCAATCATAGTGCTCATATACAAATAGCATGACTTTTCTAACATGTAGTCTTCAATGGTTTTCAAATCGGTAGACTGCGACAGAGCAGGTAAATGTTCAACTACGCTGAGAAGCTACTGGCCCGGCCCTGCTGGCTATAATTTTTGTCGGACCCTGATTCATAGCACATTGTTAGTGCCAGGAGTTTTTCCTGACTATTTCACCTGACCAGGAAAACCTCTAGGTGTTAGTTGATGGGCTATTACTATGGCACGGAGTTTTTCCTGCTCAGGTAAAACTCATATCCTCTCCATTAATGTGCAGAGAGACAGACAGCAGGTGTATCCATGGTTACCTGGTTGTATCCCCCCTTGCTGTAGGGCGCCGGGCGGTTGTAGCCTCCTGACTGTTGGTTGCGGTTGTACCCTCCCCTCGGGGCCGACCCCCCCTCACGGTAGTTACCGTTCCCACCCCAGCGGTTGCCGTTGTAGCCGCCACGGTTGTTGCCTGAAACATAGCGAGACATACAGACATTCTGAATAGCAGGGACATCTCTTAGAGCAGGGCCTAGCACACACACACGGTGAAAAGCAGTGGTGTAAGCAACAACCACCCTAAATCAGTCCCTCCCTCTCTCAGGGAGAGTGTACTAGTGCACACTTCAGGGAGAGTGTACTAGTGCACACTTCAGGGAGAGTGTACTAGTGCACACTTCAGGGAGAGTGTACTAGTGCACACTTCAGGGAGAGTGTACGAATGCACACTTCAGGGAGAGTGTATGAATGCACACTTCAGGGAGAGTGTACTAGTGCACACTTCAGGGAGAGTGTATGAATGCACACTTCAGGGAGAGTGTACTAGTGCACACTTCAGGGAGAGTGTATGAATGCACACTTCAGGGAGAGTGTACTAGTGCACACTTCAGGGAGAGTGTACGAATGCACACTTCAGGGAGAGTGTACTAGTGCACACTTCAGGGAGAGTGTACGAATGCACACTTCAGGGAGAGTGTACTAGTGCACACTTCAGGGAGAGTGTATGAATGCACACTTCAGGGAGAGTGTACTAGTGCACACTTCAGGGAGAGTGTACGAATGCACACTTCAGGGAGAGTGTACGAATGCACACTTCAGGGAGAGTGTACTAGTGCACACTTCAGGGAGAGTGTACGAATGCACACTTCAAGGAGAGTGTATGAATGCAGACTTCAGGGAGAGTGTACGAATGCACACTTCAGGGAGAGTGTACGAATGCACACTTCAGGGAGAATGTACTAGTGCACACTTCAGGGAGAGTGTACGAATGCACACTTCAGGGAGAGTGTACTAGTGCACACTTCAGGGAGAGTGTAAGAATGCACACTTCAGGGAGAGTGTACGAATGCACACTTCAGGGAGAGTGTACTAGTGCACACTTCAGGGAGAGTGTAAGAATGCACACTTCAGGGAGAGTGTACGAATGCACACTTCAGGGAGAGTGTACTAGTGCACACTTCAGGGAGAGTGTACTAGTGCACACTTCAGGGAGAGTGTACGAGTGCACACTTCAGGGAGAGTATATGAATGCACACTTCAAGGAGAGTGTACTAGTGCACACTTCAGGGAGAGTGTACGAATGCACACTTCAGGGAGAGTGTACAAATGCACACTTCAGGGAGAGTGTACTAGTGCACACTTCAGGGAGAGTGTACTAGTGCACACTTCAGGGAGAGTGTACGAATGCACACTTCAGGGAGAGTGTATGAATGCACACTTCAGGGAGAGTGTACTAGTGCACACTTCAGGGAGAGTGTATGAATGCACACTTCAGGGAGAGTGTACTAGTGCACACTTCAGGGAGAGTGTATGAATGCACACTTCAGGGAGAGTGTACTAGTGCACACTTCAGGGAGAGTGTACGAATGCACACTTCAGGGAGAGTGTACTAGTGCACACTTCAGGGAGAGTGTACGAATGCACACTTCAGGGAGAGTGTACTAGTGCACACTTCAGGGAGAGTGTATGAATGCACACTTCAGGGAGAGTGTACTAGTGCACACTTCAGGGAGAGTGTACGAATGCACACTTCAGGGAGAGTGTACGAATGCACACTTCAGGGAGAGTGTACTAGTGCACACTTCAGGGAGAGTGTACGAATGCACACTTCAAGGAGAGTGTATGAATGCACACTTCAGGGAGAGTGTACGAATGCACACTTCAGGGAGAGTGTACGAATGCACACTTCAGGGAGAATGTACTAGTGCACACTTCAGGGAGAGTGTACGAATGCACACTTCAGGGAGAGTGTACTAGTGCACACTTCAGGGAGAGTGTAAGAATGCACACTTCAGGGAGAGTGTACGAATGCACACTTCAGGGAGAGTGTACTAGTGCACACTTCAGGGAGAGTGTACTAGTGCACACTTCAGGGAGAGTGTACGAGTGCACACTTCAGGGAGAGTATATGAATGCACACTTCAAGGAGAGTGTACTAGTGCACACTTCAGGGAGAGTGTACGAATGCACACTTCAGGGAGAGTGTACAAATGCACACTTCAGGGAGTGTACTAGTGCACACTTCAGGGAGAGTGTACTAGTGCACACTTCACGGAGAGTGTACTAGTGCACACTTCAGGGAGAGTGTACTAGTGCACACTTCAGGGAGAGTGTACGAATGCACACTTCAGGGAGAGTGTACGAATGCACACTTCAGGGAGAGTGTACTAGTGCACACTTCAGGGAGAGTGTACTAGTGCACACTTCAGGGAGAGTGTAAGAATGCACACTTCAGGGAGAGTGTACTAGTGCACACTTCAGGGAGAGTGTACGAATGCACACTTCAGGTAGAGTGTACGAATGCACACTTCAGGGAGAGTGTACGAATGCACACTTCAGGGAGAGTGTACTAGTGCACACTTCAGGGAGTGTACGAATGCACACTTCAGGGAGAGTGTACGAATGCACACTTCAGGGAGAGTGTACGAATGCACACTTCAGGGAGAGTGTATGAATGCACACTTCAGGGAGAGTGTACTAGTGCACACTTCAGGGAGAGTGTATGAATGCACACTTCAGGGAGAGTGTACTAGTGCACACTTCAGGGAGAGTGTACGAATGCACACTTCAGGGAGAGTGTACGAATGCACACTTCAGGGAGAGTGTACTAGTGCACACTTCAGGGAGAGTGTACGAATGCACACTTCAGGAAGAGTGTACGAATGCACACTTCAGGGAGAGTGTACGAATGCACACTTCAGGGAGAGTGTACGAATGCACACTTCAGGGAGAGTGTACGAATGCACACTTCAAGGAGAGTGTACGAATGCACACTTCAAGGAGAGTGTACTAGTGCACACTTCAGGGAGAGTGTATGAATGCACACTTCAAGGAGAGTGTACGAATGCACACTTCAGGGAGAGTGTACGAATGCACACTTCAGGGAGAGTGTATGAATGCACACTTCAAGGAGAGTGTACGAATGCACACTTCAGGGAGAGTGTACGAATGCACACTTCAAGGAGAGTGTACGAATGCACACTTCAAGGAGAGTGTACGAATGCACACTTCAGGGAGAGTGTACGAATGCACACTTCAGGGAGAGTGTACGAATGCACACTTCAAGGAGAGTGTACGAATGCACACTTCAGGGAGAGTGTACGAATGCACACTTCAGGGAGAGTGTACGAATGCACACTTCAGGGAGAGTGTACGAATGCACACTTCAGGGAGAGTGTATGAATGCACACTTCAGGGAGAGTGTATGAATGCACACTTCAGGGAGAGTGTACGAATGCACACTTCAGGGAGAGTGTATGAATGCACACTTCAGGGAGAGTGTATGAATGCACACTTCAAGGAGAGTGTACTAGTGCACACTTCAGGGAGAGTGTACGAATGCACACTTCAGGGAGAGTGTACGAATGCACACTTTAAGGAGAGTGTATGAATGCACACTTCAAGGAGAGTGTACGAATGCACACTTCAGGGAGAGTGTACGAATGCACACTTCAGGGAGAGTGTACGAATGCACACTTCAGGGAGAGTGTACGAATGCACACTTTAAGGAGAGTGTATGAATGCACACTTCAGGGGAAAATTGTGAGTGACTGACCTGAGGAGGAGTCTGTTCCTTCCTTAGCCCTTCTGTATCCCCCTGCGCCTGCGTCTCTGCTCTGGTATCCTTTGCCGCCGCGAGGCCCGCCACGGTCGTCATAGCGCTGGTAGCCTCCGCCGTTGCCACGGAACCCTCCCGGACGGTTGTCATAGCGTTTGTCGGGGGGTGGGCCGGCCTCGCGTCCCTCCTCGTTGTATCCCTTCACCAGCTTGTAAGCCTCTTCCCGCTGCAGCTCCACAAAAACCACCTCCTCCAGGAAGTCACTCGGCTCAGGGAGCAAGAAGTTGGCTGGAAGCCAGGATGGAGAGATGGCCACCGAGAGAGACAGATGGAGAGGAAACGGACCGGTCCAGGACGACAGGAGATAGAGATGGATAGAGAGAGAGAAAGAGAGGCCAGATCAGCCAACACCACCGGGAGACAAAATGAAAAGAAACATTATTAGCACATAATGATGAGGAGAATCATAGAAAAGAGAAAGAACAGGGAGGAGATGGAGGGAGGCTGAGGATAGGCTTTGTAGGCTGAGGGTATGCTGTGTAGGCTGACGGTAGGCTGTGAAGGCTGACGGTAGGCTGTGAAGGCTGAGGGTATGCTGTGTAGGCTGAGGGTAGGCTTTGTAGGCTGAGGGTATGCTGTGTAGGCTGAGGGTATGCTGTGTAGGCTGACGGTAGGCTGTGAAGGCTGACGGTAGGCTGTGAAGGCTGAGGGTATGCTGTGTAGGCTGAGGGTAGGCTTTGTAGGCTGAGGGTATGCTGTGTAGGCTGAGGGTATGCTGTGTAGGCTGACGGTAGGCTGTGAAGGCTGACGGTAGGCTGTGAAGGCTGAGGGTATGCTGTGTAGGCTGAGGGTAGGCTTTGTAGGCTGAGGGTATGCTGTGTAGGCTGAGGGTATGCTGTGAAGGCTGACGGTAGGCTGTGAAGGCTGACGGTAGGCTGTGAAGGCTGAGGGTAGGCTGTGTAGGCTGAGGATAGGCTTTGTAGGCTGAGGGTATGCTGTGTAGGCTGAGGGTATGCTGTGTAGGCTGACGGTAGGCTGTGAAGGCTGACGGTAGGCTGTGAAGGCTGAGGGTAGGCTGTGTAGGCTGAGGGTAGGCTGTGTAAGCTGAGGGTATGCTGTGTACTCTGAGGGTATGCTGTGTAGGCTGAGGATAGGCTTTGTAGGCTGAGGGTATGCTGTGAAGGCTGAGGGTATGCTGTGTAGGCTGAGGGTATGCTGTGTAGGCTGAGGGTATGCTGTGTAGGCTGAGGGTATGCTGTGTAGGCTAAGGGTAGGCTTTGTAGGCTGAGGGTATGCTGTGAAGGCTGACGGTAGGCTGTGTAGGCTGAGGGTATGCTGTGTAGGCTGACGGTAGGCTGTGTAGGCTGAGGGTAGGCTGTGTAGGCTGAGGGTATGCTGTGTAGGCTGAGGGTATGCTGTGTAGGCTGAGGGTATGCTGTGTAGGCTGAGGATAGGCTTTGTAGGCTGAGGATAGGCTTTGTAGGTTGAGGATAGGCTGTGTAGGCTGAGGGTAGGAGGGTTCTGTAGACTGAGGGTAGGAGGGTTCTGTAGGGTGAGGGTAGGAGGGTTCTGTAGACTGAGGGTAGGAGGGTTCTGTAGGCTGAGGGTAGGAGGGTTCTGTAGGCTGAGGGTAGGAGGGTTCTGTAGGCTGAGGGTAGGAGGGTTCTGTAGACTGAGGGGAGGAGGGTTCTATAGGCTAAGGGTAGGAGGGTTCTGTAGGCTGAGGGTAGGAGGGTTCTGTAGGGTGAGGGTAGGAGGGTTCTGTAGACTGAGGGTAGGAGGGTTCTGTAGACTGAGGGTAGGAGGGTTCTATAGACTGAGGGTAGGAGGGTTCTGTAGACTGAGGGTAGGAGGGTTCTATAGACTGAGGGTAGGAGGGTTCTGTAGGCTGAGGGTAGGAGGGTTCTGTAGACTGAGGGTAGGAGGGTTCTGTAGGCTGAGGGTAGGAGGGTTCTATAGACTGAGGGTAGGAGGGTTCTATAGACTGAGGGTAGGAGGGTTCTGTAGACTGAGGGTAGGAGGGTTCTGTAGACTGAGGGTAGGAGGGTTCTGTAGACTGAGGGTAGGAGGGTTCTGTAGACTGAGGGTAGGAGGGTTCTGTAGGCTGAGGGTAGGAGGGTTCTGTAGACTGAGGGTAGGAGGGTTCTGTAGGCTGAGGGTAGGAGGGTTCTATAGACTGAGGGTAGGAGGGTTCTATAGACTGAGGGTAGGAGGGTTCTGTAGACTGAGGGTAGGAGGGTTCTGTAGACTGAGGGTAGGAGGGTTCTGTAGACTGAGGGTAGGAGGGTTCTGTAGACTGGGTGTTTGGCTGCTGCAGTCAGAACAAATTCAACCTCCAGAATTCTCTGGAGGAAACATTTGTTCAAGCGAACACAGAGGAGATACGGAACGGGAGAGGAGGAGGGGAGAGGAGGAGGGGAGATACGGATGGGAGAGGAGGAGGGGAGAGGAGGAGGGGAGAGGAGGAGGGGAGATACGGATGGGAGATACGGATGGGAGAGGAGGAGGGGAGAGGAGAGGAGGAAAAGCCACTGCAAACCAAGTGCTGCCTTAAAACACTGCTCTTAAAACAGCTTTCAAAAAGTACTGACAGATAACTGCTGGTCTGAGCATGAGTCAGCTCACCAATAGACAATAGCTTGTCAACAGCCCTTCCAGACTGAGTGTCCACTACTTTCTGACAGTAAGTTAGTTCAACTTCAATTTAGAGCACAACCTCAGTTTTCAGTGCAACAGGTCAGCAGGTAGTTTAATTGGCAGGGGCAACATAGAGGGGCAGGAGGCTCAAAGGGTACTGCATCTTAAATCTGTCCGGAGGCTGGAAGCATGGGGGGCAGGGGTTTGGGGGGAGGCAGGGGTTGGGGGGGCAGGGAAGGAGGCAGGGTTTGGGGGGCGGGGCAGGGGTTGGGGGGAGGCAGGGAAGGAGGCAGGGGTTTGGGGGGCGGGGCAGGGGTTGGGGGGAGGCAGGGGATGGGGGGAGCATCTTCCAAGATTTGATTTCAGAGACAAAAACATAGAAAAAAGTAAAGTAGATCTGTTTTTGTTTTGTTTTATTGGTTGGTTGGTTTTGTTTCCACATGGTTGTTCCTACCTTTCATTTCTAACACAGCCTGATCTGGCACATCCTTCCCCTGTTCATCAGTTTGTCTTAACGTTCGCTCTTTAAAGTCCTCCTCCGTGGGACATATTACAATAGCCTTGCGCTGAAACCCCTCAAAAGGACGCATTTTTCGTCTCTGGGCTGATCCATATACATTTGTCTAGCAATGGTGACACAAGGAAAGAGATAGAAGGCTGTTTGTTATTGTTTACTTGTTGTTGTTTACTTGTTGTGTTATGGGCAGGCTTTGTTTTCCTCTGGCAGGGAAGCCGGGAACAGAACCCTGTAATAATGAAGGTAGAGAGGTGTTTTACGCTGGTTTTTACTCTTTGGGTGGGTTAGCTAGAGGGCGGTATTTCACTCTCTCTCCCCAAGCCACAGACCTACCTTCCCAGACTGCACCTCTCCACGTCTTCTTCAAGGTCCTGTTACTGTCACAGAGCGAAGGGGACCCTTTAAACAACTAGCCTGGTTGTTATATTTGGTTAAAGGTGTGGCGTGCGGACGATAACGTTGATCATGAATGCGGATATTTACTGTAAATTCTCATCCATAGAGGGACAACTACAAAGTGGTATTAAAACGACTACAGTTTTAAACGAGTTTCGTCGTTAACTTTATGTCCTCAAACATTCCTCCCCATGATTCAGTTCTCTGGTTGATTCCCAATGTATCGGAACAATGATTGACTGACACTAGTGGAAATGTGATTCTACACCTGCCAGGGTCCCCTTTGACTTACCTGTACCTACCTGGTTGTCACGGCGTCCTCCTGTCCCGTAGACACACACACACACAGATACAACCTACCTGTTGCTACTCACGGTTTCCACGGTTACCGGCAGATACCTCTGTTAGACTGACTTACCGTTAGTAACCACAGCAACGACATCTCTCTGGAAACTTCAAAATGATTAGTCTCCTCACCTTTTTCACTTACCTTCAGGGGTTAATTTATTTACAGAAAACACAGTCTAGCTGTTTTATTATTAAGGCTGTCAACAGTCGCCTGTCTCGTTACAGTTACCATAGCAACAGAAGTTGTTTGTCTTTACTCACCAGGCAGCGTTCTACTGTTTGTAAACATCTTTACAAAGTCAACAGGACTACAGATGCATAGATACACATAAAATACTGCAGTAATAATACATATAAAATACTGTAGTAATAATACGTATAAAATACTGTAGTAATAATACGTATAAAATACTGTAGTAATAATACGTATAAAATACTGTAGTAATAGTACGTATAAAATACTGTAGTAATAATACGTATAAAATACTGTAGTAATAATACGTATAAAATACTGTGGTAATAATACGTATAAAATACTGTAGTAATAATACGCATAAAATACTGTAGTAATAATACGTATAAAATACTGTAGTAATAATACTGTAGTAATAATACGGATAAAATACTGTAGTAGTAATACGGCTAAAATACTGTAGTAATAATACGTATAAAATACTGTGGTAATAATACGGATAAAATACTGTAGTAGTAATACGTATAAAATACTGTGGTAATAATACGGATAAAATACTGTAGTAGTAATACGTCTAAAATACTGTAGTAATAATACTGTAGTAATAATACGGATAAAATACTGTAGTAATAATACGTATAAAATACTGTAGTAATAATACGGATAAAATACTGCGGTAATAATACGTATAAAATACTGTAGTAATAATACGGATAAAATACTGTAGTAATAATACGTATAAAATACTGTAGTAATAATACGTATAAAATACTGTAGTAATAATACAGATAAAATACTGTAGTAATAATACGTATAAAATATTGTAGTAATAATACGGATAAAATACTGTAGTAATAATACAGATAAAATACTGTAGTAATAATACGTATAAAATATTGTAGTAATAATACGGGTAAAATACTGTAAAAAACAACAAAAGGTAGTAGCAGAATAATACTGAGACGGATGGAAGATAACATGAAGAACGTACTAAACAGCTTTCCTTATAAAATACCAAAGACGGTATAAATGGCAACAAGATGGTCAACAACCACAGTTTCTTCTACTCTATCATCACAACATGACCTGCAAGATAAATAAATAGTTCATTAGAGATCAGAGGTCAGCAGAGCCGTATTACACACACAGGAAGCAGAAAGTAGTCCAGAGGAAGCGGGTAGGTTACCGTACCTGGTCCAGGATGTAGTTGCGTCTCTTGCGCGCGGCGATCTGGATGAGGCGGTTGAGACACTGAGTGGCCTGTTGGATCAGAACTTCCCAACGACCAGAGTAGTTCTTCTGACGACGAAGACCCATCACCTGGTAGACAGGACATAGCTCTTATACGGGGGGGGGGGATCTATTTTTAGATAACTAGATAACACACTCGAGCCTAGCAGTATAACACACCTCATTCAACTTCTAGTTGACTAAATTGAAGATTGTGAAGGGCTGAATTAGTCGAATCCGTTGAGAAGTCCACCTGTGACCTCAGAGATCTAAAGGTTATAGCAGGTTATAACAGGTTATGAAAGGTTCTAAGGCTTACCTTCATCTTCTCCATGATGGCGTTGGTTCCCAGGGTGTTGTATTTCTTCTCTGGGTGACTCTCAGTATGTTTTGAGGCCCAGGTGGTCTTGCCACAGGCTGGCAGACCCACCATCATGAGGATCTAGACAGAGACAGGGATGAAAATTAAGATAGCCCGCTAGCCCGAGGCTAGTACTTTTCAGACCCGGCTAGTAGAAAATGTGCTTAACTAGCCCGTAGCGATGGGGGGGGGGGTCGATACCGTTACATATCATGATATTATTTTGGGACATTTTTGGATATTATATCGATACTTTGACTCCAATTATTGATTCGCTATATAGCATCAGCTAGCGCTAATTTAAAAAAAATATTTGTTTAAATAATTTTTTTGTTGGCTGTCCCTGAGCCAAAACTCTGGTATTGTTCATCCTGTAGCTGGTTCTCCATCTTGTTTTTAAAACAGTGAACAACGTGTTCTAACCCCTTATATTTCCATAACTGATCAAAACTCATTGTTTCGTTGCAGCAGACATATACATTACTGTATTTATATTATAGTCATTATGGGGCGGCAGGGTAGCCTAGTGGTTAGAGAATTGGACTAGTCACCGAAAGGTTGCAAGATTGAATCCCCCGAGCTGACAAGGTAAAAATCTGTCGTTCTGCCCCCTGAACAAGGCAGTTAACCCACTGTTCCTGGGCCGTCATTGTAAATAAGAATTTGTTATTTTTGTCGAAGCGTGTGCGTAAAAGGCATTGAGTTCGTCTGGTAGAAAAGCTTCATTGGGCAGATCATGGCTGGGTCTTCCTCTGCTACAGTGATAGGATTCTACCCTGTTCCTTTATTGTCCTTTTTGCTCGTTTGATGGCTCTGTGGAGGTCGTAGCAGGACTTCTTGTACGGCTTCCTTCCTTCAGCCGTAGCCTCAGGGTTGGCTGCAATAGCCCTTCGTGTGGTGGTCCTGTCCTTTAGTTTAGCACCGACCTCTGTGTTAATCCAGGGCTTTTGATTGGGCATGCAGCGAACCTCCACTGTGGGGACAATGTTCGCCAATGCATTTCCTAATGAAGCCCGGAGACAGAGGTGGTGAAGCTCGTCGATGTTATCGGCGTAGTCTCGTAACATATTCTAGTCAGCGCTAGCAAAGTAGTCCTGTAGTGTAATCTCTGATTCTGTTCTGAGGACTGTTTCTCAAAGAAGCAAGTCATGGGTACTTCCTGTTTGAGTTTCTGCTTGTCACAGAAACTGGAATCCATCTCCCCCGACACACCCACATTTATTTTAGGGGGTTTTAACAACTGTACTTTGCACAAAGTCCTGCGCACATACCAACCAGTATGTGAAATGTCACACTAGGAAAAATAGGACTCTTGACTTGTGCTACGGGACAATACCAAAGGCGTTCTCTGCCACCACCAGACTTCCCCTGGGGACATCAGACCACAATGTGGTCTACCTCAGGCCAACCTATTGTCGGCTCCTGGAGAGGGAGAAACCCAGTTAAAACTGTCTAGATCTGGAATGACAACAGTAACACTTGTCTCCAGGGGTGTTTTGACTGTACTATGTGGGAGGTATTTGGTCTCAAGGGGTGTTTTGACTGTACTATGTGGGAGGTATTTGGTCTCAAGGGGTGTTTTGACTGTACTATGTGGAAGGTATTTGGTCTCCAGGGGTGTTTTGACTGTACTATGTGGGAGGTATTTGGTCTCCAGGGGTGTTTTGACTGTACTGTGTGGGAGGTATTTGGTCTCCAGGGGTGTTTTGACTGTACTATGTGGGAGGTATTTGGTCTCCAGGGGTGTTTTGACTGTACTATGTGGGAGGTATTTGGTCTCCAGGGGTGTTTTGACTGTACTATGAGAGAGGTATTTGGTCTCCGGGGGTGTTTTGACAACTATGTGGGAGGTATTTGGTCTCCAGGGGTGTTTTGACTGTACTATGTGGGAGGTATTTGGTCTCCAGGGGTGTTTTGACTGTACTATGTGGGAGGTATTTGGTCATCAGGGGTGTTTTGACTGTACTATGTGGGAGGTATTTGGTCTCCAGGGGTGTTTTGACTGTACTATGTGGGAGGTATTTGGTCTCCAGGGGTGTTTTGACTGTACTATGTGGGAGGTATTTAGTCTCCAGGAGTGTTTTGACTGTACTATGTGGGAGGTATTTGGTCTCCAGGGGTGTTTTCACTATACTATGTGGGAGGTATTTAGTCTCCAGGGGTGTTTTGACTGTACTATGTGGGAGGTATTTAGTCTCCAGGGGTGTTTTGACTGTACTATGTGGGAGGTATTTGGTCTCCAGGGGTGTTTTGACTGTACTATGTGGAAGGTATTTAGTCTCCAGGGGTGTTTTGACTGTACTATGTGGGAGGTATTTGGTCTCCAGGGGTGTTTTGACTGTACTATGTGGGAGGTATTTGGTCTCCAGGGGTGTTTTGACTGTACTATGTGGTAGGTATTTAGTCTCCAGGGGTGTTTTGACTCTACTATGTGGGAGGTATTTGGTCTCCAGGGTGTTTTGACTGTACTATGTGGGAGGTATTTAGTCTCCAGGGTGTTTAGACTACTATGTGGGAGGTATTTGGTCTCCAGGGTGTTTTGACTGTACTATGTGGGAGGTACTTAGTCTCCAGGGGTGTTTTGACTGTACTATGTGGGAGGTATTTAGTCTCCAGGGTGTTTAGACTGTACTATGTGGGAGGTATTTAGTCTCCAGGGTGTTTTGACTGTACTATGTGAGAGGTATTTAGTCTCCAGGGGTGTTTTGACTGTACTATGTGGGAGGTATTTGGTCTCCAGGGTGTGTTGACTGTACTATGTGGGAGGTATTTGGTCTCCAGGAGTGTTTTGACTGTACTATGTGGGAGGTATTTGGTCTCCAGGGGTGTTTTCACTATACTATGTGGGAGGTATTTGGTCTCCAGGGGTGTTTTGACTGTACTATGTGGGAGGTATTTGGTCTCCAGGGTGTTTTGACTGTACTATGTGGGAGGTATTTGGTCTCCAGGGTGTTTTGACTGTACTATGTGGGAGGTATTTAGTCTCCAGGGGTGTTTTGACTCTACTATGTGGGAGGTATTTAGTCTCCAGGGGTGTTTTGACTGTACTATGTGGGAGGTATTTGAGGTCAGCAGCTCTGATCTATGATGAACTCACAGATGTTGTTTCAGACTAATGTAAACTTCTGTGTTGAGTCAGTTGTGCCTGCTAAAACCTGTAAAATCTTCCCTAACAATAAGCCTTGGGCATCAACACATCTAAAATCACCACTTGATAGGAAGAAGGCACTTTATACTGAGGGTGATGGACAGGCTTTATTAAGAGATGTACAACGTCAGATCAGTTTATGCTGAGGGTGATTGTCTGAGACCAGCCAACCAGACAGCTGACGAAACTGATGAGTATTTCTGTCTGTAATAAAGCCCTTTTGTGGGGAGAAACTAATTCTGATTGGCTGGGCATTGCTCCACATTGGGTGGGCCAGTCTCCCAAGTGGGTGGGCCTGTGCCCCTGCCCAGTCATGTGAAATCCATAGATTAGGGCCTAATTTATTTATTTCAATTGTCTGATTTCCTTATTTGAACTGTAACTCTGTAAAATCTTTGAAATTGTTGCATGTTGCATTTATAATTTTGTTCAGTATATTTTCCAAGCTATATCACACAATATGTTATATACAGCAGGTTTGTAAAGGACCAATATGTTTGGTCTGCTTCGTGCTTCCATTTTTGCCATGGGAAAAATATTGCGATACTGGTATCATCTTGGCCCTATATAGTATAGCAGTACTGTATAGTATATTAGTAGTATTGCATAGTGTAGTAGTGGTACTATATAGTATAGCAGTACTGTAAAGTAACAATGTATAGTATAGCAGTAGTACTGCATACTATAGTAGCGGTACTGTTTGGTATAGGAGTACTGTATAGTAGCAGTAGTACTGTATAGTAGCAGTAGTACTGTATAGTATATTAGTAGTATTGTATAGTGGTGTGGTAGATCTATATAGTATAGCAGTACTGTATAGTAGTAGTACAGTATAGTAGCAGTACTGTATAGTATAGTAGTACTGTATAGTATAGTAGTACTGTATAGAATTCGAACAGTATAGTAGCAGCACTGTATAATAGTAGTACTGTATAGTAGTAGTACAGTATAGTTGCAGTATTGTATAATAGTAGTACTGTATAGTATAGTAGTACTGTATAGTATTGGCACAGTATAATAGCAGTACCGTATGGTGGTAGTACTGTACAGTATAGTAGTATTGCATAGTAGTAGTGCGGTATAGTATAGTAGTACTGTATAGTAGTATGGTATGGTATAGTAGTACTGTATAGTAGTAGTACGGTATAGTATAGTAGTACTGTATAGTAGTAGTACTGCATATTATAGTAGTACTGTATAGTAGTAGTACTGTATAGTAGTACTGTATAGTAGTAGTACTGTATAGTATAGTAGTAAGGCATAGTATAGCAGTACTGTATAATAGTACTATATAGTAGTAGTACTGTATAGTAGTACTGTGTAGTAGTACTGTATAGTAGTGGTACTGTATAGTAGTAGTACTGTATAGTAGTACTGTATAGTAGTAGTACTGTATAGTAGTAGTACTGTATAGTATAGTAGTATGGCATAGTATAGCAGTACTGTATAATAGTACTATATAGTAGTAGTACTGTATAGTAGTACTGTATAGTAGTGGTACTGTATAGTAGTAGTACTGTATAGTAGTAGTAGTACTGTTGTATAGTGGTAGTACTGTATACTATAGCAGTACTGTATAATAGTACTGTATAGTAGTAGTACTGTATAGTAGTAGTAATGTATGGTATAGTAGTACTGTATAGTATAGTAGTACTGTATAGTAGTAGTACTGTATAGTAGCAGTAGTACTGTATAGTAGCAGTACTGTATAGTAGCAGTAGTACTGTATAGTAGTACTGTATAGTAGCAGTAGTACTGTATAGTAGCAGTACTGTATAGTAGCAGTAGTACTGTATAGTAGTAGTACTGTATAGTAGTGTATAGTATCCATACCTCACAGTCAGCCTTGCTGGCTGGTCCTACAGCCCCCCTGGTCCTGTCTTCAATACCCAGAGTCTGGATGAACCTGAACCCCTCCGGAGGGGAGTGGAAGGGCTCCTCCTTCTGGCCAAAGTTAAACTCGATGGCACAGTTCTTCACAAGGACGTGGGGGAACAGGGGGCGCCCCGCCAGCTCCTCCCTCGACGCCCGGAACCCCACGTCTAGCCACACCCCGTTCTTAGAGAACGCTATCTCCACCTCCTCACCGCCAGCGTCAAAGTCCTGTGGGAATAATAAAGTTATGTTAAACTAACTAACTCACTACAACTCTAATCATCTCCACCTCCTCACCGCCAGCGTCAAAGTCCTGTGGGAATAATAAAGTTAAGTTTAAAGGCTCTCTGCTGAACTATGTAACTAACTAACTCTACTAACTAACTAACTCTACTAACTAACTAACTCTACTAACTAACTAACTATACTAACTCTACTAACTAACTAACTCTACTAACTAACTAACTCTACTAACTAAATCTACTAACTAACCAACTCTAACAACTAACTCTACTAACTAACTAAATCTACTAACTAACCAACTCGAATAACTAACTATACTAACTAAATCTACTAACTAACCAACTCGAATAACTAACTCTACTAACTAAATCTACTAACTAACCAACTCTACTAACTAACTATACTAACTAACTAAATCTACTAACTAACCAACTCTAACAACTAACTCTACTAACTAACTAAATCTACTAACTAACCAACTCGAATAACTAAATCTACTAACTCTACTAACTCTACTAACTAACTAAATCTACTAACTAACCAACTCTAATAACTAACTATACTAACTAACTAAATCTACTAACTCTACTAACTAACTAAATCTACTAACTAACTAACTCTAACAACTAACTATACTAACTAACCAACTCTAATAACTAACTATACTAACTAACTAAATCTACTAACTCTACTAACTAACTAAATCTACTAACTAACCAACTCTAATAACTAACTATACTAACTAACTAAATCTACTAACTCTACTAACTAACTAAATCTACTAACTAACTAACTCTAACAACTAACTATACTAACTAACCAACTCTAATAACTAACTATACTAACTAACTAAATCTACTAACTAACCAACTCGAATAACTAACTATACTAACTAAATCTACTAACTCTACTAACTAACTAAATCTACTAACTAACTAACTCTAACAACTAACTATACTAACTAACCAACTTGAATAACTAACTATACTAACTAACTAAATCTACTAACTCTACTAACTAACTAAATCTACTAACTAACTCTAACAACTAACTCTACCATACTAACTCTACTAACTAACTACATCTACTAACTCTACTAACTAACTAAATCTACTAACTAACTAACTCTAACAACTAACTCTACCATACTAACTCTACTAACTAACTAACTCTACCATACTAAATCTACTAACTCTACTAACTAACTAAATCTACTAACTAACTAACTCTAACAACTAACTCTACTAACAATCTCCACCTCCCTCAGCAGAGTCAAAGTCCTGAGAGAATAAACATATCTTTTTTTAAATAGCTATCTTACTAATGAACTAGCTCCACTAACCCAAAGCTCATCACTGCCGTCCTGAGACAGAAGAGGGGGAAGGATATTTTGAGCCTCTTGGCTACAATCGGTTTACTCACAATTATATTATATTAGTATATAATATTAGTATATAATCCTTATAGCTAGTAATGGGACTATCACTGTAGACAATACAACAACAAAGTATTACTCACAATGAAACAGCCGATGACATCATTCTCTCCAAACTTCTCTCCGTAGTCTTCAAATTTACAGTCAGAGGATTTTTTCCCTGTTCCTCCGTATCCAAAGGAAAACGCTTCCTCACCTGGAATATACCGACGCTACACGTCAAACAGTGTGTCCGTCCGTCCGCACGCGTGTGTGGCGGGAGTGCGTGCGTGCGTGCGTGCCTGTACGTATGTGTTTGTCCACATGTGTTCATGTCTGTGTTGTCCTTACCCAGCTGTGTGCTGCAGGAGTCCAGGGACCATCCTATCCGGACCACATGGGGATCAGGCTCAGAGGACGGGAGGTGCTTCACAGCTATCTCCTCAAAGATCTACAGCAGAGAGACAGACAGGTCAGTAGGAGAGACAGACAGGTCAGTAGGAGAGACAGACAGGTCAGTAGGAGAGACACAGGTCAGTAGGAGAGACAGACAGGTCAGTAGACAGAGCCAGACAGGTTAGTAGGAGAGACAGACAGGTTAGTAGAGAGAGACAGGTTAGTAGGAGAGACAGACAAGTTAGTAGGAGAGACAGACAAGTTAGTAGGAGACAGACAAGTTAGTAGGAGACAGACAGGTTAGTAGTAGAGACAGACAGATTTGTAGGAGAGACAGACAGGTCAGTAGGAGAGACAGACAGGTCAGTAGGAGAGACAGACAGGTCAGTAGGAGAGACAGACAGGTTAGTAGGAGAGACAGACAGGTTAGTAGGAGAGACACAGGTCAGTAGGAGAGACAGACAGGTCAGTAGGAGAGACACAGGTCAGTAGGAGACAGACAGGTCAGTAGGAGAGACAGACAGGTTAGTAGAGAGAGACAGGTTAGTAGTAGAGACAGACAAGTTAGTAGGAGAGACAGACAAGTTAGTAGGAGACAGACAGGTTAGTAGTAGAGACAGACAGATTTGTAGGAGAGACAGACAGGTCAGTAGGAGAGACACAGGTCAGTAGGAGAGACAGACAGGTCAGTAGGAGAGACACAGGTCAGTAGGAGAGACAGACAGGTCAGTAGACAGAGCCAGACAGGTTAGTAGGAGAGACAGACAGGTTAGTAGAGAGAGACAGGTTAGTAGGAGAGACAGACAAGTTAGTAGGAGAGACAGACAAGTTAGTAGGAGACAGACAAGTTAGTAGGAGACAGACAGGTTAGTAGTAGAGACAGACAGATTTGTAGGAGAGACAGACAGGTCAGTAGAGAGAGACAGACAGGTCAGTAGGAGAGACAGACAGGTCAGTAGGAGAGACAGACAGGTTAGTAGGAGAGATAGACAGGTTAGTAGGAGAGACACAGGTCAGTAGGAGAGACAGACAGGTCAGTAGGAGAGACAGACAGGTCAGTAGGAGAGACAGACAGGTCAGTAGGAGAGACAGACAGGTCAGTAGGAGAGACAGACAGGTCAGTAGGAGAGACAGACAGGTCAGTAGGAGAGACAGACAGGTCAGTAGACAGAGCCAGACAGGTTAGTAGGAGAGACAGACAGGTTAGTAGAGAGAGACAGGTTAGTAGTAGAGACAGACAAGTTAGTAGGAGAGACAGACAAGTTAGTAGGAGACAGACAGGTTAGTAGTAGAGACAGACAGATTTGTAGGAGAGACAGACAGGTCAGTAGGAGAGACACAGGTCAGTAGGAGAGACAGACAGGTCAGTAGGAGAGACACAGGTCAGTAGGAGAGACAGACAGGTCAGTAGACAGAGCCAGACAGGTTAGTAGGAGAGACAGACAGGTTAGTAGAGAGAGACAGGTTAGTAGGAGAGACAGACAAGTTAGTAGGAGAGACAGACAAGTTAGTAGGAGACAGACAAGTTAGTAGGAGACAGACAGGTTAGTAGTAGAGACAGACAGATTTGTAGGAGAGACAGACAGGTCAGTAGAGAGAGACAGACAGGTCAGTAGGAGAGACAGACAAGTTAGTAGGAGACAGACAAGTTAGTAGGAGACAGACAGGTTAGTAGGAGAGACAGACAGATTTGTAGGAGAGACAGACAGGTCAGTAGAGAGAGACAGACAGGTCAGTAGGAGAGACAGACAGGTCAGTATGAGAGACAGACAGGTTAGTAGGAGAGACAGACAGGTTAGTAGGAGAGACAGACAGGTCAGTAGGAGAGACAGACAGGTCAGTAGGAGAGACAGACAGGTCAGTAGGAGAGACAGACAGGTCAGTAGGAGAGACAGACAGGTCAGTAGGAGAGACAGACAGGTCAGTAGGAGAGACACAGGTCAGTAGGAGAGACAGACAGGTCAGTAGGAGAGACACAGGTCAGTAGGAGAGACAGACAGGTCAGTAGACAGAGCCAGACAGGTTAGTAGGAGAGACAGACAGGTTAGTAGAGAGAGACAGGTTAGTAGTAGAGACAGACAAGTTAGTAGGAGAGACAGACAAGTTAGTAGGAGACAGACAGGTTAGTAGTAGAGACAGACAGATTTGTAGGAGACAGACAGGTCAGTAGGAGAGACACAGGTCAGTAGGAGAGACAGACAGGTCAGTAGGAGAGACAGACAGGTCAGTAGGAGAGACAGACAGGTTAGTAGGAGAGACAGACAGGTTAGTAGAGAGAGACAGGTTAGTAGGAGAGACAGACAAGTTAGTAGGAGAGACAGACAAGTTAGTAGGAGACAGACAAGTTAGTAGGAGACAGACAGGTTAGTAGTAGAGACAGACAGATTTGTAGGAGAGACAGACAGGTCAGTAGAGAGAGACAGACAGGTCAGTAGGAGAGACAGACAGGTCAGTAGGAGAGACAGACAGGTTAGTAGGAGAGACAGACAGGTTAGTAGAGAGACAGGTTAGTAGGAGAGACAGACAAGTTAGTAGGAGAGACAGACAAGTTAGTAGGAGACAGACAAGTTAGTAGGAGACAGACAGGTTAGTAGTAGAGACAGACAGATTTGTAGGAGAGACAGACAGGTCGGTAGAGAGAGACAGACAGGTTAGTAGAGAGAGACAGAGAGGTCAGTAGGAGAGACAGACAGGTCAGTAGGAGAGACACAGGTCAGTAGGAGAGACAGACAGGTCAGTAGACAGAGCCAGACAGGTTAGTAGGAGAGACAGACGGGTCAGTAGGAGAGACACAGGTCAGTAGGAGAGGAAGACAGGTCAGTAGGAGAGACACAGGTCAGTAGGAGAGACAGACAGGTCAGTAGGAGAGGAAGACAGGTCAGTAGGAGAGACACAGGTCAGTAGGAGAGACAGACAGGTCAGTAGGAGAGACACAGGTCAGTAGGAGAGGAAGACAGGTCAGTAGGAGAGACAGACAGGTCAGTAGGAGAGACAGACAGGTTAGTAGGAGAGACAGACAGGTTAGTAGAGAGACAGGTTAGTAGGAGAGACAGACAAGTTAGTAGGAGAGACAGACAAGTTAGTAGGAGACAGACAAGTTAGTAGGAGACAGACAGGTTAGTAGTAGAGACAGACAGATTTGTAGGAGAGACAGACAGGTCGGTAGAGAGAGACAGACAGGTTAGTAGAGAGAGACAGAGAGGTCAGTAGGAGAGACAGACAGGTCAGTAGGAGAGACACAGGTCAGTAGGAGAGACAGACAGGTCAGTAGACAGAGCCAGACAGGTTAGTAGGAGAGACAGACGGGTCAGTAGGAGAGACACAGGTCAGTAGGAGAGGAAGACAGGTCAGTAGGAGAGACACAGGTCAGTAGGAGAGACAGACAGGTCAGTAGGAGAGGAAGACAGGTCAGTAGGAGAGACACAGGTCAGTAGGAGAGACAGACAGGTCAGTAGGAGAGACACAGGTCAGTAGGCGAGGAAGACAGGTCAGTAGGAGAGGAAGACAGGTCAGTAGGAGAGACAGACAGGTCCCTATTCCCTATATAGTACACTACTTTAGACCAGGGCCCTATAGAACCATATTCCCTAGATAGTGCACTTATTTTGACCAGGGCCCTATAGAACCCTATTCCCTAGATAGTGCACTTCTTTTGACCAAGGCCCATGTGCACTATTAAGGGACTAGGGTGCCATTTGGGAGGCCAGACGGAGACTCCACTAGCCAAGGGTTTGACAAGTCACATGGCAGTTTATCGTGAAGTGAATTTCAAATGATCCCTCATCAAATACATCCTGTTAATGTGTATAATGTGTACATCCTGTTAATGTGTATAATGTGTACATCCTGTTAATGTGTATAATGTGTACATCCTGTTAATGTGTATAATGTGTACATCCTGTTAATGTGTACATCCTGTTAATGTGTATTATGTGTACATCCTGTTAATGTGTATAATGTGTACATCCTGTTAATGTGTATAATGTGTGTACATCCTGTTAATGTGTATAATGTGTGTACATCCTGTTAATGTGTATAATGTGTGTACATCCTGTTAATGTGTATAATGTGTACATCCTGTTAATGTGTATAATGTGTACATCCTGTTAATGTGTACATCCTGTTAATGTGTATAATGTGTACATCCTGTTAATGTGTATAATGTGTACATCCTGTTAATGTGTACATCCTGTTCATGTGTATAATGTGTACATCCTGTTAATGTGTATAATGTGTACATCCTGTTCATGTGTATAATGTGTACATCCTGTTCATGTGTATAATGTGTACATCCTGTTAATGTGTACATCCTGTTAATGTGTATAATGTGTACATCCTGTTAATGTGTATAATGTGTACATCCTGTTAATGTGTATAATGTGTACATCCTGTTAATGTGTACATCCTGTTAATGTGTATAATGTGTACATCCTGTTAATGTGTATAATGTGTACATCCTGTTAATGTGTATAATGTGTACATCCTGTTAATGTGTATAATGTGTACATCCTGTTAATGTGTATAATGTGTACATCCTGTTAATGTGTATAATGTGTACATCCTGTTCTGAGAAGCAGATACTATCGTTGTACTCTATGGTGTGATGGAATGTTCACTCATTATTTACGTAGTGATCAGTCATTATCGTTACTTACATAGTGATTGGTCATTATCGTGACTTACATAGTGATCGGTCATTATCGTGACTTACATAGTGATCGGTCATTATCGTGACGTACGTAGTGATCGGTCATTATCGTTACTTACATAGTGATCGATCATTATCGTTACTTACGTAGTGATCGGTCATTATCGTTACTTACGTAGTGATCGGTCAATATCGTTACTTACGTAGTGATCGATCATTATCGTTACTTACGTAGTGATTGATCATTATCGTTACTTACGTAGTGATTGATCATTATCGTTACTTACGTAGTGATCGGTCATTATCGTTACTTACGTAGTGATCAGTCATTAACGTTACTTACGTAGTGATCAGTCATTAACGTTACTTGCGTAGTGATCGGTCATTATCGTTACTTACGTAGTGATCGGTCATTATCGTTACTTACGTGGTGATTGGTCATTAACGTTACTTGCGTAGTGATCGGTCATTATCGTTACTTGCGTAGTGATCGGTCATTATCGTTGCTTACGTAGTGATCAGTCATTATCGTTACTTACATAGTGATCGGTCATTATCGTTACTTGCATAGTGATCAGTCATTATCGTTACTTGCGTGGTGATCGGTCATTATCGCTACTTACGTGGTGATCGGTCATTATCGTTACTTACATAGTGATCGGTCATTATCGTTACATCGGTCATTATTGTTACTTACATAGTGGTCGGTCATTATCGTTACTTACATAGTGATCGGTCATTATCGTTACTTACATAGTGATCGGTCATTATTGTTACTTACGTAGTGATCGGTCATTATCGTTACTTACATAGTGATCGGTCATTATCGTGACTTACATAGTGATCGGTCATTATCGTTACTTACATAGTGATCGGTCATTATCGTTACTTACGTGGTGATCGGTCATTATCGTTACTTACATAGTGATCGGTCATTATCGCTACTTGCATAGTGATCGGTCATTACCGTGACTTACATAGTGATCAGTCATTATCGTGACTTACGTAGTGATCGATCATTATCGTTACTTACGTAGTGATCGATCATTATCGTTACTTACGTAGTGATCGGTCATTATCGTTACTTACATAGTGATCGGTCATTATCGTTACTTGCATAGTGATTGGTCATTATCGTTACTTACGTAGTGATCAGTCATTATCGTTACTTACGTAGTGATCGGTCATTATCATTACTTACATAGTGATCGGTCATTACCGTGACTTGCATAGTGATCGGTCATTACCGTGACTTACATAGTGATCAGTCATTATCGTGACTTACAGTGATCGGTCATTATCGTTACTTACATAGTGATCGGTCATTATCGTTACTTACATAGTGATCGGTCATTATCGTTACTTACATAGTGATCGGTCATTATCGTTACTTACGTAGCGATCGGTCATTATCGTTACTTGCATAGTGATCGGTCATTATCGTTACTTACATAGTGATCGGTCATTATCGTTACTTGCATAGTGATCAGTCATTATCGTTACTTGCGTGGTGATCGGTCATTATCGTTACTTACGTGGTGATCGGTCATTATCGTTACTTACATAGTGATCGGTCATTATCGTTACATCGGTCATTATTGTTACTTACATAGTGGTCGGTCATTATCGTTACTTACATAGTGATCGGTCATTATCGTTACTTACATAGTGATCGGTCATTATTGTTACTTACGTAGTCATCGGTCATTATCGTTACTTACATAGTGATCGGTCATTATCGTGACTTACATAGTGATCGGTCATTATCGTTACTTACATAGTGATCGGTCATTATTGTTACTTACGTGGTGATCGGTCATTATCGTTACTTACATAGTGATCGGTCATTATCGCTACTTGCATAGTGATCGGTCATTACCGTGACTTACATAGTGATCAGTCATTATCGTGACTTACGTAGTGATCGATCATTATCGTTACTTACGTAGTGATCGATCATTATCGTTACTTACGTAGTGATCGGTCATTATCGTTACTTACATAGTGATCGGTCATTATCGTTACTTGCATAGTGATTGGTCATTATCGTTACTTACGTAGTGATCAGTCATTATCGTTACTTACGTAGTGATCGGTCATTATCATTACTTACATAGTGATCGGTCATTACCGTGACTTGCATAGTGATCGGTCATTACCGTGACTTACATAGTGATCAGTCATTATCGTGACTTACAGTGATCGGTCATTATCGTTACTTACATAGTGATCGGTCATTATCGTTACTTACATAGTGATCGGTCATTATCGTTACTTACATAGTGATCGGTCATTATCGTTACTTACGTAGCGATCGGTCATTATCGTTACTTGCATAGCGATCGGTCATTATCGTTACTTACATAGCGATCGGTCATCATCGTTACTTACATAGTGATCGGTCATTATCGTTACTTACATAGTGATCGGTCATTATCGTTACTTACATAGTGATCGGTCATTATCGTTACTTACATAGTGATCGGTCATTATCGTTACTTACGTAGTGATCGGTCATTATCGTGACGTACGTAGTGATCGGTCATTATCGTTACTTACATAGTGATCGGTCATTTACTAAAGGGATCACAGCTGATACATCACGACACCAGATCAAAAGTAGTGCACTATAGAGGGAATAGGCTGTAATTAGGGATCCAACCCATGGTTTTGTTTCTCTCTCTCCGTTACCTTCATCTCATAGCAGACTTTCCCTTTGCTGACTCCGTAGGATGCTCTAGCTCCGGCCCAGAGGTAGGCAAAGCCCTCGACGGTCAGGGGGTAGCCGCTGTAATGATCACGAGACACCTTGAAGTGGAGGTCACAGTTATCTGTGGGACACGAGAGAGAGATAAATACACTACATGACCAAAAGTATGTGGACACCTGCTCGTCAAACATCTCATTCCAAAATCATGGGCATTAATATGGAGTTGGTCCCCCCTTTGCTGCTATAACAGCCTCCACTCTTCTGGGAAGGCTTTCCACTAGATGTTGGAACATTGCTGCGGGGACTTGCTTCCATTCAGCCACAAGAGCATTAGTGAGGTCGGGTACTGATGTTGGGCGATTAGGCCTGGCTCGCAGTCGGCGTTCCAATTCATCCCAAAGGTGTTCGATGGGGTTGAGGTCAGGACTCTGTGCAGGCCAGTCAAGTTCTTCCACAATGATCTCGACAAACCATTTCTGTATGGACCTCGTATCACGACTCAGGATATGACCCAGATACAGAATAGTTCCGATACTCTCAATATTTATTATACAAAGTGCAGACAAAGGGCAGGTTGAGGGCAGGCAGCGGTTCGTAAATCCAAGGCAGGGTCAAACAGGGTCAGGACAGGCAGAAAGGTCAGATCCGGGGAAGACTAGTAAAGACACAGTTGAGAGCAAGAGAAACAGGAAACATGATGGTAAGACCTGACAAGACGAGACAAACTGGCAACTGACAAACAGGTATAAATACACAAGGGATAATGGGGGAAATAGAGGACACCTAGTGAGGGAGGAGGAGACAAGGCAACACAGGTGAAAAAGATTAGGGTGTGACACCTCGCTTTGTGCACAGGGGGCACTGTCATGTTGAAACAGGAAAGAGCCTTCCTCAAACTTTTGCCACAAAGTTGGGACAGAATCGTCTAGAATGTCATTGTGTGCTGTAGAGTTAAGATTTCCCTTCACTGGAACTAAGGGGCCTGAACCATGAAAAACAGCCCCAGACCATTATTCCTCCTCCACCAAACTTTACAGTTGGCACTATGCATTCGGGCAGGTAGTGTTCTCCTGGCATCTGCCAAACCCATATTTGTCTGTCAGGCTGCCAGATGGTGAAGCATCACTCCAGAGAACGCGTTTCCAATGCTCCAGAAGTCCAATGGCGGTGAGCTTTACACCACTCCAGCTGACGCTTGGCATTATGCATGGTGATCTTAGGCTTGTGTGCGGCTGCTTGGCCACGGAAACCCATTTCATGAAGCTCCTGATGAACAATTATTGTGCTGATGTTGCTTCCAGAGGCAGTTTGGAACTCGGTATTGAGTGTTGCAACCGAGGACAGACGATTTTTACGTGCTTCAGCATTCGCCGGTCCCATTCTGTGAGCTTGTGTGGCCTACCACTTCACGGCTGAGCCGTTGTTGCTCCTAGACGTTTCTACTTCAAAATGACTTGTTGGAAAGGTGGCATCCTATGACGGTGCCACCTTGAAAGTCACTGAGCTCTTCAGTAAGGCCATTCTACTGCCAATGTTTGTCTATGGAGATTGCATGGCTGTGTGCTCGTTTTAATACACCTGTCAGCAACGGGTGTGGCTGAAATAGCCGAATCCCCTCATTTGAAGGGGTGTTCACATTCTTTTGTGTATATAAACATAAAAATTAGAGAAACATCAAATTCAGAGGTTGCCCGATTAATCGGCATGGCTGATTAATTTGGGCCGATTTCAAGTTTTCATAACAATCGGTAATCTGCATTTTTTGGACTGCGATTATGGCCGATTATATTGCACTCCACGAGGAGACCGCGTGGCAGGCTGACCACCTGTTACGCGAGTGCCGCAAGGAGCCAAGGTAAGTTGCTAGCTAGCATTAAACTTATCTTATAAAAAAACAATCAATCTTAACATAATCACTAGTTAACTACACATGGTTGATGATATTACTAGTTTAACTAGCTTGTCCTGCGTTGCATATAATCAATGCGGTGACTGTTAATTTATCATCAAATCACAGCCTACTTACATTTACATTTTAGTCATTTAGCAGACGCTCTTATCCAGAGCGACTTACAGTAGAGTGCATACATTTTATTACATTATTTTTTTTACATACTGAGACAAGGATATCCCTACCGGCCAAACCCTCCCTAACCCGGACGACGCTATGCCAATTGTGCGTCGCCCCACGGACCTCCCGGTTGCGGCCGGCTGCGACAGAGCCTGGGCGCGAACCCAGCCCAGCCTGGGCGAGAACCCAGAGACTCTGGTGGCGCAGCTAGCACTGCGATGCAGTGCCCTAGACCACTGCGCCACCCGGGTGATGATTTAACAAAAGGGCATTCGAGAACAAAGCACTGTCGTTGCACCAATGTACCGAACCATAAACACCAATGCCTTTCTTAAAATCAATACACACAAGTATATATTTTTCAACCTACATATTTAGTTAAAATGAATTCATGTTAGAAGGCAATATTAACTAGGGAAATTGTGTCACTTCTCTTGCAAGCAGAGTCAGGGTATATGTAGCAGTTTGGGCCGCCTGGCTCGTTGCGAACTGTGTGAAGACCATTTCTTCCGAACAAAGAACGTAATTAAATTTGCCAGAATTTTACATAATTATGACATAACATTGACGGTTCTGCAATGTAACAGCAATATGTAGATAAACGATTTATTTTCAAAATTATAGTTTCCGGATTTGACAATATTAATGACCTAAGGCTCGTATTTCTGTGTGTTTATTATATTATAATTAAGTCTATGATTTGATATTTGATAGAGCAGTCTGACTGAGCGATGGTAGGCACCAGCAGGCCCGTAAGCATTCAGTCAAACAGCACTTTCCTGCGTTTTGCCAGCAGCTCTTCGCTGTGCTTCAAGCATTGAGCTGTTTATGACTTCAAGCCTATCAACTCCCGAGATTAGGCTAGCAATACTATAATGCCTATAAGAACATCCAATAGTCAAAGATATATGAAATTCAAATGGTATAGAGAGAAATAGTCCTATAATTCCTATAATAACTACAACCTACAACTTCTTACCTGGGAATATGTTAAAAGGAACCACCAGCTTTCATATGTTCTCATGTTCTGAGCAAGGAACTTAAACGTTAGCTTTCTTACATAGCACATATTGCACTTTTACTTTCTTCTCCAACACTTTGTTTTTGCATTATTTAAACCTAATTGAACATGTTTCATTATTTATTTGAGACTAAATTGATTTTATTTATGTATTATATTAAGTTAAAATAAAAGTGTTCATTCAGTATTGTTGTAATTGTCATTATTACAAATATATATATATATATATATATGTAAAAATCGACCGATTAATCGGTATCAGCTTTTTTTGGTCCTCCAATAATCGGTATCGGGGTTTAAAAACCATAATCGGTCAACCTCTACTTAAAATGTAAAGTAAATTAAGGCAAGGGAAACCATTAAACCATGACATGAAAAGTCACTGCAACGAGGAGAGGCTAACGCAATCGTGCAGCTCAATTTATGACCTTTGTTACTACGTTCACAATCATGAATGACCTCTGTGAATACCTAGTTTCAACTGGAGTCCTCAGATGTTACTCACATGTGTCCAGAGCCACCAAAGTGTCATCAAAGTCCTCGTCCTCATCTTCAGCAGGGGGCTGGGGCGACCGGGACCTGTACAAGACTGACAGGTTAGTCCTCCAATCACAGCACTGGACTGAAGATTGACAGGATAGTCTTCCAATCACAGCACTGGACTGAAAACTAACAGGTTAGTGTTCCAATCACAGCACTGAAGACTGACAGGTTAGTCCACCAATCACAGCAATGGACTGAAGAATGACAGGTTAGTCCACCAATCACAGCACTGGACTGAAGAATGACAGGTTAGTCCACCAATCACAGCACTGGACTGAAGAATGACAGGTTAGTCCTCCAATCACAGCACTGGACTGAAGAATGACAGGTTAGTCCTCCAATCACAGCACTGGACTGAAGAATGACAGGTTAGTCCTCCAATCACAGCACTGGACTGAAGAATGACAGGTTAGTCCTCCAATCACAGCACTGGACTGAAGAATGACAGGTTAGTCCTCCAATCACAGCACTGGACTGAAGAATGACAGGTTAGTCCTCCAATCACAGCACTGGACCAAACGAAGCGTTTAGAACTCTTTGCGGTCCTGTTTTTTAGTTAGGGACATAACTCACTTTTACCAAACTACTAATAACAGGGACGTGTTCAGTAGGCATGAAATTATACCGGAAACATTCTTATAGCAGCAAAGGTTTTACCTACTACCTCCTCTGTTTCAAAAGGTTTGCCCCCGTTTAGTATCTACTGAACAGGACCCAGGTGAGATAGAGACCAAGGAACAGATGGAGTAGTAGTATAAGTATTCATATTTGTAGTAGAATTAGTAGTAGTATTAGCAGTAGTAGTAATAGTAGTAGTATAGAGTTTTCCATAAGTACATAGAGTAGTCAGCCAATTAGAAAAAGTAGCCAGTCAGGCGCCTCCATTTTGTTTTGGCAGAATCCTGAGAGTTTTCTTTTATGAGGTTGGAGACATCACAAACTGTAACTTTTAATTTCTAACACGTGGACCCAGAACTTCATTACGCAGCTGACCAAACTAAACAGCATTTTAGTTCTGCAACAATTTAGTGACTGCAATCCACACTTTGGTTTTGGTAGAAAAGTAACTGCCAAGAAACACTTTTATTAGCTACTAGGACTAAAAAACGTTATTTTACTCAGCCGGCGGGTGGGGTCTACATGTTTTGCAGAATGAGCTCTAATTTGTTGGCCTCTGGTATATTCGAATGACTTGATTTCATCAGAAATACATAGTGAAATTATTGAATACTTTGTTGTGGTAGTGTGTAGAAAGACATGACTTTACAATTTAAAATGCCTGAAAAATGTATGAATTCAGTGTATTGTTAGTTGTTGTGGATATCATCTAGGTCTAGATGATTAGGACTATTTTCTAAGTCAGAGAACGTTAAAACCTTTTTACATTAAACTTTTCTTTTTTGAGATTAAAGTCACATTTTACAGTTTTACTGCAAGATGAAGTGAGAATGTGTTCTTCAAAATTAAGTAAATATCTCACATTATCTTGAAAAATAAATGTAAGATTAAATTGAAAGAATAAAAGGGTTATATCAGTCTTAAGAATTATATATTTTTACATATTTTCATTTTGGGGGGAATATCATTAGGTAGGTTTTACTTTTTGCCTGATTCGGTTGTTTTTTTCCCAAAACCCTTTTTTCAGGTTTTCGTTCTCAAAATCATTTTTTTTTTTAATAAATAGAAAAACAACAAAATTGCGTAACCCACATCAAACCACTTTTGAGGTCAGTAAAAAATCTGAGAAATTTAGATTTTTGGTGTAGTACCCTTTAATTCCAGTGTGCACCTAGGAAAAAGCTGTTACATAGCAGTATTTTTACAGTACCAGTCAAAGGTTTTGACACACTGACTAATTCAAAGGTTTTTCTTTATTTTGACTATTTTCTACATTGTAGAACAATAGTGAAGGCATTAAAACTATAAAATAACACATATGGAATCATTTAGTAACCAAAAAAGTGTTAAACAAATCAAAATATATTTTAGATTCTTCAAAGTAGCCACTTTGCCTTGATGACAGCTTTGCACAACCTTGGCATTCTCTCAACCAGCTTCACCTGGAATGCTTTTCCAACAGTCTTGAAGGAGTTCCCACATATGCTGAGTACTTGTTGGCTGCT
>NC_052340.1:40967849-41045349 GCF_016432855.1 Salvelinus namaycush | reverse complement strand
AGGACTGAGAAGCTCCATTCTGGTGACTTTTTAAAAGGAAATTCTACTTCAAAATTAATGAAAATGAAATTATGCTGACAGCATCTAAAATATAATTTCCACTTCCAGAAATGAGTCCCATAACATATAGTTAAAATTTATATTAACGTTTTAACATATTGGATCATGCATATGTAATTTTAGCCATAAGCATGATCACCTGTAGCCCAACTGATGAAGCAGAATGGTCTATTAAATGTACATAGGCTGAAGGATGGGGTTTGTCCATCTGCATTTTCATTTAAGTCATTTAGCAGACGCTCTTATCCAGAGCGACTTACAAATTGGAAAGTTCATACATATTCATCCTGGTCCCCCCGTGGGAAATGAACCCACAACCCTGGCGTTGCAAGTGCCATGCTCTACCAACTGAGCCACACGGGACCTGTGTGATGACATTGCAATTTATCCCACTGGACACAACATCCTGATTGTTATTATTCTTAATAATTATAATTTTATTATAAAAATGAATATATAAATAATTACAATTCTCTCTCAAAATTTTGGGGGTTTGTTTTGCTCTTTTCCAAACGTATGTCATTGCCCCTTTAAGATGACATTGCCCCTTTAAGATGTCCTTGCCCCTTTAAGATGGCATTGCCCCTTTAAGATGGCATTGCCCCTTTAAGATGGCCTTGCCCCTTTAAGATGGCATTGCCCCTTTAAGATGGCATTGCCCCTTTAAGATGGCATTGCCCCTTTAAGATGACATTGCCCCTTTAAGATGGCATTGCCCCTTTAAGATGGCATTGCCCCTTTAAGATGGCATTGCCCCTTTAAGATGTCATTGCCCCTTTAAGATGACATTGCAACTTTAAGATGTCATTGCCCCTTTAAGATGACATTGCAACTTTAAGATGTCATTGCCCCTTTAAGATGTCATTGCCCCTTTAAGAGCTATGTTGTGCAGCTACTAAACGATGCTTGAAACTCTGGTTGTAAAAACTGCATTTGTAAAATGATACCACACAAGCAATTGAAGGATTGGTTAGATCCAGGGCTGCATCACAACCGGCCATGATTGGGAGTCCCATAGGTAGGTGCACAATTGTCACAGCGTCGTCCGGGTTAGGGGAGGATTTGGCAGGGGTAGGCAGTCATTGTAAAATAAGATTTTGTTCTTAACTGACTTGCCTAGTTAAATAAAGGTTAAATAAAAAATAAAAAAATTCCTCGGGACACCAAGAGGTGCACATTTAGTTTTTTTGCCTTAGCACTATGCAAATAATCAACTAATCATTAAGCTTTAATTATTTGAATCAGCGGTGTAGTGCTTGGGCAAAACACAGTAGCCATGTAAAATTGGTATCCCCCTCTTTAAAAAAAGCATAAACAAAGGCCAAAACTGCTTTCAAAAACGTTTTCCCGTGATTGCATTAAGAATTGTTGACTGTTTGTCAAAATATATCTCCCTCCTATGGCTCTCACAACTTAAATGCACGTCAAAAGGAATATTTATTTATCATAGAACACACAACAGCAGCCGACTAGGTAAATAGGTAAACTACTGTCTGATTTTGTTTTAATAACAACATAGCAAAAATAGTAGCACTTAAAAGTTACATCCTGAGTGATAAAGTATAGGCTTTGAATTACTTTGCCAGCAGCTACAGTAGTCTACACACCGCTGTCTGCGTTCAGCGCTGCTGTGGTCCCCACAGAGATTTTATTGCGGATCTAAACTGATCTCAAAAACGACCTCTCCAGAATCCATATGACGGAAATCGGTCGATGTGACGGAGAACTTTAACCCCCCAGAAACCTCATTATATTTCAAAGGAAATGTTCCCTGCTTGACATTTCATGTGCACAGATAGGAAGTCTGTCTAGTTCTACCTTTGTTCGGGAATCCTTTATCCCCCAACAACCCGGCTGAGAATCCCTCCTCTCCATCTCCCCGCTGCTCCTGCTCCTGCTCCTGCTCCGGCTCCTGCTCCGACTCCTGCTCCGGTGTCCCCCTTGCAGCTCCCCCGGGCTCCGCAGCTTCCGCCTCCAGAGCCGCCTTGAGCCGCTCCACCAGGTCAGCCTTCAGCCCCTTGGTGTCCAGGGATCGCCGACGCAGCTCCTCTTTCAGCTCGTTCACTTTCAGTTTCTTCACCTCAGCACTCCTCATGGTGCATGGAGATCTATGCAACTATTAAATATTTCTGCATAGATAACAAACAAAACTCAATGAATAAAAGTCATTGCACAGAATGCACCCTCGGGTTGAATTCGTAGCCTATTGTAGCAAGAACGACACTGTATAGCTATGTCCACTATGAAACTGGCGCCAACTTGAATATTAGCACCATGCACTGTTGTTAGCCAACTGGCTAGGTGGATGATGCACTGTAAACACTGCTTACTAAATGATTATGATAGCCAATGATACAAGCCAATGCGCAAATATAAACTGAAAAACTGCCCCGATAACATAATTCCATTGATAGCAGTCATTTACATTATCTGAATAACATTATGGTTGCTAAATGTAGCTACTGTACCGCTAGCTATAATGCTAACGCTAGCTGCATGATGACATCTGTCACTGCGCCCGATGACAGTTGGTTTGTGCAACGGTGGAAAAAAAGCTTCACTGCGCATTTGAGTGTTCCGATAAAGTTACAAATACATCGTCGTGCAAACACAAATATTCACATACAAAATATGAAATAGAGCGAAATAGCAAATATGAAAAACATAGTTTTGTACCTTTGCTTGATGCCCCGCTACAAAATGGCCTATAAATACAGACGGACGCTTGCTCGAATGGGATTTATGATAAGCAGGTTGCCAGGTCTAGCTCAAATGTCTATTACAATGACAACACAAAACCCGCGCAAGAGAAGAGTAGCCATATTTATACAATAAAAGCACTTTTCCATAATGTTATCGTTGTATCGACATTAGAAGCAAAATTCGTTTTTCCTGAAGTTAATAATTATTGTGAGCTATGACATGACATAATAAAGGAATTGGTAAATTTCGGAAGACAAAATATAATTTTCCGTTATTAAACTTGACAGATCATTTTTCATCAATGGATGAATTTAACTCGTTTGACTGCTATGATTTAGCAATAAGGCCAGAGGAGGTATGGTATATGGCCAATATATCACGGCTAAGGGCTGTTCTTAAGCATGACGCAACATAGTGTGCCTGGTTACATTCATTAGCTGTGGTTTATTGGCCATATACCACAAACCCCCAGGATGCGTTATTGCTATTATAAAATGGTTACCAACGTAATTAGAACCCCGGTATATGCTTTGTGTGATGTATTGTTGTCTCTACCGTCTTGCCCTTTGTGCTGTTGTCTGTGCCCAATAATTTTTGTACCATGTTTTGTGCTGCTACCATGTTGTTGCTACCATGTTGTGTTGTCATGTGTTGCTGCCTTGCTATGTTGTTGTCTTAGGCCTCTCTTTATGTAGTGTTGTGATGTGTGTTTTGTCCTATATTTATATAGTATTTATTTTTTATTTTTTTATCCCAGGAGGACGTCACTGTAAATAAGAATTTGTTCTTAACTGACTTGCCTAGTTAAATAAAGGTGAAATTAAAATAAAATAAAAAATATGGTCTGATATACCACGGATTTCACCCAATCAGCATTCAGGGCTCGAATCAGGTTCATCAATAAATCCCCTTTGCGCATCTGTTCAAATCCGACAGGGGAGTTTGAGTGATGTCAAATCCGACAGGGGATTTTGAGTGATGTCAAATTCCGACAGGGGAGTTTGAGTGATGTCAAATCCGACAGGGGAGTTTGAGTGATGTCAAATTCCGACAGGGGAGTTTGAGTGATGTCAAATCCGACAGGGGAGTTTGAGTGATGTCAAATCCGACAGGGGAGTTTGAGTGATGTCAAATCCGACAGGGGAGTTTGAGTGATGAAAGTTGGACAGAGGATCACAAAATCTCTGAGCAAGAAATACTTGGACGAACATAAAGACAAAACTAATGTTAGGCTATTTTCTGGCAATTGTGCTGTTATTATGTGCCAGATGTTAAGACTGCAACCTGTTATAAAATGGCCCATTTGCGAGATTGACTTGTCATTTCAATAGGCTACAGACTAAAATCTGGGTTTATGATCGTAATTACATTTTGCTTGGATAAAGGAAGGTAGCCTATAGTCCCCGATTACATTTCAGATAGACTACAGTAGCCTAGACAAGATGTAGGCCAGATATAACCTGAACGATTTAGCAGCTCGCTTAGCTCAAACAGACGAATGTATTGAACATGAATAGCGAGGCGATTTCGAGGTAAGAAGCGGTTGCCCCAATAGGCTGCTTGAACAGGCTACTGAGGATGGGGTCATAATTTCAATCACTGAATTAAATATTAATAATATGTATATATAATGAATATGCTTGTCAACAACAGGCAGTGTTTCTGTTTTTGTTTTACTTGTAGCCTAATATGACTGTCACCGTCAATCTAATGCGTTCTAACTGATCGATAATTGCTTTGAAAACGTACAATTTAATTAACGAAACATGTCCATTAATAATTGCATACTAACATAAGGCTAAGTTATAGCCTATTTATTAAATAGGTTCGACAGCTCCAGGTAGACTGCACAAGGGGAACATTGATTTGCAATGACTCCATAGATATCGTCATTTTAACATAGTGTAACGACCCTGGGTTTATAAGCGCGGAAATCGACTCTGCCGCTTGAGCATGCTTTTGCGGCACAGTCGATAGCGCGCCGGACTTCGGGCTAGAAGGTCGAGGGTTCGAGACCTGCTCCCTGCCTGTTTCATTACATTGGTGTCAGAAGTGGGATCGGACCTCGCATCCACGACAGTGCGTGTGCTTGGCCGGTGAGCGCGTTCCTGTAAGACGTAAAGTCGCAAGCTAGCGCGAGGACGCGCTCTTTGAAAGGAGGGAGTAGTGTAACGACCCTGGGTTTATAAGCGCGGAAATCGACTCTGCCGCTCGAGCATGCTTTTGCGGCACAGTCGATAGCGCGCCGGACCTCGGGCTAGGAGGTCGAGGGTTCGAGACCCGCTCCCTGCTGTTGCATTACATTGGTGTCGGAAGTGATCGGACCTCGCATCCACGACAGTGCGTGTGCTTGGCCGGTGAGCGCGTTCCTGTAAGACGTAAAGTCGCAAGCTAGCGCGAGGACGCGCTCTTTGAAAGGAGGGAGTAGTGTAACGACCCTGGGTTTATAAGCGCGGAAATCGACTCTGCCGCTTGAGCATGCTTTTGCGGCACAGTCGATAGCGCGCCGGACTTCGGGCTAGAAGGTCGAGGGTTCGAGACCTGCTCCCTGCCTGTTTCATTACAATATTTATTGTATCAAATGGTAGCCTAAAATTGTATAAATATTAATAGGCTACTTGATGGCCAACGGAGGCAAATGGATCATTCTCCACATTTAATATCAGTTCCATTCAGGCTTTTTCCCCATAAAAAGAACCACATGAGAGAGTTCCATAACTTCTATGTTAAATGTCCACTCGGGAAGCCCCCCGAGACCTAAGAACTGAGCATGCATAAAACACGTCGCTTGAAACCGTTTTCTTTAAGCAAAGTCAACATTAGAATGTAGTTTAAACCACCTCCTAACCAATGTATGTCATGCGCTCTAGTGCGCCCAAAGTCGTTTTCCAGTGCTTTGTCGCCATTATTTATCGATGTGCGTCCGTTCTAGCGTTTTTTTTTTTTTTTACGGAAAACGTGTTTGAAATAGATGTCTCCATAATGACAATCTAAATAGCCTACCTAAAACTGGTAGAAAGTTGTCACAACATCCGTTTTCTCACCTGACTCAGCCAATAGCTGTCGTGCTCTCTCAACACACCCCCCTCCCGCCAGCCCTCCCCACCACCCAATTCAATTTCAATTCAAGGGCTTTATTGGCATGGGGAAACATATGTTCACATTGCCAAAGCAAGTGAAATAAACGATAAAAAGTGAACAGTAAATATGACAGTCAGCAGCAGGTCACAGTTAAATATATGTTTTTAAGAGAAATGCCATGGCAGCCGCGGTGCAACTTTGAAATAGCCCAAAATCCCTCAACCAATTCTTTTCCACTCGCGACTTCGTTTTCAAACGGGCCAAATTTAGCCGGAAACCGCAAACATGGCAACACTGCAGATAGCGGATGTCATCAACAACACACGCACTACCTCCATCTTCTGGCCAATCGTTGAACATACCCACCATTTTAGGCCTTGGATAATTTTTCCAAATCTAAGCAATATTGTACAGTTTTATAACAATAAACTGCAGAGAACACATGATTAGTAAATTTCACTTTATATTTTATACTCATTAATTTCCAGCAATTTATTTTACACATGTCACAGTACATCACCAACTAGGGAAGGGATTCACACAGTGAGTCAAGACAATAATACAGGGTTGTGAATAGATCAACATTTCCCAATGTCCTCGCAACTACATTTACTTTTGATACTTAAGTATTTTTAAAACCAAATACTTTTACTCAAGTAGTATTTTACTGGATGACAAAATTTTACTTGAGTAATTTTCTATTAAAATATCTTCACTTTTACTACAGAATGAGATTTTAGTACTTTTTCCACCACTGGTACCCATATAGCAGCGTTTCCCACCTCCAGTCCTACAACAGAACACATTGTTGTTGTAAACCCAAACAAGCACAACCGATTCAACTTCATCAAGTCCTCAATTAGTTGAATCAGGGGAATTTGTCATCTGGGCCATCAACAAAAAATATTGGAGGTACTGGAGGAGGGAAACACTGTCATATAGGGCCAGTGTTTCCTGGTCAGGTCACATGGTCAGGTCACATGGTCTCCTCCTAGTCTAAGCATAATAGATCCCCATGCAGTCACTCTATTACTATCACCAAGCCAAACCAATCACTGTTCAATATAGCTGCTTCATTTCAACCACTGAAATGTGATATGTTGAAACAGTTCCCCTTGTCCAGGCCGTGGAGTAGTGTATATATATATATATATATATTATACTGAACAAAAATAAAAAAACGCATAACATTTAACAGTTTCAAAGATTTTACTGAGTTACAGTTCATATAAGGAAATCAGTCAATTGAAATAAATTCATTAGGCCCTAATCTATGGATTTCACAAGACTGGGCAGGGGCACAGCCATGGGTGGGCATAGGCATCCCCACTTGGCACCCAGGCCCACTGGGGAGGCAGGCCCAGCCAATCAGAATGAGTTTTGCCCCAGAAAAAGGGCTTTATTTACAGACAGAAATACTCCTCAGCACCCCACCTCAGACAATCCCGCAGGTGAAGAAGCCTTATATGGAGGTCCTGGGCTGGCGTGGTTAAACGTGGTCTGCAGTTGTGAGGGCGGTTGGACATGCTGCCAAATAATCTCAAAAAAATATTGGAGGCAGTTTATGGTAGATAAATTAACACTCAATAGTCTGGCAACAGCTCTGGTGGACATTCCTGCAGTCAGCATGCCAATTTCAAACTCCCTCAAAACATGTGTTGCATTGTGTTTTGTGACAAAACTGCACGTTTTAAAAAGTGGCCTTTTAACGTCCCCAGCACAAGGTGCACCTGTGTAATGATCATGCCGTTTAAATCAGCTTCTTGAGATGCCACAACTGTCAGGTGGATAGATTCATCTTAGCAAACGAGAAACGCTCACTAACAGGGATGCAAACAAAATTGCACACAACATTTTAGAGAAATAAGCTTTGTGTGTATGGAAAAATATGGGGGATTTTTTATTTCAGCTCATGAAGCATGGGGTGAACAATTTACATGTTGCATTTTTTTAAATATTTTAGTTCAGTGTTAAATAAAACATTGAACCCCCCCACCCCCACACACCAAATGAATACACTATATGACAGCGAATCATTGCTCCAGCAGCAGCCCCTGACACACAGCAAAACCCCAAAGTATTAAGAGATAGGTCCACTCACACCCAGCGCTACAGGAAATCCTTAGCATATAGCAGCAGACAGACACTGTGGTCGCACTTTCCTCCACTTAACTGATGAAGGCTTCTGCATAGAGGGTCGGTTATCTTCTAGCAGAACTCAGCACGGCTAAACAAAACATCTGCTCACATATGCCTTAATGAACATCACTTGAAAAATTAGGGGGGGGGGGGGGTGAATCTACACTGTGGTTTGTCCCTCTTGAGCCACCGTAGCAACATACCCAGTAACACTTCCCTCAAAACAGGTCAAATTAATCTGAGATAAATCAAGAAATCTGTAAATAAATGTTGACATTTTTTTTGCAGAGGAAGTCTTAGTTGCACAATTTCCCCAATCTAACAGATGTTTAGTGCAGTATTTTTCAGTGAAAACATGTGCATGAAAACTAATCGTCGCTCGTTGAACACCGAACATAGCAGCTGTCAAAGACAGGCCTGAAACAACATCCCGGGTCTTTATTTACCAGGAGAATAGAACAGTGTCGGGGGAGGTCCTCTTCTGCACTGGTCAACCAATTCAGGAAAATGTGGAGGCAGAGATGAGATGGTATTGCTTTGTTAATAATGCCCTCTTTCCATTTCTCCTGAAAACATCTCAGCAGAGGCTACTTGTTGAATGACAAACATTTCATTGAAGAATCCCGTCAATAGTTCCTACTACTAGGTAGGAGTACTACTACTGGTAGGAGTACTACTACTGGTAGGAGTACTACTACTGGTAGGAGTACTACTACTGGTAGGAGTACTACTACTGGTAGGAGTACTACTACTGGTAGGAGTACTACTACTAGGAGTACCGAACATAGACTTGCCTCAAGAATAAAAATTAACACCCCCCAAAAAAATAAAAAAAACCTGCCAAAGACCAAAGCAAACATAATATATGCACAAACTGTTTCATCTGGGAAGCATACGATAAGCTTCACAGTCCTTTCATTAACAGACATAACCTGGTGGACAGAGATCTGTGTCTGTTTTAGCCAACAACTGAATCGTGTGGCATCATAACCTAGACGGAAAGGACTCTACACACACACACATACGACGCAAACAGAGCGTCGTATACGGTCCATTCCAAAAATTCAGCCTCACAAAAGTAAGCAGGAATCAATACAAACGGATCTCCGTCGCTCCGTTTGCAGAGTGTGTGTGTATAGGACTTTAGTCTCGTCTGACAACACTACATTGAGAGAGCCAGATATGAAAAGGCTAGTTATGACATGAGCGAGAACTTGGCTAAAGACAAAACAGATCTGGCGACCACCAGGCTATTTCAGAAATTACACAGGTATCACTTTTGACTGGGATCCACAGAAGAGGAAGCCAGAGTGGTAGCAGGATCCCAAACAGGAACTTGCGTGGTAGCAGGAGCAGACGGTGCTAGGGTTGGAGGTGGTAAGGAGAGCAGCAGCCTGTTGACCTCTCTTAGCCTGGCATCCAGTGTCTCTGCGTTCAAGGTCAGCTCTCCTATCTGTGTCTGCAGACTGCCAATGGTGTGACTCAGCTCTTCTTCCTTCCTCTTAGAGTTGGCCGCCTGTCTACTGTACTCTAGGATCATACACCCTCCTCCGACGATGAAGATGATGGCCTCCCCCAGCAGCTCTGCACCCAGCTCTGCTGCCGCCTCCTCGTTCAGGGGCTTGATGGTGGAACCCCGAAAACCCATGATCCTCATCTTGGTCCTCATCTCCACCCAGTGGTAAACTAGAACGGGAGGGAAGAGAGAACCGGTGCCATTACTACTTTATACAACAGGTGGTAAGACCATAAGCCAGGTTCAAGCCCAGCGACCCACAGGCTGATATTTATCCAAAAATATAGTAAATCCATGTTTTGTATCGAGTGATTAATGCCTCTTGCGTAGATGTAGATCTTTGTTTTGGTAGCGCTGTGTGACGCGCTGGCGTCTACTTGTGGACGCACCAACAGGCCTTTTTGTGTCAGTAAAAGTAAATATGGACTCCACCCACCACCCTGAAGTAAATATGGACTCCACCCACCACCCTGAAGTAAATATGGACTCCACCCACCACCCTGAAGTAAATATGGACTCCACCCACCACCCTGAAGTAGATATGGACTCCACCCACCACCCTGAAGTAAATATGGACTCCACCCACCCCCCTGAAGTAAATATGGACTCCACCCACCACCCTGAAGTAAATATGGACTCCACCCACCACCCTGAAGTAAATATGGACTCCACCCACCACCCTGAAGTAAACATGGAGTCATGCGATTGACGTGTGGTCCTCCCACTACAACAAGTCAGGAAAGCAATCAATTTATTCAGCTACAGATGATGACAGTGTATGGTGATGATGACAGTGTATGGTGATGACCGTGTATGGTGATGATGACAGTGTATGGTGATGATGACAGTGTATGGTGATGATGACAGTGTATGGTGATGATGACAGTGTATGGTGATGATGACAGTGTATGGTGATGATGACAGTGTATGGTGATGGTGACAGTGTATGGTGGTGACAGTGTATGGTGATGATGATGACGACGACAGTGTATGGTGATGATGACGACAGTGTATGGTGATGACGACGACAGTGTATGGTGATGACGACAGTGTATGGTGATGACGACAGTGTATGGTGATGACGACAGTGTATGGTGATGACGACAGTGTATGGTGATGATGACAGTGTATGGTGGTGACAGTGTATGGTGGTGACAGTGTATGGTGGTGACAGTGTATGGTGGTGACAGTGTATGATGAGGTACACTTACCCGTAATAATACATCATGTAGACTAGCCTACCAGCACTGTATCTGTGAGCTGTTGGGCTAGAGACCACATGCCAAGACCAGAGGAGGCACATTTGCTATTTAACACGACAGTTTTTCCTGACCAAACGATCAGTGGAGTTGAAAGTGCGATGGAGATACACTGAACTTTAGATTTTTGATTCAGGACATGAAAACTTAAGTGAAAAAGTACATTCTGTGTGCACTACATCATCAATTCTGTGTGCACTACATCATCACGCTCTGCCTTTTATCCACAACAAGTCCGTTTGGTGCCAATACACCACTGGTGGGAACCATTGGCATATTTTCTTAAGGCGGATTTTAGAATATTCACAAGAAAAATCGGTCGCCATTTGGATAGAAACCTAGCTACTGAAAAAAAATACTGTTGGCGGCAACTGATGTGATATGAAAGTAGGAGGGCTTTATTTCTAGAACCGTACCATAATTGAGAATCGATTCAGATGGGAGTATTTGGCTGTTTTGGCTGCCAGAGAGCCAATTCACTTCTAAGACAGAAAGTATAAGGTCCTTGGACTATAAAGAATAACATTGAGCTCCTTTGAGTCCATTCTTAGGCTAACTACCCCTGCCAAGAACGGGTGGTCAGTCGCTGGTATCCCAGCATTATGGTCTGGCCAGCCCATGTATCAACTATACAGTTGTAAAAACACAACGCCGCCAAAGATATTTATAACTAACCCAGGATAGTACATCTGTGTTTTCAATGTGAGTAAATGAAGCTTAGTGTGTATAACAACCTAATGAGATCCTATTGGTGCTTTCTAGCATGTATCCATTTACTTCCCCTGTAGTTCACGTGTGTAATAACTCAATTCGAGCCCTTGCACACCTTGTAAACAACGCCATTTAAACTTTGGGCAAAAGGTCACGTCTACAAAACTTAGTGCACTTTGTTCGTAACAGAAAACTTTAAGAGCAGGCGTTTTCTTCTACGAGAAGAAAATCAGCAGAATGTCAGCCCAGTTCCATCGCACGCCATACTCTCCCACCGCCAGCCACTGGGCTTCCTTCTCACCATATATGGTGGGGAGTGGAAATTCCAACCGGAAAATGCTTCAGATTTATTAAAAAAAAAAAAAAAAAAAAATCGGTGAAACATCTGTCTCCTTGTTCTATCTGTGATGCAGTTACAGGGGTGTTCACTAGGTAAACTCAACCTTCACAGAGACAATAACAATAGGTTGTAAACATGGCTCATCCAAAGTAGAACGGGGCAACTGCAGCACGCAATTCAGGGCATTCCTGCATCTGTAGGAACCCCTCTATATATTGGTTCATGTTTAAGCTAGGCCTCCAGTACACAGGCGGGAGGCAGCGGCGCTCCAGTACAGTAGGTGGAGATAATGCACTATAACGTTAGATGCCAACTGCCAATAACACCCAGAGAAAGAGGAGGCGACAACGGTAGCCATGCAAAATTATCTGTACTCAGATCAAACTCTTTTATCTATAGTGACATAGCTAATAGCGTAATACTACTGCTGGAGGTCGCTGTAATGTAAAATTGTACATTTCATTCGTAATAATGGCTTCAAAAGCACTTAACATTTCATTTCCTACAGACAACCTCAATGACAAACGAACAAAGTCCGGCACTCATTAATTTTAACGCGCTCCAATTGGCTACATGGTTCGCTGGATAATCCTCCTGACTGACGTATCTACCGTATCATTGGACCATTTCTATTTCAACCACCAAAAGTCACAAATGGGCGTTCTTCACGACCATGCCCATGTAAACTATTGGCCTAGCGGCAGTGACAGGTGAATTCTATTGGTTAACTATTACATGACGCTCCCGTCCTTCGACTCTCCCCAACCTCCCGTTTAACAGAACCACTCAGCCCGTAGCTTCAATGAAACCGAAATGACTTACTCTGTCCCGGTGGAAGACAAACATATGTCTTGAAGAACTCGCTCCGGAGAGCCCCAGCCTTGAGCTTGTTGGCCACGGGCTTGCTGAGCTGCCGTACACCGAGGTAGAGGAGCTTGGCGATGGGGAAGGCACCGACAGCCATCTTAACGGAAACACTTCTTCTTCTTCTTCGGTGTGGTTTAACGGCGGTTGGCATCCAATAAATGTTGAATTAGCACCACCTACTAGACTGGAGTACAACTCCCTTATACTTTGCTTGAAAAAAAATAAATAATAATAAAATAAACAAATACCCTAACACAACACTCACAAAATAAATTATAAAATTTAAAATAACACCACCCTACTCCACGATTTCAATCTATTTAGTCCTACCTCAGGCCAACCTTGGTCCTACCTGGGCTCCCGAGTGGCGCAGCGGTCTAAGGCACTGCATTTCAGTGCTTGAAACGTCACAACAGACACCCTGGTTTGAATCCAGGCTGTATCACAACCGGCCGTGATTGGGAGTCCCATAGGGCGGCGCACAATTGGCCCAGCGTCGTCCGGGGTTTGGCCGGGGTAGGCCGTCATTGTAAATAAGAATTTGTTCTTAACTGACTTTCCTAGTTAAAAAAAAAAAAATAACCTGAAAGGATGGGAAACACCCTGTAATTATTCTCACGTCAAGTCTCACACACCCAAATACCTCTCCGCAGCTGCCACCAAAACCAAGGAAACGCTTCTTTGGTCGTGCTTTAGGGCTGAATACACCGGAAAAGGTCTGTTGCCGCACCCTACTGGATGGGGGAACTCCAAAACAGAAAACGGAAATAAACAAAAACTTTTTTTAATCCACTCAAACATCCGAAAAACAAAATACAGACTGAACATTCATTGATAGGATTCCTTGTAATGCTTCTGCTGTAAAATCCCCGAGTCCCCCCCCCCCCCCCCAAAAGAAATCATCCGCACTAAACAACAATGCTTATTTTCTCAGATTTCCTCTTTATTTGCTCCGTGCAGTTTTAGAACCAATGAAATAAACGATACAAAGTGCACGTTTTTTTAACATGCAACATGTCAGGATCCTGTTGGTGAGGAACATTTACTGGAGTCTTTAATAATAATACAACTACCATGGTTTCTTCACCGTTACTCCCTTCTTCCGCTTTTCTCAGCACCTGTCGGAGAGGGAGACACGCTGGACAGGCCTTAATCTTGCCACACCTGTGTGTCCTTCACCCTAACAGGACAGGAACTGTGGCGCATGTTCGCCACCACAGCATTTCCTGTCTCACCTCGTATATAATTCTCTAGCCAGTGGTCATGACTTTCAGTTCTTTTACATCACACATAAGAGTCATTGGACGAAAAAGGCGTCTTCTGTACGGGGGATTTTTTTTTTTTTTTAAAGAGCCCCAACACTTGGTTTGAAGATTAACACACATCGCTTGCAGTCTGGATTTGGAATCATAAGAACCTTATCTTTCATATCAGCGAGAAAAAGGTTGAATTGATACACACCTTTTATAGGGTTAGGGTTCCCAAACGGCCATTTTTTTTCTCAATGTTACAGCGCTTATTTACTGAAAACAGACAAGACAAAACACTGAAAAATACTGTCTGCCGCAACTGTTAAAACGGGTTAAAACAGTGAGCAGTAAGTGTGTATTTTGCATTTGTGAAATTATTTTTGATGAGAAATGGAAGTAGAGGGATTTATGTTTTCTAGAACCGTATGGCAATTGAGAATCGATTCATGTTTAGATGGAGTGGCTTTGTTTTGGCTTCCGGAGCCAATTTGCCCTTTAAACAGAACGTGTAAGGTCCTTGGAATAAGGAGTAAAGTTAGGCTGCTTTAGTCCAATATTGGGCTATCAATACTCCTACTGTCTACTTGACTCATGTTCAAATATTTTAAATGTGTCACACTGCAAAGGGTTTGGGCATGAAGGCGTGTACAGGGTATGTCACATAACCCAAACATACGTGTGAAAGGAGACTCTTCTTCAAAGAACAAAATAATGGATGGAATGGGCTTCCTCACTCCATCCACCATACTGCCTCTACTTCTTCAGTTACATCCTCTGCTCTCACTCCTAGTGCCTCTCCAGAGACAATCCCCTTGATAGGTACCCTGCTTCACAGATCCACACACAACACATTCCAATCCAATATCTTTTTCAGGTGCAAAGCACACTCCTCCTGCTCCTCGGACACACACAAAAACAAAATAAGCCCACTTCTTGTTATCCTCACTGACGCAACCTCAGCCAACTCTAGACGTCAAATGGATCTCCCAGGTAACCCCAGTGGTGGAAAAGGTACACAAATCGTCATACTGTAGTAAAAGTAAAGATACCTTCATAGAAAATTACTCAAGTAAAAGTGAAAGACACCCAGTAAAATACTACTTGAGTAAAAGTCTAAAAGTATTTGGTTTTAAATATACTTAAGTATCAAAAATAAATGTAATTGCTAAAATAAACTTAAGTATCAAAAGTAAAATTAGAGATAATTTACAATTCCTTATACTAACCAAACCAGACGGCACCATTTTCTAGTTTTTGTAGCCAGAGGAACACTCCTCAACACTCAGACACACCATTTACAAACAAAGGATTTGTGTTTAGTGAGTCCGCCAGATCAGAGACAGTAGGGATGAGCAGGGATGTTCTCTTGATAAGTGTGTGAATTGGTCCATTTTCCTGTCCTGCTAAGCATTCAAAATGTAACGGGTACTTCTGAGTGTCAGTGTCAGGGTTCGATCCCAGGCTGTGTCACAGCTCGCCACAGCCATGGAGACCCAGAGTCGTCCGGGTTAGGGGAGAGTTTAGCCGGCCGGGATGTCCTTGTCACGAAATTGGGAGAAAAAGTACCAAAAAATAAATCAAAAAAGGAATGTAGTGAAGTAAAAGTAGTCAAAAAATATTAATAGTAAAGTACAGATACCCTAAAAAAATACTTCAGTAGTACTTTAAAGTATTTTTACTTAAGTAGTTTAGACCTCTGTGTAACTCTATCGGTCCAAAACCTTCAAAGAGTCAGAAATAGTGTTGAATTTACTAGATTCCACGACCACTTGTCTTATTTCCTGTTTTGTTCGCCACTGTGATCCATTCCTTCCAACTCTCATCTCCACTCGACGAGCCAACATCCGCTTCCGCCATCTTCCCCGACCATTCGAACAAGAGGATGACGTCTAATAAATATGCATGACATATGGCACAAAAATAATAACACATCCATTTCTGTCCAAAAACATGGTCGTCACTACAATAGCACAACAACAAAGTCATAATATGTATTTTTTTTTATATTGAACCTTTATTTAACTACGCAAGTCATTTAAGAACATTCTTATTTACGGTCTACCAAAAGGCAAAATACCTCCTGCGGGAACGGGGGCTGGGATTAAAAATAAAAATGTAGGACAAAACACACATCACGACAAGAGAGACTCCACAACACTACATAAAGAGAGACACCACAACACTACATAAAGAGAGACCTAAGACAACAACACAGCAAGGCAGCAACACATGACAACACAACATGGAAGCAACACATGACAACAACACGCTAGCAACACAACATGGCAGCAGCACAAACATGGTACAAACATTTTTGGGCAAAGACAACAGCACAAAGGGAAAGAAGGTAGATACAATAATAGAGTCGTGGCCAAAAGTTTTGAGAATGACACAAATATACATTTTCACAAAGTCTGCTGCCTCAGTATGTATGATGGCAATTTGCATATACTCCAGAATGTTATGAAGAGTGATCAGATGAATTGCAATTAATTGCAAAGTCCCTCTTTGCCATTCAAATGAACTGAATCCCCCAAAAAACATTTCCACTGCATTTCAGCCCTGCCACAAAAGGACCAGCTGACATCATGTCAGTGATTCTCTCGCTAACACAGGTATGAGTGTTGACGAGGACAAGGCTGGAGATCACTCTGTCATGCTGATTGAGTTCGAATAACAGACCGGAAGCTTCAAAAGGAGGGCGGTGCTTGGAATCATTGTTCTTCCTCTGTCAAACATGGTTACCTGCAAGGAAACACGTGCCGTCATCATTGCTTTGCACAAAAAGGGCTTCACAGGCAAGGATATTGCTGCCAGTAAGATTGCACCTAAATCAACCATTTATCAGATCATCAAGAACTTCAAGGAGAGCGGTTCAATTGTTTTGAAGAAGGCTTCAGGGCGCCCAAGAAAGGGCGCCCAATGAATCCCCTTTCCGATTGTTTGGGGCATCCGGAAAAAAGCTTGTCCGGAGAAGACAAGGTGAGCGCTACCATCAGTCCTGTGTCATGCCAACAGTAAAGCATCCTGAGACCATTCATGTGTGGGGTTGCTTCTCAGCCAAGGGAGTGGGCTCACTCACAATTTTGCCTAAGAACACAGCCATGAATAAAGAATGGTACCAACACATCCTCCGAGAGCAACTTCTCCCAACCATCCAGGAACAGTTTGGTGACGAACAATGCCTTTTCCAGCATGATGGAGCACCTTGCCATAAGACAAAAATGACTAAGTGGCTCGGGGAACAAAACATCGATATTTTGGGTCCATGGCCAGGAAACTCCCCAGACCTTAATCCCATTGAGAACTTGTGGTCAATCCTCAAGAGGCGGGTGGACAAACAAAAACCCACAAATTCTGACAAACTCCAAGCATTGATTATGCAAGAATGGGTTGCCATCAGTCAGGATGTGGCCCAGAAGTTAATTGACAGGATGCCAGGGCGGATTGCAAAGGTCTTGAAAAAGAAGGGTCAACACTGCAAATATTGACTCTTTGCATCAACTTCATCTAATTGTCATTAAAAGCCTTTGACACTTATGAAATGATTGTAATTATACTTCAGTATTCCATAGTAACATCTGACAAAAATATCTAAAGACACTGAAGCAGCAAACTTTGTGGAAATTAATATTTGTGTCATTCTCAAAACTTTGGGCCACGACTGTACATCACGCGAAGCAGCCACAACTGTCAGTAAGAGTGTCCATGATTGAGTCTTTGAATGAAGAGATGGAGATAAAACTGTCCAGATTGAGTGTTTGTTGCAGCTCGTTCCATGTCGCTAGCTGCAGCGAACTGAAAAGACGAGCGACCCAGGGATGTGTTTGCTTTGGGGACCTTTAACAGAATGTGACTGGCAGAACGGGTGTTGTATGTGGAGGATGAGGGCTGCAGTAGATATCTCAGATAGTGGGGGGTGAGGCCTAAGAGGGTTTTATAAATAAGCATCAACCAGTGGGTCTTGCGACGGGTATACAGAGATAACCAGTTTACAGAGGAGGGCAGTGATGTGTCCTATAAAGAGCATTGGTGGCAAATCTGATGGCCGAATGGCAAAGGACATCTAGCTGCTCGAGAGCACCCTTACCTGCCAATCTATAAATTACGTCTCCGTAATCTAGCATGGGTAGGATGGTCATCTGAATCAGGGTTAGTTTGGCAGCTGGGGTGAAAGAGGAGTGATTACGATAGAGGAAATCAAGTCTAGATTTAACTTTAGCCTGCAGCTTGCATATGTGCTGAGAGAAGGGTAGAGTATCGTCTAGCCATACTCCCAAGTACTTGTATGAGGTGACTACCTCAAGCTCTAAACCCTCAGAGGTAGTAATCACACCCGAGGGGAGAGGGGCATTCTTCTTACCAAACCACATGACCTTTGTTTTGGAGGTGTTCAGAACAAGGTTAAGGGCAGAGAAAGCTTGTTGGACACTAAGAAAGCTTTGTTGTAGAGTGTTAAACACAAAATCCGGGGAGGGGCCAGCTGAGTATAAGACTGTATCAACTGCATATAAGTGGAAGAGAGAGCTTCCTACTGCCTGAGCTATGTTGTTGATGTAAATTGAGAAGAGCGTGGGGCCTTAGGATCGAGCCTTGGGGTACTCCCTTGGTGACAGGCTGTGGCTGAGACAGCAGATGTTCTGACTTTATACACTGCACTCTTTGAGAGAGGTAGTTAGCAGACCAGGCCAAAGACCCCTCAGAGACACCAATACTCCTTAGCCGGCCAACAAGAATGGAATGGTTTACCGTGTCAAAAGCTTTGACCCAAAAGCACATTTTTTTTTCATATATTATTTAGATAGGGCTGAGGCTGTGGTCACTAGTGACAACCCAAAAATACTGTATAATTTCATACAACGTAGGATTACACAATTGACACGTTATTAGATTTTTATTATTTGACAAACAGAAACATGGTGGTGTAAAGTACTTAAGTAAAAAATACTTGAAAGTAATACTTAAGAAGCTGTTTTGGGTATCTGCTTTACTTTTCATAATTTTGACACTTTTACTTTTACTTCACTACATTCCTAAAGAAAATGATGTACTTTTTACTCCATACATTTTCCCTGACAACCGAAAGTACTCATTACATGTTTAATGCTTAGCAGGACAATAAAATTGTCTAATTAGCACACGTATCAAAAGAACATCCCTGGTCATCCCTACTGCCTCTGATCTGGAGGACTCACTAAACAGAGAACATCCCTGGTCGTCCCTACTGCCTCTGATCTGGAGGACTCACTAAACAGAGAACATCCCTGGTCATCCCTACTGCCTCTGATCTGGAGGACTCACTAACAGAGAACATCCCTGGTCATCCCTACTGCCTCTGATCTGGAAGACTCACTAAACAGAGAACATCCCTGGTCATCCCTACTGCCTCTGATCTGGAGGACTCACTAAACAGAGAACATCCCTGGTCGTCCCTACTGCCTCTGATCTGGTGGACTCACTAACAGAGAACATCCCTGGTCATCCCTACTGCCTCTGATCTGGAAGACTCACTAAACAGAGAACATCCCTGGTCATCCCTACTGCCTCTGATCTGGAGGACTCACTAAACAGAGAACATCCCTGGTCATCCCTACTGCCTCTGATCTGGAGGACTCACTAAACAGAGAACATCCCTGGTCATCCCTACTGCCTCTGATCTGGAGGACTCACTAAACAGAGAACATCCCTGGTCATCCCTCCTGCCTCTGATCTGGAGGACTCACTAACAGAGAACATCCCTGGTCATCCCTCCTGCCTCTGATCTGGAGGACTCACTAACAGAGAACATCCCTGGTCATCCCTCCTGCCTCTGATCTGGCGGACTCACTAAACAGAGAACATCCCTGGTCATCCCTACTGCCTCTGATCTGGTGGACTCACTAAACAGAGAACATCCCTGGTCATCCCTCCTGCCTCTGATCTGGAGGACTCACTAACAGAGAACATCCCTGGTCATCCCTCCTGCCTCTGATCTGGAGGACTCACTAACAGAGAACATCCCTGGTCATCCCTACTGCCTCTGATCTGGAGGACTCACTAAACAGAGAACATCCCTGGTCATCCCTACTGCCTCTGATCTGGAGGACTCACTAAACAGAGAACATCCCTGGTTATCCCTACTGCCTCTGATCTGGTGGACTCACTAAACAGAGAACATCCCTGGTCATCCCTACTGCCTCTGATCTGGAGGACTCACTAAACACACATGCTTCATTTGTAAATTATGTCTTAGTGTTGGAGTGTGCCCCTGGCTGTCCGTAAATTAATAAAAAACAAGAAAATGATGCCGTCTGGTTTACTTAATTAATATAAGGACTTTGAAATAACTTTTACATTTATTTTTGATATTTAAGTATATTTAAAACCAAATACTTTTAGACTTTTACTCAAGTAGTATTTTACTATTTTACTTGAGTCATTTTCTATTAAGGTATCTTTACTTTTACTCAAGTATGACAATTAGGTACTTTTTCCACCACTGCAGAAACATGAATTTATTTATTAATGCCGATACTAGAGTACTCACACCTGAAACTATTCTACCTTTATCTAATAAGTCCTACAATATAAGAGACAAAAGCCTTAGTCAAAATTATAAATAGCCAACACATCTCCACTGTCATTGCAATGTAATTTCCCGAACATTATGAGTAACATCGGTCAATGTGTAAAAACCTACATACCCCATGATACACCGCGGCCAGGGGAGGGCTCACCTGCGCCAGCTGTGCACTTGAACACCTGGGTCGGGTTACAGTGCGCAGTCGGCTGGACTCCGCTCCAAAATAAGTTCACTCATTTCACAACGCACCGACTGGACGGCTCAACAATAGTCCTAGTTTTAACAGACGTATAGTGAAGGAGTTGTCTAAGTTTAGTTCAGGCTGAACTTTGCTGTCTTAGTTTTCAACGGAACTAAGGTCCATCGGGTAAGGAAGCATTTGATTTGGTTTGTCTGGCTATTGAAATGTTTCGCTGCGTGGGATAGCCTACTCTGCCCAGTTTACTGCAGGAGGTTAGTAATTGTAGTTTGTTTTATTATGTATTTTCATTTGTTGATTTAGGATTACTTTATACTAGATTTCCGTGTCCCATTAGATATTACAATAGATCGTTTCGAAACACGGTCAGTCATTCCTTTTTCAAATGGCTTTGATGGAAGATTTTGGACATTCTTTGTGAGAGGTCTTGCGAGGAGGAGCTTTCGTTTACTTGTGTGAAGCTAGCCACAATAAGGATTAGCCACTGTAGTGGTATTTTGCGGGTTGCCTTCAAAATAAAAGTATTTGAAAGTGATTCAGTCGGATACAAATAGCGGAATCATACCATATTTAGACAACTTAATTCTAAACAAAATCGGAATATTGTTATATAAATTCAACAAAAGACAATAATTCGTTAATATAAAAATCTGTGAAATTGCACTGTGGATGTATTAGACTTTAGAATTGCATTGTGGGGCAAACTTATATATATTTTAAAATGTAACCTTTATTTAACTAGGGAAGTCAGTTAAGAGCAAATTCTTATTTACAATGACAGCCTACACCAGCCATACCCGGACAATGCTGGGCCAATTGTGTGCCGCCCTATAGGACTCCCAATCACAGCCGGATGTGATACAGGCTGGATTTGAACCAGGGTGTCTGTAGTTTGATGCCTCAAGCACCATGCAGTGCCTTAGACCGCTGCACCACTCGGGAGCCCCTGTACCACCTTCCCTATGGACCTTATGTCCATGAAATAGGGTGTCTACTCAGTGACAACCACAGACTACAACTGTGAAGAGTTTTCACAAATATTATAATCGTAGCACAAGCTCACCAGTCACCCTGCTATGTATCGATCCGTGCCTATGGATCCTGTGAAGACTCTTCACAGTTGTAAGCTGTGGTTGTCACTGAGGAGGCTGATACCCCATTTCATGGACCCAAAATTCATGTTTGTACAGAGCATATACGTATGCCCCACAATGCAATTCTAAAGTCTAATACATTTACAGTGTGATTTCAACATGTTTTTTGTCTTAACCAATTATTGTCATTCGTTGAATTTATATTTTACATTCCAACGTCGTTTAGTGTTATCTAGTCCAAAGATGGCATGATTCAACTATTTTTGAATCGCTTTCGAAAGAGAGCTTTTATTTAGAAGGCGATCTGCAAATTCCACGACCGTGGCTAATCCTTATTGTGGCTAGCTTCACACATGTCTTTAGCTTGACGGATTTTCTACCAACTAATGGAAATCAGATGTTGGCTTCCCATTCACTACAGACAGCACTGCACTGCACTGACACTAAAACAGCGAGGGGATGAGACAGCTCAGACACAGGTCTAGATATAAAACTATTCTGCGCAGCCTGCATTTGTACTTCAAGAATTTGGGTTAACACTTGATAATACTTGATGCAACTTATCCAGTTTTATATTGCCTTATAAACATAATATTATACTGTAGCTAAATGCAGTCATTGCCTAATTTACAAGAAGGGGTATATGGCACTGAACCGATCTAAAGTTTAAACCGTTAACTCATTTGAATCTATGATGTTTTCATGTGACATGAGAAATAGTTATTGAAGTCAATAAATAGTGGCATAACTTATTATCACATTAAGCATCTCCAATCCAAAGTTAAATCTAGAATTGCCTTCCTATTTTGCAAAATAAAGCCTTCTTCACTCATGCTGCCAAACATACCCTCGTTAAACTGACTATCCTATCGATCCTTGACTTCGGCGATGTCATTTACAAAATAGCCTCCAACACTCTACTCAGCAAATTGGATGCAGTCTATCACAGTGCCATCCGTTTTGTCACCAAAGCCCCATATTCTACCCACCACTGCGACCTGTATGCTCTCGTTGGCTGGTCCTCGCTACATAATCGTCGCCAAAACCACTGGCTCTATAAGTCCTTGCTTGGTAAAGTTCCGCCTTATCTCAGCTCACTGGTCACCATAGCAACACCCACCCATAGCACGCACTCCAGCAGGTATATCTCACTGGTCATCCCCAAAGCCAACACCTCCTTTGGCCGCCTTTCCTTCCAGTTCTCTGCTGCCAGTGACTGGAACGAATTGCAAAAATCACTGAAGTTGGAGACTTATATCTCCCTCACTGACTTTAAGCGTCAGCTGTCAGAGTCGCTTACCGATCGCTGCAGCTGTACACAGCCCATCTGTATATAGCCCAACCAACCAACTACCTACCTCATCCCCATATTTGTTTTTGTATTTCTGCTCTTTTGCACACCAGTATTTCTACCTGCACATCATCATCACTCCAGTGTAAATTGCTAAATTGTAATTACTTTGCCACTATTGGCCTATTGCCTTACCTCCTTACTTTATTTGCACACACTATATACAGATTTTTTTATTGTGTTTATTGACTGTACGTTTGTTTATCCCATGTGTAAATCTGTGTTGTTTGTGTCGCACTGCTTTGCTTTATCTTGGCCAGGTCGCAGTTGTAAATGAGAACTTGTTCTCAACTAGCCTACCTGGTTAAATAAAGGTAAAATAAAATGTAAAAAAATTATATATACACTAGATGACACACAAGGGCGCTGTTTTCAATCCACCGTGCCTCCATCCAGTGGCGGTTCTAGAACATTTCAACTGGGGGGGGGGGGGGGGGGGGGCCAAGCTGGGGCAGGTTGTACTGTCAGAGGGGCCGGTTGTACTGTTAGAGGGGCCCGGTTGTACGGTCAGAGGGGCCCGGTTGTACGGTCAGAGGGGCCCGGTTGTACGGTCAGAGGGGCCCGGTTGTACGGTCAGAGGGGCCCGGTTGTACGGTCAGAGGGGCCCGGTTGTACGGTCAGAGGGGCCCGGTTGTACTGTCAGAGGGGCCAGTTACATTAGACGTTATTGTTGTCATATTGTTTTCTTCACTGCATTGCAGGCGTTAGCAGGCAAAAGACCATGTTCATAATCACTCAACAAATTATTTGCATTTTCTCTCGAATAACGGATGTAAAAAAAAAAAAAGAACGATAGCAAAAATTAGTTATGTAAAAATGATTTCATACTCCACATTTAGGAGGGGCCACAAGGGGGTCCAAAATTGTTGTCACAGAGAAAAAAAACGGAGAATAAGTAACAGCGAATTAATCTGTATTTCTTGTTTGATAACTAGCATCCTTCAGCCTGGGCACGCACACACACACACACACACACACACAGAGAGAGAGAGAGAGAGAGAGAGAGAGAGAGAGAGAGAGAGAGAGAGAGAGAGAGAGAGAGAGAGAGAGAGAGAGAGAGAGAGAGAGAGAGAGAGAGAGAGAGAGAGAGAGAGAGAGAGAGAGAGAGAGAGAGAGAGAGAGAGAGAGAGAGAGAGAGAGAGAGAGAGAGAGAGAGAGAGAGAGAGAGAGAGAGAGAGAGAGAGAGAGAGAGAGAGAGAGAGAGAGAGAGAGAGAGAGAGAGAGAGAGAGAGAGAGAGAGAGAGAGAGAGAGAGAGAGAGAGAGAGAGAGAGAGAGAGAGAGAGAGAGAGAGAGAGAGAGAGAGAGAGAGAGAGAGAGAGAGAGAGAGAGAGAGAGAGAGAGAGATTCAGCCTGGGGAGGGAGGGAGGGAGGGAGCTGTGTGTATGTCAGACCATCATTCAGCCTGGGGAGGGAGGGAGAGAGAGAGAGAGAGAGCTGTGTGTATGTCAGACCATCATTCAGCCTGGGGAGGGAGGGAGAGAGCTGTGTGTATGTCAGACCATCATTCAGCCTGGGGAGGGAGGGAGAGAGAGGGGGGGGAGAGAGCTGTGTGTATGTCAGACCATCATTCAGCCTGGGGAGGGAGGGAGAGAGAGGGGGGAGAGAGCTGTGTGTATGTCAGACCATCATTCAGCCTGGGGAGGGAGGGAGAGAGAGGGGGGGAGAGAGCTGTGTGTCTGTCAGACCATCATTCAGCCTGGGGAGGGAGAGAGCTGTGTGTCTGTCAGAACATCATTCAGCCTGGGGAGGGAGGGAGAGAGAGGGGGGGGAGAGAGCTGTGTGTCTGTCAGACCATCATTCAGCCTGGGGAGGGAGAGAGCTGTGTGTCTGTCAGACCATCATTCAGCCTGGGGAGGGAGAGAGCTGTGTGTCTGTCAGACCATCATTCAGCCTGGGGAGGGAGGGAGAGAGAGGGGGGGAGAGAGCTGTGTGTATGTCAGACCATCATTCAGCCTGGGGAGGGAGGGAGAGAGAGAGAGAGAGAGCTGTGTGTATGTCAGACCATCATTCAGCCTGGGGAGGGAGGGAGAGAGCTGTGTGTATGTCAGACCATCATTCAGCCTGGGGAGGGAGGGAGAGAGAGGGGGGGAGAGAGCTGTGTGTCTGTCAGACCATCATTCAGCCTGGGGAGGGAGAGAGCTGTGTGTCTGTCAGAACATCATTCAGCCTGGGGAGGGAGAGAGCTGTGTGTCTGTCAGAACATCATTCAGCCTGGGGAGGGAGAGAGCTGTGTGTCTGTCAGAACATCATTTAGCCTGGGCAGAGAGAGAGAGAGAGAGAGAGAGCTGTCCATCTAGACACTGTTGCCCTAGAGCACACAAAAAACTATACATACCTCGGCCTAAACATCAGCGCCACAGGTAACTTCCACAAAGCTGTGAACGATCTGAGAGACAAGGCAAGAAGGGCCTCCTATGCCATCAAAAGGAACATAAATTTCAACATACCAATTAGGATCTGGCTAAAAATACTTGAATCAGTTATAGAACCCATTGCCCTTTATGGTTGTGAGGTCTGGGGTCCGCTCACCAACCAAGACTTCACAAAATGGGACAAACACCAAATTGAGACTCTGCATGCAGAATTCTGCAAAAATATCCTCCGTGTACAACGTAAAACACCAAATAATGCATGCAGAGCAGAATTAGGCCGATACCCACTAATTATCAAAATCCAGAAAAGAGCCGTTAAATTCTACAACCACCTAAAAGGAAGCGATTCCCAAACCTTCCATAACAAAGCCATCACCTACAGAGAGATGAACCTGGAGAAGAGTCCCCTAAGCAAGCTGGTTCTGGGGCTCTGTTCACAAACACAAACAGACCCCACAGAGCTCCAGGACAACAGCACAATTAGACCCAACCAAATCATGAGAAAACAAAAAGATAATTACTTGACACATTGGAAAGAATTAACAAAAAAACAGAGCAAACTAGAATGCTATTTGGCCCTAAACAGAGAGTACACAGCGGCAGAATACCTGACCACTGTGACTGACCCAAACTTAAGGAAAGCTTTGACTATGTACAGACTCAGTGAGCATAGCCTTGCTATTGAGAAAGGCCGCCGTAGGCAGACATGGCTCTCAAGAGAAGACAGGCTATGTGCTCACTACCCACAAAATGAGGTGGAAACTGAGCTGCACTTCCTAACCTCCTGCCAAATGTATGACCATATTAGAGACACATATTTCCCTCAGATCACACAGATCCACAAAGAATTCGAAAACAAATCCAATTTTGATAACCTCCCATATCTACTGGGTGAAATACCACAGTGTTCATCACAGCAGCAAGATTTGTGACCTGTTGCCACAAGAAAAGGGCAACCAGTGAAGAACAAACACCATTGTAAATACAACCCATATTTATGCTTATTCATTTTCCCTTGTGTACTTTAACCATTTGTACATTGTTACAACACTATATATATACAATATGACATTTGTGATGTCTTTATTGTTTTGAAACTTCTGTATGTGTAATGTTTACTGTTAATTTTTATTGTTCATTTAACTTTTGTATATTATCTACCTCACTTGCTTTGGCAATGTTAACACATGTTTCCCATGCCAATAAAGCCCCTTGAATTGAATTGAATTGAGAGCTGTGTGTCTGTCAGACCATCATTCAGCCTGGGCAGAGTGTGAGCTGTGTGTCTGTCAGAACCAGCTGGGTAACATAATGATGTAATTATATGAATAGAGCTCAACTCAGCCTGCTGTAACCTGTATTCTAGCTTCCCTCTGGAGTGCTATAGGACATCACTCATCACACACTGTTGAGGGAGCTTGCAACTAAGCATTTCGCTGCACCTTTTATACCAGCTGTAAACTATGTGTGTGACAAACAAACTTTGATTTGACACACACACACACACACACACACACACACACACACACACACACACACACACACACACACACACACACACACACACACACACACACACACACACACACACACACACACAATAAGGCCCTCCAAGACAAGACATATCATGCAAATTCACATTAAAGAATGAAGAAGGAATCTCTAAGCAATGTATTGAAATAACAGAAGTATACATAGTAACAGATTGACCCAGTGTTTACATGTGATGATGAGTCCCTTAAAACTTCTTATGGGCAGGTGAGACGGTAGCGTCCCACCTGGCCAACATCCGGTGAAATTGCAGAGCGCGAAATTCAAAAAATTCCAAATTCAAATATTTAACATTCTTGAAAATATATGTGTTATACATCAAAATAAAGCTTAACTTCTTGTTAATCCAGCCACTGTGTCAGATTTCAAAAAGGCTTTATGGCGAAAGCAAACCATGCGATTATCTGAGGACAGCGCCCCGCATACAAACACATGAAAATCATATTTCAACCAGGCAGGTGCACCACAAAAGTCAGAAATAGCGATATAATTAATGCCTTACCTTTTGAAGATCTTCTTCTGTTGGCACTCCAAAATGTCCCAGAAACATCACAAATGGTCCTTTTGTTCGATAATGTCCTTCGTTATGACCCAAAAATTTCAATTTATTTGGCGCGTTTGATTCAGAAATACACCGGTTAAAACTCGCCCAACATGCCTACAAAGTATCTATTAAATTACCTGTAAACTTGGTCCAAACATTTCAAACAACGTTCCTAATCCAACCTCAGGTACCCTAAAACGTAAATAATCGATCAAATTTAAGACGGAATAAACTGTTTCTAATACCGGATAAAAACAATGTGAAGCGTGCTCCAGTTCATGTGCACCAAAACAGTAGAGTCCACCTGGAGTGACACTTACAAAGAATAGGACTACTTCTTCATTTCTCAAAAGAAAAACATCGAACAATTTCTAAAGACTGTTGACATCTAGTGGAAGCCATAGGAACTGCAACCAGGTTCCTAATAATAAGGTTATCCCAAAGAAAACAATTGGAAAATCCTATGGCCTACATTTTTTCCCCCCTGGATGGTTTGTCCTCTGGGTTTCGCCTGCCAAATCAGTTCTGTTCTACTCACAGACATTATTTTAACACTTTTTAGAGTGTTTTCTATCCAAATCTACCAATTTATATGCATATCCCAGCTTCTGGACCTGAGTAACAGGCAGTTTACTTTGGGCACGCTTTTCATCCGGAGGTGAAAACACTGCCCCCTACCCAAGAGAGGTTAATGATGCCCTCAGCCAAGTCCCCTGCAGAACATGTTTTGGATGATAGGCCTTAGCGTATGTCAGCTATTAGCTGTGAGCTATGTGGACGTTAGCTGGGGTATATTGTGTTGATTGATGAGGGGGAAATGATTGAATCCATTTTAGAATAAGGCTGTAACAAAACGTGGAAAAGTCGAGGGGTCTGAATTCTTTCCGAATGCACTGTATGTGGACTTTAGCTCACAGCTATCTGATATCTAGCTAACAGCTATGTTTACGTTAGCTAACAGCTATCTAATATCTAGCTAACATCCACATAGCTAGATATCAGATAGCTGTGAGCTAAAGTCCACATACAGTAGCTATCTGATATCTAGCTAACGTCCACATAGCTCACAGCTATCTGATATCTAGCTAACGTCCACATAGCTCACAGCTATCTGATATCTAGCTAACGTCCACATAGCTCACAGCTATCTGATATCTCGCTAACGTCCACATAGCTCACAGCTATCTGATATCTCGCTAACGTCCACATAGCTCACAGCTATCTGATATCTAGCTGACGTCCACATAGCTCACAGCTATCTGATATCTAGCTGACGTCCACATAGCTCACAGCTATCTGATATCTAGCTAACGTCCACATAGCTCACAGCTATCTGATATCTAGCTAACGTCCACATAGCTCACAGCTATCTGATATCTAGCTAACGTCCACATAGCTCACAGCTATCTGATATCTCGCTAACGTCCACATAGCTCACAGCTATCTGATATCTAGCTGACGTCCACATAGCTCACAGCTATCTGATATCTAGCTGACGTCCACATAGCTCACAGCTATCTGATATCTAGCTGACGTCCACATAGCTCACAGCTATCTGATATCTAGCTAACGTCCACATAGCTCACAGCTATCTGATATCTAGCTAACGTCCACATAGCTCACAGCTATCTGATATCTCGCTAACGTCCACATAGCTCACAGCTATCTGATATCTAGCTAACGTCCACATAGCTCACAGCTATCTGATATCTAGCTAACGTCCACATAGCTCACAGCTATCTGATATCTAGCTGTGTGGATGATAGCTAGATATTAGATAGCTGTTAGCTAACGTCCACATAGCTGTTAGCTAGATATTAGATACAGTAGCTATCATCCACATAGCTAGATATTAGATAGCTGTGAGCTAACGTCCACATACAGTAGCTATCTGATATCTAGCTATGTGGATGTTAGCTAGATATTAGATAGCTGTTAGCTACTGTATGTGGACGTTAGCTCACATCCATCTAATATCTAGCTAACGTCCACATAGCTCATAGCTATCTAATATCTAGCTATGTGGATGATAGCTAGATATTAGATAGCTGTCAGCTAACATCCACATAGCTAGATATTAGATAGCTGTTAGCTATGTGGATGTTAGCTAGATATTAGATAGCTGTTAGTGTGTGTTGTGTTCTGGACTGGAATGTCTGCCTGTCACATTGTGGAGCCTTGAGAGATTCCTCCCTCAGTCACATGCTGCTGCCTGGCTGGCGGAGAGAGAGAGACTGGGTGTTCTAGAGGTTTGGATCTGCAGATTGGACAAGGTAGTGAAAGTCATTTAGGTGTGTTAATTTGAACTAAGGAGCCTTGCAGCTACAAAGTCTGCAACAGCCAAGAACACAATGTACCACTATGTGTAAACAAATACCCGATAGGTAAACATGTACCATCTCTTGTAACGTTTTGATTTGTAGTTCAGATGTCATGCCGTTGGCAGTTAGTTATGTCTATATACCCATGGTGGGAAAAACAATCAGTCCATGAAAACCAAAACATTGTAAACATTAAACATACCTTGCACATAGCTTGCCATGGACACGGCATTGCAGTAACTCAGGGTGGGACCATTCTTCTACTGCCAACTTGCCAAGTGCAAAGTGCATGACATGACAGTATGGAACATTCTATACATATTTCAACAGATTTCAACAGTCTGTGTGAATCAGTAAGTTTATTTCTATAGGCTATCTGTTACTGTTGTAAGCTTGGGGGCACAGGCTAGTTTAGACAGTTTAATATTTGAACTGTCAAAACTGAAGATTTTCAGAAGATTGCCTTTTCTGTTGGGTTTTATGGAGAACCAGTAAAGTCAGACAACATATGTTTTCTCCATGTAGTAGAAGACAGACCGTACCAGTCTGCCTAGACATGTGTTTTATGTTCATGTTCAATCTAGAACTGTGCTATCTACACTCAGACAATCAGTCTTTCATAGAGTAACACAAACACACACATCGTACACACAGTACCATCATGCCTAGCTGAGCGTTTTATGGCTCTCCGCCCATGTCCTATCTGTTTTCCTTCAGCTATAAATCCTCCTGCTCTAGTCTAGCTCAATAGTTCCTCATCCCCATGCTCTAGTCTAGCTCAATAGTTCCTCATCCCCCTGCTCTAGTCTAGCTCAATAGTTCCTCATCCCCCTGCTCTAGTCTAGCTCAATAGTTCCTCATCCCCCTGCTCTAGTCTAGCTCAATAGTTCCTCATCCCAATGCTCTAGTCTAGCTCAATAGTTCCTCATCCCCATGCTCTAGTCTAGCTCAATAGTTCCTCATCCCAATGCTCTAGTCTAGCTCAATAGTTCCTCATCCCAATGCTCTAGTCTAGCTCAATAGTTCCTAATCCCAATGCTCTAGTCTAGCTCAATAGTTCCTCATCCTCCTGCTCTAGTCTAGCTCAATAGTTCCTCATCCCCCTGCTCTAGTCTAGCTCAATAGTTCCTCATCCCCCTGCTCTAGTCTAGCTCAATAGTTCCTCATCCCAATGCTCTAGTCTAGCTCAATAGTTCCTCACCCCCATGCTCTAGTCTAGCTCAGTAGTTCCTCATCCCCGTGCTCTAGTCTAGCTCAATAGTTCCTCATCCCCGTGCTCTAGTCTAGCTCAATAGTTCCTCATCCTCCTGCTCTAGTCTAGCTCAATAGTTCCTCATCCCCATGCTCTAGTCTAGCTCAATAGTTCCTCATCCCCATGCTCTAGTCTAGCTCAATAGTTCCTCATCCCCCTGCTCTAGTCTAGCTCAATAGTTCCTCATCCCAATGCTCTAGTCTAGCTCAATAGTTCCTCACCCCCATGCTCTAGTCTAGCTCAGTAGTTCCTCATCCCCGTGCTCTAGTCTAGCTCAATAGTTCCTCATCCCCGTGCTCTAGTCTAGCTCAATAGTTCCTCATCCTCCTGCTCTAGTCTAGCTCAATAGTTCCTCAACCCCCTGCTCTAGTCTAGCTCAATAGTTCCTCATCCCCCTGCTCTAGTCTAGCTCAATAGTTCCTCATCCCCGTGCTCTAGTCTAGCTCAATAGTTCCTCATCCCAATGCTCTAGTCTAGCTCAATAGTTCCTCATCCCCATGCTCTAGTCTAGCTCAATAGTTCCTCATCCCAATGCTCTAGTCTAGCTCAATAGTTCCTCATCCCAATGCTCTAGTCTAGCTCAATAGTTCCTCATCCCCATGCTCTAGTCTAGCTCAATAGTTCCTCATCCTAATGCTCTAGTCTAGCTCAATAGTTCCTCATCCCCATGCTCTAGTCTAGCTCAATAGTTCCTCATCCCAATGCTCTAGTCTAGCTCAATAGTTCCTCATCCACGTGCTCTAGTCTAGCTCAATAGTTCCTCATCCCAATGCTCTAGTCTAGCTCAATAGTTCCTCACCCCCATGCTCTAGTCTAGCTCAGTAGTTCCTCATCCCCGTGCTCTAGTCTAGCTCAATAGTTCCTCATCCCCGTGCTCTAGTCTAGCTCAATAGTTCCTCATCCTCCTGCTCTAGTCTAGCTCAATAGTTCCTCAACCCCCTGCTCTAGTCTAGCTCAATAGTTCCTCATCCCCCTGCTCTAGTCTAGCTCAATAGTTCCTCATCCCCGTGCTCTAGTCTAGCTCAATAGTTCCTCATCCCAATGCTCTAGTCTAGCTCAATTGTTCCTCATCCCAATGCTCTAGTCTAGCTCAATAGTTCCTCATCCACGTGCTCTAGTCTAGCTCAATAGTTCCTCATCCCCGTGCTCTAGTCTAGCTCAATAGTTCCTCATCCCCCTGCTCTAGTCTAGCTCAATAGTTCCTCATCCCCCTGCTCTAGTCTAGCTCAATAGTTCCTCATCCCCCTGCTCTAGTCTAGCTCAATAGTTCCTCATCCCCGTGCTCTAGTCTAGCTCAATTGTTCCTCATCCCTGTGCTCTAGTCTAGCTCAATAGTTCCTCATCCCCCTGCTCTAGTCTAGCTCAATAGTTCCTCATCCCCCTGCTCTAGTCTAGCTCAATAGTTCCTCATCCCCCTGCTCTAGTCTAGCTCAATGGTTCCTCATCCCCCTGCTCTAGTCTAGCTCAATGGTTCCTCATCCCCGTGCTCTAGTCTAGCTCAATGGTTCCTCATCCCCGTGCTCTAGTCTAGCTCAATGGTTCCTCATCCCCGTGCTCTAGTCTAGCTCAATAGTTCCTCATCCCCGTGCTCTAGTCTAGCTCAATAGTTCCTCATCCCCGTGCTCTAGTCTAGCTCAATAGTTCCTCATCCCCGTGCTCTAGTCTAGCTCAATAGTTCCTCATCCCCGTGCTCTAGTCTAGCTCAATAGTTCCTCATCCCCGTGCTCTAGTCTAGCTCAATAGTTCCTCATCCCCGTGCTCTAGTCTAGCTCAATAGTTCCTCATCCCCCTGCTCTAGTCTAGCTCAATGGTTCTTCATCCACATTGGCTTTAACTGGCATTTGGGGCGGCAGGTATCTTAGTGATTAGGCCAGTAACCGAAAGGTTGCTGGATCGAATCCCAGAGCTGACAAGGTAAAAATCTGTCGTTCTGCCCCTGAACAAGGTAGACCGTCATTGTAAATAATAATTTGTTCTTAGCTGACTTGCCTAGTTAAATAAAGGTTACATTTTTTATATATTTTTTTATGGAACCCTCCTGCTGTGAGTGAGTCCTTCAGAGGAATGGGGTGTGGTGCTGTGAGTTAGGACAGTCTTTAACTGACTCTGTGGTATGAGGACTCGGATAAAGTGGGTGCGTCGGAGGGAGGTGTGTCTGTCTGTCTGTCTGTCTGTGTGTGTGTGTGTGTGTGTGTGTGTGTGTGTGTGTGTGTGTGTGTGTGTGTGTGTGTGTGTGTGTGTGTGTGTGTGTGTGTGTGTGTGTCGTAGCCTTGTCTTGTTTGAGCCAGAACAGCTCATAGAAGGGTTGCAAAGGGAGGGTGTATTTATCCTTTATGCATTTTCTTACAAGCCTCCATTTTATTTCACAATGCCAGTATGTTTTTGGCGTCAAACTGGTAGGAGCTGTGAATCATTTCTAGATTAGGTTGTGCATCGATCAACGTTGGTAAGTCAGTCTAGCAGCCAGCTATCTAAACTTTTAGTAAACGTGGTCAAATGAGCGCCCGGGGTGGGGTGCATTCATCAGTTACCATGTTAAAAAACGGTAAACATTTGCCTCCATCCAATTTAAGGAAAATGTGTAGAATTGAAATGAGTTTTAAAATTGCTAAACGTTCTCTCCGCCCCGTGGGTAAAATGTGTAGAATTGTAGCAAACTTGGTTTAAAAACGGCAACGTTTTCTCTACGCCTCTCGCAGAGAGTTGCCCATCTCTGGTTTAGGATCTCTGTTGCTGCTTTCCACTGTCGTGTAGGAGTGTACCGTTGGTGCTCTGACATAAGACTTGTCTGTAGGAGTTTTAGTACACAACTTTAGGGTGTGTTTTCCCCCTCAGGTTGACTGTGTGAGCGTAAATTCTGCGAAACACATAAGGCCTCTACACAACATTACATTGACATGCGAGTCATTTAGCAGACAGTCTTATCCAGGAGCCCACTTACAGTTAGTGCATCCGTCTGAAGGTAGCTAGGTGGGACAACCACATCTCAGAGTAAGTACATTTCTCCTCAATAAAGTAGCTATCGGCAAAGTCAATGCTAGTGGGGGAGGGGGGGGGGGGGTCTCAGAACAACATTGCATAGTCACTTTAATAACTCTACCTACATGTACATAATTACATCAATTACCTCGACACCGGTGCCCCCGCACATTGACACAGCAGACAGTACGCAGCAGACAGTACGCGGCAGACAGTACGTAGCAGACAGTACGCAGCAGACGGCAGACAGTAGACAGTAGACAGTATGCGGCAGACAGTATGCAGCAGACAGTATGCGGCAGACAGTATGCGGCAGACAGTACGCGGCAGACAGTACGCGGCAGACAGTACGCGGCAGACAGTACGCAGCAGGCAGTATGCAGCAGACAGTACGTAGCAGACAGTACGCAGCAGACGGCAGACAGTAGACAGTAGACAGTACGCGGCAGACAGTATGTAGCAGACAGTATGCAGCAGACAGTATGCAGCAGACAATGTGCAGCAGACAGTGTGCAGCAGACAGTGTGCAGCAGACAGTGTGCAGCAGACAGTGTGCAGCAGACAGTGTGCAGCAGACAGTGTGCAGCAGACAGTACGCAGCAGACAGTACGCAGCAGACAGTACGCAGCAGACGGCAGACAGTAGACAGTAGACAGTACGCGGCAGACAGTGTGCAGCAGGCAGTATGCAGCAGGCAGTATGCAGCAGGCAGTACGCAGCAGACAGTATGCAGCAAATGGCAGACAGCAGGCAGTACGCAGCAGGCAGTATGCAGCAAATGGCAGACAGCAGGCAGTACGCAGCAGACAGTACGCAGCAGGCAGTACGCAGCAAATGGCAGACAGCAGGCAGTACGCAGCAGGCAGTACGCAGCAGGCAGTACGCAGCAGGCAGTACGCAGCAGGCAGTATGCAGCAGGCAGTACGCAGCAAACGGCAGGCAGTACGCAGCAAACGGCAGACAGCAGGCAGTACGCAGCAGGCAGTACGCAGCAGGCAGTACGCAGCAAACGGCAGACAGCAGGCAGTACGCAGCAGGCAGTACGCAGCAGACAGTACGCAGCAGGCAGTATGCAGCAGACAGTACGCAGCAGGCAGTATGCAGCAAACGGCAGACAGCAGGCAGTACGCAGCAGACAGTACGCAGCAGGCAGTACGCAGCAGGCAGTACGCAGCAGGCAGTACGCAGCAAACGGCAGACAGCAGGCAGTACGCAGCAAACGGCAGACAGCAGGCAGTACGCAGCAAACGGCAGACAGCAGGCAGTACGCAGCAAACGGCAGACAGCAGGCAGTACGCAGCAAACGGCAGACAGCAGGCAGTACGCAGCAAACGGCAGACAGTAAACAGCAGGCAGTACGCAGCAGGCCTATGGAGAAATGATCTATTGCCAAACTATCCCAGGGGATGGGTTCAGCATGAGTAACAAGAGACTGAAACTAAGTGTTGCAGTAGACAACAGACACTAGGAGACTTTTAGGGAAGCAACGAGGGAAAGAGAGGAGGTAGTGAAACGTGAAGAGAGGAAAAGCTGAGAGACAGAGGAAGAGAGAGTGGTGTTAAGTGAGTTGCTGAGTAGAGAGTGAGAGTTGGAGTGTATGTGTGTGTGACCTGTATGAGCCAGTGAGAGTGGAATGTGTGTGTTGCTCTTGACAAACAGAGATAAGCATTAGCCAGTAGCGGGAAGAGGAGTGGTCGGGGCCCAGGCAGAGCCCTGGTTTCAGGGAGCACTGTCCTCCGGCCTCTTGCAGGCTGGAAGGTGTGGTGACTGGGTGATGGTTTGGAGGAATGTGGTCACGAGGTCTCTATGACTCTAGCTAAGAGGTCACATAGCAGTACACAGACAGCCTGGGAGACCAGCACACACACACACACACACACACACACACACACACACACACACACACACACACACACACACACACACACACACATGCGGGTATTATCATGACTTGAACTGTTTGCTTCACTGTTGTAACCTGCCTCTTATTAAAGTTGACTGTAATCTAATCACCCAAATGACCAAACCCACTAACTGACTAACTAACCCACTAACTGACTAACCAACCCACCAACTGACTAACCAACCCACCAACTGACTAACCAACCCACCAACTGACTAACCAACCAACCCACCAACTGACTAACCAACCAACCCACCAACTGACTAACTAACCCACCAACTGACTAACTAACCCACCAACTGACTAACTAACCCACCAACTGACTAACTAACCCACCAACTGACTAACTAACTCACCAACTGACTAACCAACCCACTAACTGACTAACTAACTGACTAACTAACCCACCCACCAACTGACTAACTAACCCACCAACTGACTAACTAACCCACCAACTGACTAACCAACCCACTAACTGACTAACTAACTGACTAACTAACCCACCAACTGACTAACTAACCCACTAACTAACTAGCTAACCCATGAACTAACCCACTAACTAACCCACTAACTAACCCACTAACTAACCCACTAACTAACCCACTAACTAACCCACTAACTAACTAACTAACATGTTATAACATTGTCAGAGAATCTGGTGTTCAAACTGTGTACAACTTCATTGCAGCTGTAACTGACAATCTCCAGTACTGCCGTAACTGACCGTGTCCAGTACTGCCGTAACTGACCGTGTCCAGTACTGCCGTAACTGACAGTGTCCCGTACTGCCGTAACTGACAGTGTCCCGTACTGCCGTAACTGACAGTGTCCAGTACTGCCGTAACTGACAGTGTCCAGTACTGCCGTAACTGACCGTGTCCAGTACTGCCGTAACTGACCGTGTCCAGTACTGCCGTAACTGACCGTGTCCAGTACTGCCGTAACTGACCGTGTCCAGTACTGCCGTAACTGACCGTGTCCAGCAGTACTGGACATTGTCAGTTACGGCAGTACTGGACACGGTCAGTTACGGCAGTACTGGACACGGTCAGTTACGGCAGTACTGGACACGGTCAGTTACGGCAGTACTGGACACGGTCAGTTACAGCTGCAATGAAGTTGTACACAGTTTGAACACCAGTGTTTCCGCTGTAGTCAAATAAACTGTGGCGCTGCGCCATAACAAAATAAAATGAAACATGACATAATATTTCTGTGGCGGAGCACTTTGAAGATGCTAGAACAGTCCACGTGTACTTTTCCTCTGCAAACAAAACAAGTAACGAATAGAAGAATCTGACAACCCACCTAGTAGAATAGTTGATCTGTTTACCTAGTCGGCTTGTTGTCGTGTTCCGTGTCAGAGAAATATTCCTCTCGAGGCGTATTCACGTTATAAAGAAGGAAACCTGCATTCAGACAAACAGTCAAAGCACCACAAGTATTGCAGTCACGGGGAAAACAGACGTTTTAATGGCCTTTGTTAAAAAGAGGGCGATCCCAGCTTTTCATTCCTATTTTCTTTCTTAAATATGTGTAAACTGCACCATTTAAAAATATATATATATAATTTAAACCCAGAGTTTCTGTCAGAGTCATGTCGAAGCTATTGCTCTGTGTGGGGCTAAATGGAGCATAGGTCAATGGTAAGGTAAGCCACCCAAGATGAGCATTTTTTGAGTGGGTGTGACTTTAAAAAAAAATTGTGATGAGACAGATGACCTGTTTAGTTGCACAAGAGTAGTGTCGACTGGGAAAGTGTTGGGGGGGTTGGTGACATGAAGTGTGAGAAGTACAGGCATGGGGGTGTGTTACCTCGGGTAGTGGCTTACTCCAAGCTAACCTAACAGGTTTATGCAAGTTATTTTGGGACATAAAGTGAATCAATAGGATGCTAACTAGTTAAATATCGACATAACCTGAAAGGCCGTTCAGCAAGGAAGAAGCCACTGCTCCAAAACTGCCATAAAAAAGCCAGACTACGGTTTGCAACTGCACATGGGGACAAAGATCGTACTTTTTGGAGAAATGTCCTCTGGTCTGATGAAACAAAAATAGAACAGTTTGGCCATAATGACCATCGTTATGTTTGGAGGGAAAGGGGGATGCTTGCAAGCTGAAGAACAACATCCCAACCTTGAAGCACGGGGGTGGCAGGATCATGTTGTGGGGGTGCTTTGCTGCAGATGTTACAGGCTTATTCTAAAATGGATAAAATTATTTTTTCCCCCCTCATCAATCTACACACTACCTACACACAATACCCCAAGAACACAAGTGGCCTCCATCCATTCTTAAATGGAAGAAGTTTGGAACCACCAAGACTCTTCATAGCGCTGGCCGCCCGGCCAAACTGAGCAATCAGGGGAGAAGGGCCTTGGTCTGGGAGGTGACTAAGAACCCGATGGTCACTCTGACAGAGCTCCAGTTCCTCTGTGGAGATAGGAGAACCTCCCAGAAGGACAACCATCTCTGCAGCACTCCACCAATCAGGAATTTATAGTATAGTGGCCAGACAGAAGCCACTCCTCAGTAAAAGGCACATGACAGCCTGAGTTTGCCAAAAGCACCTAAAGACTCTGACCATGAGAAACAAGATTCTCTGGTCTGATGAAACCAAGATTGAACTCTTTGGCCTGAATGCCAAGCATCACGTCTGGAGGAAACCTGGCACCATCCCTACGGTGAAGCATGGTGGTGGCAGCATCATGTGTGGGGTGTTTATCACCGGCAGGGACTGAGACTAGTCAGGATCGATGGACGGCTGAACGGAGCAAAGTACAGAGATCCTTGATGAAAACCTGCTCCAGAGCGCTCAAGACCTCAGACTGGGGTGAAGGTTCACCTTCCAACAGGACAACAACCCTAAGCACACAGACAAGACAACGCAGGAGTGGCTTCGGGACAAGTCTCTGAATGTCCTTGAGTGGCCCAGCCAGAGCCCGGCCTTGAACCCAATCGAACATCTCTGGAGAGACCTGAAAATAGCTGTGCAGCAACGCTCCCCATCCAACCTGACAGAGCTTGAGAAGATCTGCAGAGAAGAATGGGAGAAACTCCCCAAATACAGGTGTGCCAAGCTTGTAGCATCATACCCAAGAAGACTTGAGGCTGTAATCGCTGCCAAAGGTGCTTCAACGAAGTACTGAGTAAAGAGTCTGAATATTTATGTAAACACCTGTTTTTTGCTTTGTCATTGTGGGGTATTGTGTGTAGATTGATGAGGGGGGGAAATAACAATTTAATAAATTTTAGAATAAGGCTGTAACATAAGAAATTGTGGAAAAAGTCAAGGGGTCTGACTACTTTCCAAATGCACTGTAACCTGTATCTGGGGGGACCACTGCTACTCTGGAATATACTGACCTCACCGTCTGTCTGGGTCTGCTCTGCCCATCCAGTCTGTCCTCACTAACCTGCTGTCTCTCTGTCTGTCTGGGTCTGCTCTGCCCATCCAGTCTGTCCTCACTAACCTGCTGTGTGTCTCTCCGTCTGTCTGGGTCTGCTCTGCCCATCCAGTCTGTCCTCACTAACCTGCTGTCTCTCTGTCTGTCTGGGTCTGCTCTGCCCATCCAGTCTGTCCTCACTAACCTGCTGTCTCTCTGTCTGTCTGGGTCTGCTCTGCCCATCCAGTCTGTCCTCACTAACCTGCTGTGTGTCTCTCTGTCTGTCTGGGTCTGCTCTGCCCATCCAGTCTGTCCTCACTAACCTGCTGTCTCTCCGTCTGTCTGGGTCTGCTCTGCCCATCCAGTCTGTCCTCACTAACCTGCTGTCTCTCTGTCTGTCTGGGTCTGCTCTGCCCATCCAGTCTGTCCTCACTAACCTGCTGTCTCTCCGTCTGTCTGGGTCTGCTCTGCCCATCCAGTCTGTCCTCACTAACCTGCTGTGTGTCTCTCTGTCTGTCTGGGTCTGCTCTGCCCATCCAGTCTGTCCTCACTAACCTGCTGTCTCTCTGTCTGTCTGGGTCTGCTCTGCCCATCCAGTCTGTCCTCACTAACCTGCTGTCTCTCTGTCTGTCTGGGTCTGCTCTGCCCATCCAGTCTGTCCTCACTAACCTGCTGTCTCTCTGTCTGTCTGGGTCTGCTCTGCCCATCCAGTCTGTCCTCACTAACCTGCTGTTTGTCTCTCCGTCTGTCTGGGTCTGCTCTGCCCATCCAGTCTGTCCTCACTAACCTGCTGTCTCTCTGTCTGTCTGGGTCTGCTCTGCCCATCCAGTCTGTCCTCACTAACCTGCTGTCTCTCCGTCTGTCTGGGTCTGCTCTGCCCATCCAGTCTGTCCTCACTAACCTGCTGTCTCTCTGTCTGTCTGGGTCTGCTCTGCCCATCCAGTCTGTCCTCACTAACCTGCTGTGTGTCTCTCTGTCTGTCTGGGTCTGCTCTGCCCATCCAGTCTGTCCTCACTAACCTGCTGTCTCTCTGTCTGTCTGGGTCTGCTCTGCCCATCCAGTCTGTCCTCACTAACCTGCTGTCTCTCTGTCTGTCTGGGTCTGCTCTGCCCATCCAGTCTGTCCTCACTAACCTGCTGTCTCTCCGTCTGTCTGGGTCTGCTCTGCCCATCCAGTCTGTCCTCACTAACCTGCTGTCTCTCTGTCTGTCTGGGTCTGCTCTGCCCATCCAGTCTGTCCTCACTAACCTGCTGTGTGTCTCTCTGTCTGTCTGGGTCTGCTCTGCCCATCCAGTCTGTCCTCACTAACCTGCTGTCTCTCTGTCTGTCTGGGTCTGCTCTGCCCATCCAGTCTGTCCTCACTAACCTGCTGTCTCTCTGTCTGTCTGGGTCTGCTCTGCCCATCCAGTCTGTCCTCACTAACCTGCTGTCTCTCTGTCTGTCTGGAGTCTCCAGTTAGTATAGGACTTCTGGCTGAGTACAGCTTCTCTCAAACGGCTCACTGAGCTGTAGAGACAGAATTCCAAAAGGTCTAAAGGACATTTAATTTGACGTGAAGCTCCTTTTTTTAATCTGTTTTGTCCAGTGGTGTAAAGTAACTAGGTAAAAATACATTCAATCACTACTTAAGTAGTATCAGATTGAGCTGATCTGCACAGCTCTCCTACACAACTGCCAGGGGGTCTGGCAGTCACTCTTGAATCTTTTGAAGTGATGTGAAGCTGGGACACTTCACTTGGAACTAACCTCAACTAGAAACAATCATGTTTACTCTTTAAAAAATATATATATTTAACCTTTATTTAACAAGGCAAGTCAGTTAAGAACAAATTCTTATTTTCAATGACGGCCTAGGAACAGTGGGTTAACTGCCTTGTTCAGGGGGCAGAACGACAGATTTTTACCTTGTCAACTCGGGGTGGGGGATTCGATCTTGCAACCTTGCGGTTACTAGTCCAACGCTCTAACCACTAGGTTACCCTGTCGCCCCTACGCTCTAACCACTAGGTTACCCTGTCGCCCCTACGCTCTAACCACTAGGTTACCCTGTCGCCCCTACGCTCTAACCACTAGGTTACCCTGTCGCCCCTACGCTCTAACCGCTAGGTTACCCTGTCGCCCCTACGCTCTAACCGCTAGGTTACCCTGTCGCCCCTACGCTCTAACCGCTAGGTTACCCTGTCGCCCCTACGCTCTAACCACTAGGTTACCCTGTCGCCCCTACACTCTAACCACTAGGTTACCCTGTCGCCCCTACACTCTAACCACTAGGTTACCCTGCCGCCCCTACGCTCTAACCACTAGGTTACCCTGCCGCCCCTACGCTCTAACCACTAGGTTACCCTGCCGCCCCTACGCTCTAACCACTAGGTTACCCTGTCGCCCCTACGCTCTAACCACTAGGTTACCCTGTCGCCCCTACGCTCTAACCACTAGGTTACCCTGTCGTCCCTACACTCTAACCACTAGGTTACCCTGTCGCCCCTACGCTCTAACCACTAGGTTACCCTGTCGTCCCTACACTCTAACCACTAGGCTACCCTGTCGCCCGTACGCTCTAACCACTAGGTTACCCTGTCGCCCCTACGCTCTAACCACTAGGTTACCCTGTCGCCCCTACGCTCTAACCACTAGGTTACCCTGTCGCCCCTACGCTCTAACCACTAGGTTACCCTGTCGCCCCTACGCTCTAACCACTAGGTTACCCTGTCGCCCCTACGCTCTAACCACTAGGTTACCCTGTCGCCCCTACGCTCTAACCACTAGGTTACCCTGTCGTCCCTACGCTCTAACCACTAGGTTACCCTGTCGCCCCTACGCTCTAACCACTAGGTTACCCTGTCGCCCCTACGCTCTAACCACTAGGTTACCCTGTCGCCCCTACGCTCTAACCACTAGGTTACCCTGTCGCCCCTACGCTCTAACCACTAGGTTACCCTGTCGCCCCTACGCTCTAACCACTAGGTTACCCTGTCGCCCCTACGCTCTAACCACTAGGTTACCCTGTCGCCCCTACGCTCTAACCACTAGGTTACCCTGTCGCCCCTACGCTCTAACCACTAGGTTACCCTGTCGCCCCTACGCTCTAACCACTAGGTTACCCTGTCGCCCCTACGCTCTAACCACTAGGTTACCCTGTCGCCCCTACGCTCTAACCACTAGGTTACCCTGTCGCCCCTACGCTCTAACCACTAGGTTACCCTGTCGCCCCTACGCTCTAACCACTAGGCTACCCTGTCGCCCCTACGCTCTAACCACTAGGCTACCCTGTCGCCCCTACGCTCTAACCACTAGGTTACCCTGTCGCCCCTACGCTCTAACCACTAGGTTACCCTGTCGCCCCTACGCTCTAACCACTAGGTTACCCTGTCGCCCCTACGCTCTAACCACTAGGTTACCCTGTCGCCCCTACGCTCTAACCACTAGGTTACCCTGTCGCCCCTACGCTCTAACCACTAGGTTACCCTGCCGCCCCTACGCTCTAACCACTAGGTTACCCTGTCGCCCCTACGCTCTAACCACTAGGTTACCCTGCCGCCCCTACGCTCTAACCACTAGGTTACCCTGCCGCCCCTACGCTCTAACCACTAGGTTACCCTGTCGCCCCTACGCTCTAACCACTAGGTTACCCTGTCGCCCCTACGCTCTAACCACTAGGTTACCCTGCCGCCCCTACGCTCTAACCACTAGGTTACCCTGTCGCCCCTACGCTCTAACCACTAGGTTACCCTGTCGCCCCTACGCTCTAACCACTAGGTTACCCTGTCGCCCCTACACTCTAACCACTAGGTTACCCTGTCGCCCCTACACTCTAACCACTAGGTTACCCTGTCGCCCCTACACTCTAACCACTAGGTTACCCTGTCGCCCCTACGCTCTAACCACTAGGCTACCCTGTCGCCCCTACGCTCTAACCACTAGGCTACCCTGTCGCCCCTACGCTCTAACCACTAGGTTACCCTGTCGCCCCTACGCTCTAACCACTAGGTTACCCTGCCGCCCCTACGCTCTAACCACTAGGTTACCCTGTCGCCCCTACACTCTAACCACTAGGTTACCCTGTCGCCCCTACACTCTAACCACTAGGTTACCCTGTCGCCCCTACGCTCTAACCACTAGGTTACCCTGTCGCCCCTACGCTCTAACCACTAGGTTACCCTGTCGCCCCTACGCTCTAACCACTAGGTTACCCTGTCGCCCCTACGCTCTAACCACTAGGTTACCCTGTCGCCCCTACGCTCTAACCACTAGGTTACCCTGTCGCCCCTACGCTCTAACCACTAGGTTACCCTGTCGCCCCTACGCTCTAACCACTAGGTTACCCTGTCGCCCCTACACTCTAACCACTAGGTTACCCTGTCGCCCCTACACTCTAACCACTAGGCTACCCTGCCGCCCCTACACTCTAACCACTAGGTTACCCTGTCGCCCCTACGCTCTAACCACTAGGCTACCCTGTCGCCCCCTACGCTCTAACCACTAGGCTACCCTGTCGCCCCTACGCTCTAACCACTAGGCTACCCTGCCGCCCCTACGCTCTAACCACTAGGCTACCCTGTCGCCCCTACGCTCTAACCACTAGGTTACCCTGTCGCCCCTACGCTCTAACCACTAGGTTACCCTGTCGCCCCTACGCTCTAACCACTAGGTTACCCTGTCGCCCCTACGCTCTAACCACTAGGCTACCCTGCCGCCCCTTAACCACTAGGTTACCCTGTCGCCCCTTAACCACTAGGTTACCCTGTCGCCCCTACACTCTAACCACTAGGTTACCCTGCCGCCCCTACGCTCTAACCACTAGGTTACCCTGCCGCCCCTACGCTCTAACCACTAGGTTACCCTGTCGCCCCTACACTCTAACCACTAGGTTACCCTGTCGTCCCTACGCTCTAACCACTAGGTTACCCTGTCGCCCCTACACTCTAACCACTAGGTTACCCTGTCGCCCCTACGCTCTAACCACTAGGTTACCCTGTCGCCCCTACGCTCTAACCACTAGGTTACCCTGTCGCCCCTACACTCTAACCACTAGGTTACCCTGTCGCCCCTACACTCTAACCACTAGGTTACCCTGTCGCCCCTACACTCTAACCACTAGGTTACCCTGTCGCCCCTACGCTCTAACCACTAGGTTACCCTGCCGCCCCTACGCTCTAACCACTAGGTTACCCTGCCGCCCCTACGCTCTAACCACTAGGTTACCCTGCCGCCCCTACGCTCTAACCACTAGGTTACCCTGTCGCCCCTACGCTCTAACCACTAGGTTACCCTGTCGCCCCTACGCTCTAACCACTAGGTTACCCTGTCGCCCCTACGCTCTAACCACTAGGTTACCCTGTCGCCCCTACACTCTAACCACTAGGTTACCCTGTCGCCCCTACGCTCTAACCACTAGGTTACCCTGTCGCCCCTACGCTCTAACCACTAGGTTACCCTGTCGCCCCTACGCTCTAACCACTAGGTTACCCTGTCGCCCCTACGCTCTAACCACTAGGTTACCCTGTCGCCCCTACGCTCTAACCACTAGGTTACCCTGTCGCCCCTACGCTCTAACCACTAGGTTACCCTGTCGCCCCTACGCTCTAACCACTAGGCTACCCTGCCGCCCCTACGCTCTAACCACTAGGCTACCCTGTCGCCCCTACGCTCTAACCACTAGGTTACCCTGTCGCCCCTACGCTCTAACCACTAGGTTACCCTGTCGCCCCTACACTCTAACCACTAGGTTACCCTGTCGCCCCTACACTCTAACCACTAGGTTACCCTGTCGCCCCTACGCTCTAACCACTAGGTTACCCTGTCGCCCCTACACTCTAACCACTAGGTTACCCTGTCGCCCCTACACTCTAACCACTAGGTTACCCTGTCGCCCCTACACTCTAACCACTAGGTTACCCTGTCGCCCCTACGCTCTAACCACTAGGTTACCCTGCCGCCCCTACGCTCTAACCACTAGGTTACCCTGTCGCCCCTACGCTCTAACCACTAGGTTACCCTGTCGCCCCTACACTCTAACCACTAGGTTACCCTGTCGCCCCTACGCTCTAACCACTAGGTTACCCTGTCGCCCCTACGCTCTAACCACTAGGTTACCCTGTCGCCCCTACGCTCTAACCACTAGGTTACCCTGTCGCCCCTACACTCTAACCACTAGGTTACCCTGCCGCCCCTACGCTCTAACCACTAGGTTACCCTGTCGCCCCTACGCTCTAACCACTAGGTTACCCTGTCGCCCCTACGCTCTAACCACTAGGTTACCCTGCCGCCCCTACGCTCTAACCACTAGGTTAGAGCGTAGGCATTCTGGCATTTTTTGGGGGAAAGCTGAAAATCTGAGATTTTAAATTGTTTAACCTGCAGCCAAGACTTTTATAGTATATGGTTAATTATGGCGTTGTTATAATCTGCCATAATATCTATGTTGCCTGCTAAGGTACAGCATATTATGGGATAGTAGGCCTAGTAGGACAAGGCTATCTGAATGTGCACATGATGGAAGTTAAAGGTGGCCTTTATAGTCATTATTTAATAGAAAATAATTCACGGACTAGTATGTGACTGAGATGGCTGAGACTAAGAGAGTGGAAGCTATGTGACTAAGATGGCTGAGACTGAGAGAGTGGAAGTTATTATGTGACTAAGATGGCTGAGACTAAGAGAGTGGAAGCTATGTGACTGAGATGGCTGAGACTAAGAGAGTGGAAGCTATGTGACTAAGATGGCTGAGACTAAGAGAGTGGAAGCTATGTGGCTGAGACTAAGAGAGTGGAAGCTATGTGACTGAGATGGCTGAGACAGAGAGTGGAAGCTATGTGACTAAGATGGCTGAGACTAAGAGAGTGGAAGCTATGTGACTAAGATGGCTGAGACTAAGAGAGTGGAAGCTATGTGACTAAGATGGCTGAGACTAAGAGAGTGGAAGCTATGTGACTGAGATGGCTGAGACTAAGAGAGGGGAAGCTATGTGACTGAGATGGCTGAGACTAAGAGAGTGGAAGCTATGTGACTAAGATGGCTGAGACTAAGAGAGTGGAAGCTATGTGGCTGAGACTAAGAGAGTGGAAGCTATGTGACTGAGATGGCTGAGACTGAGAGAGTGGAAGCTATGTGACTAAGATGGCTGAGACTAAGAGAGTGGAAGCTATGTGACTAAGATGGCTGAGACTAAGAGAGTGGAAGCTATGTGACTAAGATGGCTGAGACTAAGAGAGTGGAAGCTATGTGACTAAGATGGCTGAGACTAAGAGAGTGGAAGCTATGTGACTGAGATGGCTGAGACTAAGAGAGTGGAAGCTATGTGACTAAGATGGCTGAGACTAAGAGAGTGGAAGCTATGTGACTGAGATGGCTGAGACTAAGAGAGTGGAAGCTATGTGACTGAGATGGCTGAGACTAAGAGAGTGGAAGCTATGTGACTGAGATGGCTGAGACTAAGAGAGTGGAAGCTATGTGACTAAGATGGCTGAGACTAAGAGAGTGGAAGCTATGTGACTGAGATGGCTGAGACTAAGAGAGTGGAAGCTATGTGACTAAGATGGCTGAGACTAAGAGAGTGGAAGCTATGTGACTGAGATGGCTGAGACTAAGAGAGTGGAAGCTATGTGACTAAGATGGCTGAGACTGAGAGAGTGGAAGCTATGTGACTAAGATGGCTGAGACTAAGAGAGTGGAAGCTATGTGACTAAGATGGCTGAGACCAAGAGAGTGGAAGCTATGTGACTAAGATGGCTGAGACTAAGAGAGTGGAAGCTATGTGACTAAGATGGCTGAGACCAAGAGAGTGGAAGCTATGTGACTAAGATGGAGGTTTGTATGAACTGTTACAATAAAACAAGAAAACTACAATGACTAAAATAGAACTAAAATGACTTTAACTAAAGCTAGTCGACTGATATGAACTGAAACTAAGAAGGATACAATGACTAAAATGGGACTAAGATTAAAAGGTATTTTAGTCATAAAGACTCAATCTGAAATCGGTGACAAAATGAACACTGTTATACAGACACGGGTGAATCGGAGCGAGGTAGCGAGGGAGGGAGGGAGGGAGGGAGGGAGGGAGGGAGGGAGGGAGGGAGGAAAGGAGAGAGAGAGGGAGGTAGGCAGGAAAGGAGAGAGAGAGGGAGGGAGGGAGGGAGGAAAGGAGAGCGGGAGGGAGGGAGGGAAAGAGGAAAGGAGAGAGAGAGGGAGGGAGGAAAGGAGAGGGGGAGGGAGGAAAGGAGAGGGGGAGGGAGGAAAGGAGAGAGGGAGGGAGGAAAGGAGAGTGGGAGGGAGGGCCCAAAATTAACCACAGGGTCGGTAGGGGTACAGGAGTGTATGAGTGATGTCATGTCTTACTAGTGGATTGACGACACCAGTGTACAAAGTGTTCAGTGTGTGGAGCTGTATAGTGTGCATGGGCTGCTCAAAGGCTGACTTGTTTAAACATGATTTAGGATATTCTGGTTTGGAAACCACTAAAATATCTTCTCTTACCCAGAGAAAGCTGGAGGGGAGGGACAGGGAGGGAGGGAGAGAGGTAGAGAAGCTTCATGAATATGCTTTTCTAGACAGCCGAAATTAGAATTTTAAACAATGTAAAGCGTTATAACATCACAGCAAGTCCTGAACATATTCTAAGATGTCTTTGAGCACATAACAATTCAGAAACACCAACGAGTTGTTTCTCCCTCCCTCTCTCCTTTCCTCTCTCTCTCTCTCTCTGTCCTTTCCTCTCTCTCTCTCTCTCTCTGTCCTTTCCTCTCTCTCTCTCTCTCTGTCCTTTCCTCTCTCTCTCTCTCTCTCTGTCCTTTCCTCTCTCTCTCTCTCTCTGTCCTTTCCTCTCTCTCTCTCTCTCTCTGCCCTTTCCTCTCTCTCTCTCTCTCTCTCTCTGTCATTTCCTCTCTCTCTCTCTCTCTGTCCTTTCCTCTCTCTCATTTTCTCTCCCTCTCCCTCCCTCGCTCCGAGCCCGGTTCAGATGGCTCAGATGTTAACTGTTACCAACTCCTCTAAAGCACAATACAAACAGTACCAGTCAAAAGTGTGGACACACCTACTTATTCAAGGGTTTTTCTTTATTTGTACTATTTTCTACATTGTAGAATAACAGTGAAGACATGAAAACTATGAAATAACACATATGGAATCATGTAGTAACCAAAAAAAAAAGTGTTAAACAAATCAAAATATATTTGAGATTCTTCAAAGCAGTCACCCTTTGCCTTGATGAACAGCTTTGCGGTTAAGAAGCCTTTTTGGACCTAGACAGCATAGATTTAAGTCAAAACTGTAACTCGGGAACAATCGTCTTGGTAAGCAACTCCAGTGTATTGTTTTTTTGATTTTTTTTTTTATATATAGAGAGTTTTTTTAACCTTTATTTAACTAGGCACGTCATATTTGGCCTTGTGTTTTCAGTTATTGTTTGGCTAAAAGATTAATTTGTCTCCCAGTGTCTGTTGAAAATGGCTGTCCCTGACCCAAAAAAATCTTAGTCGACCGAGAGTCATCTTTTCTTTCAACCAATCTTAAAACGTGTATTTTTTGCCGCTTGCTTCGGTCACCCAACTGTATGGTGTTTCCTCCGACACATTGGCTTCCGGGTTAAGTGAGCAGTGTGTCAAGAAGCAGTGCGGCTTGGCAGGTTCGTGTTTCGGAGGACGTTTGACCTTCACCTCTATCTGTACAGCAACGCTCCCCATCCAACCTGACAGAGCTTGAGAGGATCTGCAGAGAAGAATGGAAGAAACTCCCCAAATACAGGTGTGCCGAGCTTGTAGCGTCATACCCAAGAAGACTCCATGCTGTAATCGCTGCCAAAGGTCCTTCAACAAAGTACTGAGTAAAGAGTCTGAATGCTTATGTAAATGTGATATTTATGTAATGATTCACTGGATCAGAGCATTACATTTTTCCCTTTCAAGTGGTTATCGAAAGAGAGCTGGAATTTTTTTCCAAATACAATGAGGACCTATTGTCATTCTCAATGGTTTCTAAAAACAGACATTTGTTTACTTGCTGTTTGAGGTGAAGAAGACATCACAGTGACTGGGTGTATTGATACACCGTTCAAAGTGTAATGAATAACTTCACCCAAAGGGATATTCAATGTCTGCTTTAGAATTTATTGTTAATTTGCGAGGCATTGGAAAGCCTCCCTGGTCTTTGTGGTTGAATCTGTGTTTGAAATTCATTGCTCAACTGAGGGACTTTACAGATAATTGTAGGTGTGGGATACAGAGATGAGGTAGTCATTAAAAAAATCATGTTAAACACTATTATTACACACAGAGTGAGTCCATGCAAATTATTATGTGACGTGTTAAGCACATTTTCACTCCTGAACTTATTTAGGGGTTGACATTTCAGTATTTTAATTGAATATATATTTGTAAAAAATATATATAAAATCCACTTTGACGTGTGTGTGTGTGTGTGTGTGTGTGTGTGTGTGTGTGTGTGTGTCTCAATGTAATCCATTTTTAATTCAGGCTGTAATACAACAAAATGTTGTAAAAGTCAAGGGGTGTTCATGGAGGGTCCGGGGGCATACCGCACAGTAGCTATAGGGTTAGGGTTAGCTAACAGTAGCTATAGGGTTAGCTAACAGTAGCTATAGAGTTAGCTAACAGCAGCTATAGGGTTACCTCACAGTAGCTATAGGGTTAGGGTTAGTTAATAGTAGCTAAAGGGTTAGGGTTAGCTAACAGTAGCTATAGGGTTAGGGTTAGCTAACAGTAGCTATAGGGTTAGGGTTAGCTAACAGTAGCTATAGGGTTAGGGTTAGTTAACAGTAGCTAAAGGGTTAGCTAACAGTAGCTATAGGGTTAGGGTTAGCTAACAGTAGCTATAGGGTTAGCTAACAGTAGCTATAGGGTTAGGGTTAGCTAACAGTAGCTATAGGGTTAGTTAACAGTAGCTATAGGGTTAGCTAACAGTAGCTATAGGGTTAGTTAACAGTAGCTATAGGGTTAGGGTTAGTTAACAGTAGCTATAGGGTTAGGGTTACCTCACAGTAGCTATAGGGTTAGTTAACAGTAGCTATAGGGTTAGCTAACAGTAGCTATAGGGTTAGGGTTAGTTAACAGTAGCTATAGGGTTAGGGTTAGTTAACAGCAGCTATAGGGTTAGCTAACAGTAGCTATAGGGTTAGGGTTAGTTAACAGTAGCTATAGGGTTAGCTAACAGTAGCTATAGGGTTAGGGTTAGTTAACAGTAGCTATAGGGTTAGGGTTAGCTAACAGTAGCTATAGGGTTAGTTAACAGTAGCTATAGGGTTAGCTAACAGTAGCTATAGGGTTAGTTAACAGTAGCTATAGGGTTAGCTAACAGTAGCTATAGGGTTAGGGTTAGCTAACAGTAGCTATAGGGTTAGGGTTAGTTAACAGTAGCTATAGGGTTAGGGTTAGTTAACAGTAGCTATAGGGTTAGGGTTAGTTAACAGTAGCTATAGGGTTAGGGTTAGTTAACAGTAGCTATAGGGTTAGGGTTAGTTAACAGTAGCTATAGGGTTAGGGTTAGTTAACAGTAGCTATAGGGTTAGGGTTACCTCACAGTAGCTATAGGGTTAGGGTTAGCTAACAGTAGCTATAGGGTTAGCTAACAGTAGCTATAGGGTTAGCTAACAGTAGCTATAGGGTTACCTCACAGTAGCTATAGGGTTAGGGTTAGTTAACAGTAGCTATAGGGTTAGGGTTAGTTAACAGTAGCTATAGGGTTAGGGTTAGCTAACAGTAGCTATAGGGTTAGGGTTAGCTAACAGTAGCTATAGGGTTAGGGTTAGCTAACAGTAGCTAAAGGGTTAGCTAACAGTAGCTATAGGGTTAGGGTTAGCTAACAGTAGCTATAGGGTTAGCTAACAGTAGCTATAGGGTTAGGGTTAGCTAACAGTAGCTATAGGGTTAGTTAACAGTAGCTATAGGGTTAGCTAACAGTAGCTATAGGGTTAGTTAACAGTAGCTATAGGGTTAGGGTTAGTTAACAGTAGCTATAGGGTTAGGGTTACCTCACAGTAGCTATAGGGTTAGTTAACAGTAGCTATAGGGTTAGCTAACAGTAGCTATAGGGTTAGGGTTAGTTAACAGTAGCTATAGGGTTAGGGTTAGTTAACAGCAGCTATAGGGTTAGTTAACAGTAGCTAAAGGGTTAGGGTTAGTTAACGGTAGCTATAGGGTTAGCTAACAGTAGCTATAGGGTTAGGGTTAGTTAACAGCAGCTATAGGGTTAGGGTTAGCTAACAGTAGCTATAGGGTTAGTTAACAGTAACTATAAGGTTAGCTAACAGTAGCTATAGGGTTAGTTAACAGCAGCTATAGGGTTAGCTAACAGTAGCTACAGGGTTAGGGTTAGTTAACAGTAGCTATAGGGTTAGGGTTAGTTAACAGTAGCTATAGGGTTAGGGTTAGTTAACAGTAGCTATAGGGTTAGGGTTAGTTAACAGTAGCTATAGGGTTAGGGTTAGTTAACAGTAGCTATAGGGTTAGGGTTAGTTAACAGTAGCTATAGGGTTAGGGTTAGTTAACAGTAGCTATAGGGTTAGGGTTAGTTAACAGTAGCTATAGGGTTAGGGTTAGTTAACAGTAGCTATAGGGTTAGTTAACAGTAGCTATAGGGTTAGTTAACAGTAGCTATAGGGTTAGCTAACAGTAGCTATAGGGTTAGGGTTAGTTAACAGTAGCTATAGGGTTAGCTAACAGTAGCTATAGGGTTAGGGTTAGTTAACAGTAACTATAGGGTTAGGGTTAGTTAACAGTAGCTATAGGGTTAGGGTTAGTTAACAGTAGCTATAGGGTTAGTTAACAGTAGCTATAGGGTTAATTAACAGTAGCTATAGGGTTAGCTAACAGTAGCTATAGGGTTAGGGTTAGTTAACAGTAGCTATAGGGTTAGCTAACAGTAGCTATAGGGTTAGGGTTAGTTAACAGTAGCTATAGGGTTAGGGTTAGCTAACAGTAGCTACAGGGTTAGGGTTAGCTAACAGTAGCTACAGGGTTAGGGTTAGTTAACAGTAGCTATAGGGTTAGCTAACAGTAGCTATAGGGTTAAGGTTAGTTAACAGTAGCTATAGGGTTAGGGTTAGCTAACAGTAGCTACAGGGTTAGGGTTAGCTAACAGTAGCTACAGGGTTAGGGTTAGCTAACAGTAGCTATAGGGTTACCTCACAGTAGCTATAGTGTTAGGGTTAGTTAACAGTAGCTATAGTGTTAGGGTTAGTTAACAGTAGCTATAGGGTTAGGGTTAGTTAACAGCAGCTATAGGGTTAGGGTTAGTTAACAGTAGCTATAGGGTTAGCTAACAGTAGCTATAGGGTTAGGGTTAGTTAACAGTAGCTATAGGGTTAGGGTTAGCTAACAGTAGCTATAGGGTTAGGGTTAGTTAACAGTAGCTATAGGGTTAGGGTTAGTTAACAGTAGCTATAGGGTTAGCTAACAGTAGCTATAGGGTTAGGGTTACCTCACAGTAGCTATAGGGTTAGTTAACAGTAGCTATAGGGTTAGGGTTACCTCACAGTAGCTATAGGGTTAGTTAACAGTAGCTATAGGGTTAGTTAACAGTAGCTATAGGGTTACCTCACAGTAGCTATAGGGTTAGGGTTACCTCACAGTAGCTATAGGGTTAGTTAACAGTAGCTATAGGGTTAGGGTTAGCTAACAGTAGCTATAGGGTTAGGGTTAGTTAACAGTAGCTATAGGGTTAGGGTTACCTCACAGTAGCTATAGGGTTAGTTAACAGTAGCTATAGGGTTAGCTAACAGTAGCTATAGGGTTAGGGTTAGTTAACAGTAGCTATAGGGTTAGCTAACAGTAGCTATAGGGTTAGGGTTAGTTAACAGTAGCTATAGGGTTAGCTAACAGTAGCTATAGGGTTAGGGTTAGTTAACAGTAGCTATAGGGTTAGTTAACAGTAGCTATAGGGTTAGGGTTAGTTAACAGTAGCTATAGGGTTAGGGTTAGTTAACAGTAGCTATAGGGTTAGGGTTAGTTAACAGTAGCTATAGGGTTAGGGTTAGTTAACAGTAGCTATAGGGTTAGCTAACAGTAGCTATAGGGTTAGCTAACAGTAGCTATAGGGTTAGCTAACAGTAGCTATAGGGTTAGCTAACAGTAGCTATAGGGTTAGCTAACAGTAGCTATAGGGTTAGGGTTAGCTAACAGTAGCTATAGGGTTAGGGTTACCTCACAGTAGCTATAGGGTTAGGGTTAGCTAACAGTAGCTATAGGGTTAGCTAACAGTAGCTATAGGGTTAGCTAACAGTAGCTATAGGGTTAGGGTTAGCTAACAGTAGCTATAGGGTTAGCTAACAGTAGCTATAGGGTTAGGGTTAGTTAACAGTAGCTAAAGGGTTAGCTAACAGTAGCTATAGGGTTAGTTAACAGTAGCTATAGGGTTAGCTAACAGTAGCTATAGGGTTAGTTAACAGTAGCTAAAGGGTTAGGGTTAGTTAACAGTAGCTATAGGGTTAGTTAACAGTAGCTATAGGGTTAGTTAACAGTAGCTATAGGGTCAGGGTTAGTTAGCAGAAGCTATAGGGTTAGGGTTAGTTAACAGTAGCTATAGGGTTAGGGTTAGCTCACAGTAGCTATAGGGTTAGTTAACAGTAGCTATAAGGTTAGCTAGCAGTAGCTATAGGGTTAGCTAACAGCAGCTATAGGGTTAGCTAACAGTAGCTACAGGGTTAGGGTTAGCTAACAGTAGTTACAGGGTTAGGGTTAGCTAACAGTAGCTATAGGATTAGGGTTAGTTAACAGTAGCTATAGGGTTAGGGTTAGTTAACAGTAGCTATAGGGTTAGGGTTAGTTAACAGTAGCTATAGTGTTAGGGTTACCTCACAGTAGCTATAGGGTTAGTTAACAGTAGCTATAAGGTTAGCTAGCAGTAGCTATAGGGTCAGGGTTAGTTAACAGTAGCTATAGGGTTAGGGTTAGTTAACAGTAGCTATAGGGTCAGGGTTAGTTAGCAGAAGCTATAGGGTTAGGGTTAGTTAACAGTAGCTAAAGGGTTAGGGTTAGTTAACAGTAGCTAAAGGGTTAGGGTTAGTTAACAGTAGCTATAGGGTTAGTTAACAGTAGCTATAGGGTTAGTTAACAGTAGCTAAAGGGTTAGGGTTAGCTAACAGTAGCTATAGGGTTAGGGTTAGTTAACAGTAGCTATAGGGTTAGGGTTAGCTAATGTAACGGATGTGAAATGGCTAGCTAGTTAGCGGGTACGCGCTAGTAGCGTTTCAATCAGTTACGTCACTTGCTCTGAAACCTAGAAGTAGGGTTGCACCTTGCTCTGCAAGGGCCGTGGCCTTTGTGGAGCGATGGGTAACGATGCTTCGTGGGCGACCGTTGTTGATGTGTGCAGAGGGTCCCTGGTTCGCGCCCAGGTCGGGGCGAGGGGACGTACTAAAGTTATACTGTTACACTAACAGTAGTTATAGGGTTAGCTAACAGTAGCTATAGGGTTAGCTAACAGTAGCTATAGGGTTAGCTAACAGTAGCTATAGGGTTAGCTAACAGTAGCTATAGGGTTAGCTAACAGTAGCTATAGGGTTAGGGTTAGTTAACAGTAGCTATAGGGTTAGTTAACAGTAGCTATAGGGTTAGTTAACAGTAGCTATAGGGTTAGCTAACAGTAGCTATAGGGTTAGGGTTACCTCACAGTAGCTATAGGGTTAGTTAACAGTAGCTATAGGGTTAGCTAACAGTAGCTTTAGGGTTAGTTAACAGTAGCTATAGGGTTAGTTAACAGTAGCTAAAGGGTTAGGGTTAGTTAACAGCAGCTATAGGGTCAGGGTTAGTTAACAGTAGCTATAGGGTCAGGGTTAGTTAACAGTAGCTATAGGGTCAGGGTTAGTTAGCAGAAGCTATAGGGTTAGGGTTAGTTAACAGTAGCTATAGGGTCAGGGTTAGTTAACAGTAGCTATAGGGTTAGGGTTAGTTAACAGTAGCTATAGGGTTAGGGTTACCTCACAGTAGCTATAGGGTTAGTTAACAGTAGCTATAAGGTTAGCTAGCAGTAGCTATAGGGTTAGCTAACAGCAGCTATAGGGTTAGCTAACAGTAGCTATAGGGTTAGGGTTAGTTAACAGCAGCTATAGGGTTAGGGTTAGCTAACAGTAGCTATAGGGTTAGTTAACAGTAGCTAAAGGGTTAGGGTTAGTTAACGGTAGCTGTAGGGTTAGGGTTAGTTAACAGTAGCTATAGGGTTAGGGTTAGCTAACAGTAGCTAAAGGGTTAGGGTTAGTTAACAGTAGCTAAAGGGTTAGGGTTAGCTAAAAGTAGCTAAAGGGTTAGGGTTAGCTAGCAGTAGCTATAGGGTTAGCTAACAGTAGCTATAGGGTTAGCTAGCAGTAGCTATAGGGTTAGCTAACAGTAGCTATAGGGTTAGGGTTAGTTAACAGCAGCTATAGGGTTAGGGTTAGCTAACAGTAGCTATAGGGTTAGCTAACAGTAGCTATAGGGTTAGTTAACAGTAGCTAAAGGGTTAGGGTTAGCTAACAGTAGCTATAGGGTTAGGGTTAGTTAACAGTAGCTATAGGGTTAGTTAACAGTAGCTATAGGGTTAGGGTTAGCTAACAGTAGTTATAGGGTTAGCTAACAGTAGCTATAGGGTTAGCTAACAGTAGCTATAGGGTTAGCTAACAGTAGCTATAGGGTTAGGGTTAGTTAACAGTAGCTATAGGGTTAGTTAACAGTAGCTAAAGGGTTAGCTAACAGTAGCTATAGGGTTAGGGTTAGTTAACAGTAGCTATAGGGTTAGTTAACAGTAGCTATAGGGTTAGTTAACAGTAGCTATAGGGTTAGGGTTACCTCACAGTAGCTATAGGGTTAGTTAACAGTAGCTATAGGGTTAGCTAACAGTAGCTTTAGGGTTAGTTAACAGTAGCTATAGGGTTAGTTAACAGTAGCTATAGGGTTAGTTAACAGTAGCTATAGGGTTAGTTAACAGTAGCTAAAGGGTTAGGGTTAGTTAACAGTAGCTAAAGGGTTAGGGTTAGTTAACAGTAGCTATAGGGTTAGTTAACAGTAGCTATAGGGTTAGTTAACAGTAGCTATAGGGTTAGTTAACAGTAGCTATAGGGTTAGTTAACAGTAGCTATAGGGTTAGTTAACAGTAGCTAAAGGGTTAGGGTTAGCTAACAGTAGCTTTAGGGTTAGTTAACAGTAGCTATAGGGTTAGTTAACAGTAGCTATAGGGTCAGGGTTAGTTAGCAGAAGCTATAGGGTTAGGGTTAGTTAACAGTAGCTATAGGGTTAGGGTTAGCTCACAGTAGCTATAGGGTTAGTTAACAGTAGCTATAAGGTTAGCTAGCAGTAGCTATAGGGTTAGCTAACAGCAGCTATAGGGTTAGCTAACAGTAGCTACAGGGTTAGGGTTAGCTAACAGTAGCTACAGGGTTAGGGTTAGCTAACAGTAGCTATAGGGTTAGGGTTAGTTAACAGTAGCTATAGGGTTAGGGTTAGTTAACAGTAGCTATAGGGTTAGGGTTAGTTAACAGTAGCTATAGTGTTAGGGTTACCTCACAGTAGCTATAGGGTTAGTTAACAGTAGCTATAAGGTTAGCTAGCAGTAGCTATAGGGTCAGGGTTAGTTAACAGTAGCTATAGGGTCAGGGTTAGTTAGCAGAAGCTATAGGGTTAGGGTTAGTTAACAGTAGCTAAAGGGTTAGGGTTAGTTAACAGTAGCTAAAGGGTTAGGGTTAGTTAACAGTAGCTATAGGGTTAGTTAACAGTAGCTATAGGGTTAGTTAACAGTAGCTATAGGGTTAGTTAACAGTAGCTATAGGGTTAGTTAACAGTAGCTATAGGGTTAGTTAACAGTAGCTAAAGGGTTAGGGTTAGCTAACAGTAGCTTTAGGGTTAGTTAACAGTAGCTATAGGGTTAGTTAACAGTAGCTATAGGGTCAGGGTTAGTTAACAGTAGCTATAGGGTCAGGGTTAGTTAGCAGAAGCTATAGGGTTAGGGTTAGTTAGCAGAAGCTATAGGGTTAGGGTTAGTTAACAGTAGCTATAGGGTTAGGGTTAGCTCACAGTAGCTATAGGGTTAGTTAACAGTAGCTATAAGGTTAGCTAGCAGTAGCTATAAGGTTAGCTAACAGCAGCTATAGGGTTAGCTAACAGTAGCTACAGGGTTAGGGTTAGCTAACAGTAGCTACAGGGTTAGGGTTAGCTAACAGTAGCTATAGGGTTAGGGTTAGTTAACAGTAGCTATAGGGTTAGGGTTAGTTAACAGTAGCTATATGGTTAGTGTTAGTTAACAGTAGCTATAGTGTTAGGGTTACCTCACAGTAGCTATAGGGTTAGTTAACAGTAGCTATAAGGTTAGCTAGCAGTAGCTATAGGGTCAGGGTTAGTTAACAGTAGCTATAGGGTCAGGGTTAGTTAACAGTAGCTATAGGGTCAGGGTTAGTTAGCAGAAGCTATAGGGTTAGGGTTAGTTAACAGTAGCTATAGGGTTAGGGTTAGCTCACAGTAGCTATAGGGTTAGCTAGCAGTAGCTATAGGGTTAGCTAACAGCAGCTATAGGGTTAGCTAACAGTAGCTACAGGGTTAGGGTTAGCTAACAGTAGCTACAGGGTTAGGGTTAGCTAACAGTAGCTATAGGGTTAGCTAACAGTAGCTATAGGGTTAGGGTTAGTTAACAGTAGCTATAGGGTTAGGGTTAGTTAACAGTAGCTATAGGGTTAGCTAACAGTAGCTATAGGGTTAGGGTTAGTTAACAGTAGCTATAGGGTTAGGGTTAGTTAACAGTAGCTATAGGGTTAGGGTTAGCTAACAGTAGCTAAAGGGTTAGGGTTAGCTAACAGTAGCTATAGGGTTAGGGTTGGTTAACAGTAGCTATAGGGTTAGCTAACAGTAGCTATAGGGTTAGGGTTGGTTAACAGTAGCTATAGGGTTAGGGTTAGTTAACAGTAGCTATAGGGTTAGGGTTAGTTAACAGTAGCTATAGTGTTAGGGTTACCTCACAGTAGCTATATGGTTAGTTAACAGTAGCTATAGGGTTAGCTAACAGTAGCTATAGGGTTAGGGTTAGTTAACAGCAGATATAGGGTTAGCTAACAGTAGCTATAGGGTTAGTTAACAGTAGCTATAGGGTTAGGGTTAGTTAACAGCAGCTATAGGGTTAGGGTTAGTTAACAGCAGCTATAGGGTTAGCTAACAGTAGCTATAGGGTTAGGGTTAGTTAACAGTAGCTATAGGATTAGCTAACAGTAGCTATAGGGTCAGGGTTAGTTAACAGTAGCTATAGGGTTAGGGTTAGTTAACAGCAGCTATAGGGTTAGCTAACAGTAGCTATAGCGTTACCTCACAGTAGCTATAGGGTTAGTTAACAGTAGCTAAAGGGTTAGCTAACAGTAGCTATAGGGTTAGGGTTAGTTAACAGTAGCTATAGGGTTAGGGTTAGTTAATAGTAGCTAAAGGGTTAGCTAACAGTAGCTATAGGGTTAGGGTTAGTTAACAGTAGCTATAGGGTTAGCTAACAGTAGCTATAGGGTTAGCTAACAGTAGCTATAGGGTTAGTTAACAGTAGCTATAGGGTTAGTTAACAGTAGCTATAGGGTCAGGGTTAGTTAACAGTAGCTATAGGGTTAGCTAACAGTAGCTATAGGGCAGGGTTAGTTAACAGTAGCTATAGGGTCAGGGTTAGTTAACAGTAGCTATAGGGTTAGGGTTAGTTAACAGTAGCTATAGGGTTAGGGTTACCTCACAGTAGCTATAAGGTTAGTTAACAGTAGCTATAGGGTTAGCTAAAAGTAGCTATAGGGTTAGGGTTAGCTAACAGCAGCTATAGGGTTAGCTAACAGTAGCTATAGGGTTAGGGTTAGCTAACAGCAGCTATAGGGTTAGCTAAAAGTAGCTATAGGGTTAGGGTTAGCTAACAGCAGCTATAGGGTTAGCTAAAAGTAGCTATAGGGTTAGGGTTAGTTAACAGTAGCTATAGGGTTAGCTAAAAGTAGCTATAGGGTTAGGGTTAGCTAACAGCAGCTATAGGGTTAGCTAACAGTAGCTATAGGGTTAGCTAACAGTAGCTATAGTGTTAGTTAACAGTAGCTATAGGGTTAGGGTTAGTTAACAGCAGCTATAGGGTTAGGGTTAGCTAACAGTAGCTATAGGGTTAAGGTTAGTTAACAGTAGCTATAGGGTCAGGGTTAGCTAACAGTAGCTATAGGGTTAGGGTTAGTTACCAGTAGCTATAGGGTTAGGGTTAGCTAATGATAGCTATAGGGTTAGTGTATAGCAGTGTATACAGTATATCAAAAGCTGTTTTGATTCAGGGATATTTTTGTAGTTTGAAGCTAGTACATGACTCATGACATCTTTTTGGGTTTATTATAATTTCATATAATATAGATATGGAAAATATATTTCTCTAACAAATGTCAATAAATTCATGTTGGTCACATAAACTAATTGAGATGGTGGTTGCCTGACCCAGAATAAAGTTCTGACCCGCTGAGCTCCGTGTGCTGTCTCGTGTTCAAGTTCCATAGTCGCTTTTTTTCCTCCTCAAATTTAGAAGATCGTATCTCAGCCTCTGAATGTCAGAGAGACGAACCAAATATCCTCATGACGATCGTAACAGCCTCTGAATGTCAGAGAGACGAACCAAATATCCTCATGACGATCGTAACAGCCTCTGAATGTCAGAGAGACGAACCAAATATCCTCATGACGATCGTAACAGCCTCTGAATGTCAGAGAGACGAACCAAATATCCTCATGACGATCGTAACAGCCTCTGAATGTCAGAGAGACGAATCAAATATCCTCATGACGATCGTAACAGCCTCTGAATGTCAGAGAGACGAACCAAATATCCCACATGGCGATGGTAACAGCCTCTGAATGTCAGAGAGACGAACCAAATATCCTCATGACGATCGTAACAGCCTCTGAATGTCAGAGAGACGAACCAAATATCCTCATGACGATCGTAACAGCCTCTGAATGTCAGAGAGACGAACCAAATATCCTCATGACGATTGTAACAGCCTCTGAATGTCAGAGAGACGAATCAAATATCCTCATGACGATCGTAACAGCCTCTGAATGTCAGAGAGACGAACCAAATATCCCACATGGCGATGGTAACAGCCTCTGAATGTCAGAGAGACGAACCAAATATCCCACATGACGATGGTAACAGCCTCTGAATGTCAGAGAGACGAACCAGATATCCCACATGGCGATGGTAACAGCCTTTGAATGTCAGAGAGACGAACCAAATATCCCACATGACGTTGGTAACAGCCTCTGAATGTCAGAGAGACGAACCAAATATCCTCATTACGATCGTAACAGCCTCTGAATGTCAGAGAGACGAACCAGATATCCCACATGACGATCGTAACAGCCTCTGAATGTCAGAGAGACGAACCAAATATCCCCATGACGATGGTAACAGCCTCTGAATGTCAGAGAGACGAACCAGATATCCCACATGACGATGGTAACAGCCTCTGAATGTCAGAGAGACGAACCAAATATCCCACATGACGATGGTAACAGCCTCTGAATGTCAGAGAGACGAACCAAATATCCCACATGACGATGGTAACAGCCTCTGAATGTCAGAGAGACGAACCAGATATCCCCATGACGATGGTAACAGCCTCTGAATGTCAGAGAGACGAACCAAATATCCTCATGACGATCGTAACAGCCTCTGAATGTCAGAGAGACGAACCAAATATCCTCATGACGATGGTAACAGCCTCTGAATGTCAGAGAGACGAACCAAATATCCCACATGACGATGGTAACAGCCTCTGAATGTCAGAGAGACGAACCAGATATCCCACATGGCGATGGTAACAGCCTTTGAATGTCAGAGAGACGAACCAGATATCCCCATGACGATGGAAGTTGCATCTTTCTCCTCGAATTTACAGCCTGTTTGTAGCATAAAGTCTCGCGGAGGAAAGCGTACTTGTAGATCGCTTAATATAATCGGGATCCATTTTTTTTTTACCCTTCAAATGTTTAAGCTAACGAGGGGTGGACTTTTTGCTCTCTTTTCTTTCAGTCAAGGGGTACAGTTTACCCCCTGCGCACCCCCTGAATTCGAGCACTGCCTTTTAGCAGACTAGTATGAATGGTATCGGTGTGTGTGAGTGTAGTTATCAAATCAAGTTTATTTTATATAGCCCTTCGTACATCAGCTAATATCTCGAAGTGCTGTACAGAAACCCAGCCTAAAACCCCAAACAGCTAGTAATGCAGGTGTAGAAGCACGGTGGCTTGGAAAAACTCCCTCGAAAGGCCCAAACCTAGGAAGAAACCTAGAGAGGAACCAGGCTATGAGGGGTGGCCAGTCCTCTTCTGGCTGTGCCGGGTGGAGATTATAACAGAACATGGCCAAGATGTTCAAAATGTTCATAAATGACAAGCATGGTCAAATAATAATCAGGAATAAATGTCAGTTGGCTTTTCACGCTTGGTGTGGCATCCTTATCTCTCTCATCCTACTTGTTGTCATGTGGTTTTGTTTATTGTTGTTTTCATGTGTTTGTTAATCCAGGAAGTGGAGTCCACCACCACTCCGCAGCCATGAGTTCCCAGAACAGATATTCTAGCAGCATGTGTGAGTATTACAACTCCTGTCTTAACCTCTTAAGTGTAAAGTCCTCATATTTGAGGACCCGTATGATTATAATCTATTCCATTCAGTCTGGTATGAGAACGGTAGCCCCTATCTGCAAGAGCAGGTTGTCTGCGGGTAGCTGAGTATCTTGGCTATTGATCAGAGGGCTTTCACAATCGTTGGTGTGACTTACTACAATATATGGGCATACAAATATATAAGGGCAGGCCGAGCCGATGACCTAATTCCAAGATGGCTGCTACTGTACCTACGTCCCGGGGGGGTTGGTAGGAACACATCTAGCCTATTGCCTTGTTATCTGATGTCCACAGAGTGACTATATCTTTGCGCATAAAGAATATGACGTTGCCTGCTTACGCGCTGTAGGCATCCATTACGCAGGGGATTGGCTACTATGGCACCTTGATAGTCTTGTAGCCAATGAGATAAGCTTTCCAGGGATATGCAGTTGACCTGGGTGGGACAAAGCAAGGCCTAGAACATTTTAATGCGTAATGCGAACTATTTCTACCTGACTCAGAGACGAGACACACAGAGCACGCTACATTACATTGTCAACAGATTTCATCCAGATTTCATCGCTTTATTATAAAAGGTGGCTTCTCAAGGGGGTAGAAAAAACTAAGAATATCTACTAAGAATAACGAACAGGAGCCTAAAAAAGAGGATTTCGACTCGGCTGACGAAGATTGCGTTCTAGAAGGATTTGGATCCACTTTCAGATCTGTAAGTAAATTATTTTCATGGCTTTATATAGTTAATTTACAATATGTATTTAGTTTATTATAAATTGTCTGCTTTTTGTGCTTTGGATTTAGTTTACATAGGCCCTATGTAACAAGTGATTTCAATGTTATATCATTCCAAAGTAGTTATTGTCAATGTTTCATATTAGTTCACTGTTTTCTGTTCTAAGTTTTATCCTTGTAACTTTGGAGGGGCCACTAAACTCTCATGGCCGTTGGAGGGGCCACTAAACTCTCATGGCCATTGGAGAGGCCACTCATCTCTCATGGCCATTGGAGAGGCCACTAAACTGTCATGGCCGTTGGAGGGGCCACTAAACTCTCATGGCCGTTGGAGAGGCCACTAAACTCTCATGGCCATTGGAGGGGCCACTAATCTCTCATGGCCATTGTTTTATTTGTGGTTCTCACCTCTGCCTTTGTTTCCAAAGTGTAACTGTTTGCATTGTGTGTGTGTGTGCGTCACAACTTCTATGCGAGTCACTTTATAGATAAAGTTAAGCCTTGGTGTTTTTACTTTACAGTAATGTCGTTTAGTAAATTTTGTCAACTGTAATTATGTATGTCTTTACAACAGTATATCTCTTTATTTTATTCACCACAGGAGGATGCAGAGGATTTGGATGATGCCGTTTGGGAGCCACCCCTCCCCAGCAAGCGCCCCCACCGGTCAAGGTCTTCACCCCTCCTCAGCTAGCGCCCCCTGCCGGTCAAGGCCTTCACCCCTCCCCAGCAAGCGCCCCCGCCGGTCAAGGTCTTTACCCCTCCCCAGCTAGCGCCCCCACCGGTCAAGGTCTTTACCCCTCCCCAGCAAGCGCCCCCCACCGGTCAAGGCCTTCACCCCTCCCCAGCAAGCGCCCCCACCGGTCAAGGTCTTTACCCCTCCCCAGCAAGCGCCCCCACCGGTCAAGGCCTTCACCCCTCCTCAGCAAGCGCCCCCGCCGGTCAAGGCCTTCACCCCTCCCCAGCAAGCGCCCCCGCCGGTCAAGGTCTTCACCCCTCCCCAGCTAGCGCCCCCGCCGGTCAAGGTCTTTACCCCTCCCCAGCTAGCGCCCCCGCCGGTCAAGGTCTTCACCCCTCCCCAGCAAGCGCCCCCGCCGGTCAAGGTCTTCACCCCTCCCCAGCAAGCGCCCCCGCCGGTCAAGGTCTTCACCCCTCCCCAGCAAGCGCCCCCGCCCGTCAAGGTCTTTACCCCTCCCCAGCAAGCGCCCCCGCCGGTCAAGGTCTTTACCCCTCCCCAGCAAGCGCCCCCGCCGGTCAAGGTCTTCACCCCTCCTCAGCTAGCGCCCCCGCCGGTCAAGGTCTTTACCCCTCCCCAGCTAGCGCCCCCGCCGGTCAAGGTCTTTACCCCTCCCCAGCAAGCGCCCCCGCCGGTCAAGGTCTTCACCCCTCCCCAGCAAGCGCCCCCGCCGGTCAAGGTCTTCACCCCTCCCCAGCTAGCGCCCCCGCCGGTCAAGGTCTTCACCCCCCCACTGCGATGTCAATCACCCCGTCTGATGGCTCTACATCCACTTTTCATAGACCTCTTGAAAAATAAAATAAGGGCTTGTGGCACCATTCGTCCTAACAGAATCGGTTTCCCCAAGACATGACAAAGACAGCGGAGAGGGGGAGGTTGGATCAGGACTAACAAGACATGACAAAGACAGCGGAGAGGGGGACGTTGGATCAGGACTAACAAGACATGACAAAGACAGCGGAGAGGGGGACGTTGGATCAGGACTAACAAGACATGACAAAGACAGCGGAGAGGGGGACGTTGGATCAGGACTAACAAGACATGACAAAGACAGCGGAGAGGGGGACGTTGGATCAGGACTAACAAGACATGACAAAGACAGCGGAGAGGGGGACCATACGTTGGATCAGGACTAACAAGACATGACAAAGACAGCGGAGAGGGGGACCATACGTTGGATCAGGACTAACAAGACATGACAAAGACAGCGGAGAGGGGGACCATACGTTGGATCAGGACTAACAAGACATGACAAAGACAGCGGAGAGGGGGACGTTGGATCAGGACTAACAAGACATGACAAAGACAGCGGAGAGGGGGACGTTGGATCAGGACTAACAAGACATGACAAAGACAGCGGAGAGGGGGACCATATGTTGGATCAGGACTAACAAGACATGACAAAGACAGCGGCGAGGGGGACGTTGGATCAGGACTAACAAGCTGTTTTTTGTGAAATGGAAGGACACTAGGGAAGTAACCATGCTCACCACACAGCATAAGGCATTCAATAACAACCATGTCTCAAGGAGGGTGAAAATTGACAATGGGGCATGAGTGAGGAAGAATGTCCCCATTCCTGTTTCAGTGAAAGACTACAATGCCAGCATAGGGGGGGGGGTGTCGACCAATCTGCTCTGATAGGCTACTACCAGGTCCTCCGCAAGACCAGGAAGTGGTACCACTTTGTGGACATGGAAAACATTTACTGTAGTATTCTCCACAAGCAGATGGTCAAAGCAAAAGGACAAACCCCTCTCTCCCAGTTGGCCTTCCGAGAGCAGCTGGTGTTGGAAATGGCTGAATTGGGGCCCCAAAGCAACCTCACAACCATCCCAAGACCCCCCCCCCCCCCCCCCCCCCCCTCCCTCCCCCCCTCCACTCAAGGTGAGCGCCACTATCCAAAACACATGCCAAAAGACAAAAGGAAGAACTGCAAGTATTGCAAAAATAACACAGGTGGAAAAGAAGGGGGAAATGCCAGATGTTCTGTCCGAAATGCCAGTTCTCTTTTTGTTTCCTGGTCAGAGAGAGACTTGTTTCAAAGACTATCACGACATGCACAAGCTATGATGAAAGTGATATCTAATCATCTGTACCTGGGATGGAAAACAAACACGAACGCCATTTTGTAAATAGTTCCGCTTATTTCTATTGTTGTACCTTTTTTATTGAAGGACACGGGGTGTAACCAAGTTTGTGTTTGATAAGACATTTTATATATTTTTTTTTTAATGTACAGTACCACTTATGAAAGAACACATATGGAATCATGTAGTAACCAAAACGGGTGTTAAACAAATCAAAATATATGTTATATTTGAGATTCTTCAAAGTAGCCACCCTTTGGCTTGATGACAGCTTTGCACACTATTGGCATTCTCTCAACCAGCTTCATGAGGTAGTCACCTGGAATGCATTTCAATTAACAGGTGTGCCAGTTGTGTTGTGACAAAGTAGGGGTGGTATACAGAAGATAGACATATTTGGTAAAAGACCAAGTCCATATTACGGCAAGAACAGCTCAAATAAGCAAAGAGAAACGACAGTCCATCATTAATTTAACACATGAAGGTCAGTCAATGCGGAACATTTCAAGAACTTTGAACATTTCTTCAAGTGCAGTCGCAAAACCCATCAAGCGCTATGATGAAACTGGCTCTCATGAGGACTGCCACAGGAAAGGAAGACCCAGAGTTACCTCTGCTGAAGAGGATAAGTTCATTAGAGTTACCAGCCTCAGATTGCAGCCCAAATAAATGCTTCACAGAGTTCAAGTAACAGACACATCTCAACATCAACTGTTCAGATGAGACTGTGTGAATCAGGCCGTCATGGTTGAATTGCTGCAAAGAAACCACTACTAAAGAACACCAATAATAAGAAGACTTGCTTGGGCCAAGAAACACGAGCAATGGACATTAGACCGGTGGAAATCTGTCCTTTGGTCTGATGAGTCCAAATTTCAGATTTTTGGTTCCAACCGCCGTGTCTTTGTGAGATGCAGAGTAGGTGAACGGATGATCTCTGCATGTGTGGTTCCCACCGTGAAGCACGGAGGAGGAGGTGTGGGGGTGCTTTGCTGGTGACACTGTCAGTGATTTATTTAGAATTCAAGGCACACTTAACCAGCATGGCTACCACAGCATTCAGCAGCGATACACCATCCCATCCGGTTTGCGCTTAGTCCCACTATAATTTGTTTTTCAACAGGACAATGACCCCCAACACACCTCCAGGCTGTGTAAGGGCTATTTGACCAAAAATGAGAGTGATGGAGTGCTGCATCAGATGACCTGGCCTCGACAATCACCCGACCTCAACCTATTGGAGATGGTTTGGGATGAGTTGGACCACAGAGTGAAGGAAACAGGCAACCAGGCAACAGGTGCTCAGCATATGTGGGAACTCCCTCAAGACGGTGGGAAAAGCATTCCGCATGAAGCTGGTTGAGAGAATGCCAAGAGTATGCAAAGCTGTCATCAAGGCAAAGGGTGGTTGGTTACTACATGATTGATTGGTTACTACATGATTCCATATGTGTTATTTCATAGTTTTGATGTCTTCACTATTATTCTACAATGTAAAAATAAAGAAAAACCCTCAAATGAATAGGTGCGTCCAAACCTTTGACTGGTACTGTATATCTGTTGCTTTTACATTTGTTTTTGTAAACAGTTAATTTGTATGTGGGACCAATACATTGGATATGCCTAGGCTAAACGTTCAGGCACACTTGGATATCCCCTGTATGTCCCCCGACACCACTACAATGTTTGAGAGCTGTTGGTGTTGTAGAAGTATAGTTTTTATAGTGAACAATACTTTTTAGAGGAGATCCAGTGGGCAAACACAGTGCAATTACCACATTCGGACCCTTTGGAGAGGTTGAAAGGACACTTGAATGTACCCTGGATACCCCATAACAACACCACAATGTTTGAGTCAGGTTGATATGGTAGAAAGGGTGATTTTATACTAACCAATAGCATTTAGGGATTGCAAATATGTTATAGCACTGGAATTCTCATTTACAGACATATGCCACTTTGGAGAGGTTTAGGAACACTTTGACCACATCTGACACTACTTACTAAAATATCTTCCCATTTCTAGTTGTAAGCAACTATGGAGTCAGACGTGGCCATGTTTTAGTAGATGGGAAGATGCCAAGCTATGTATGGAAATTGATCAATAGTAGTGAATCTATATCCAAGAAACAGCAAACATGCTGTGTAGCTGAATCTGTATGTTGAAAGAGAAGTTCCTGTAGTTGTTTTTTTGGAATCAAAAGTGAATGGCGATTCCGACATAGAACTAGGGAACGAGCGCGAGGAGGAGTGACAAGCGAAGGAAACCAATTGAACTAAATGAACTACAAACAAATGTACCTGAAAGATTTATTTGTACTTTCATTTATTTTTATCCTTTGATTTTATTTCCCATTCTTTTCTGATATTGTTCACATGTTGTGGGAGCCGTCTGATGTGTTTCCAGTTCTGGTCATCAATAATTAACTCACTTCACTCAACAACAAAAAAAGTGTTTGATCTTGTGTATTCTGAACTATGCAACTCCTATCTATCTTCTGATCATTTCCTCATAATCTCCCAGATGACTTCTTTCCAAATATACCAAGTTTTTGCATGTCAGAATCATGTAATTACACATGAATAGCAGTTACTGTTGGGTATGTCTATTTAGGCGGAAATCTACAGTTTGCCATTTTACGTTTTAAGAGGTTAACCCCAGTCATCGAGATGCATGACTGTGTTTCTTGCTACTACAGTATATGGCAGTAACATGTGTGAGTACCAGATCACCCTTAACAACACCCGTAGAGACATACAGTGGTTCTTCCTTTTAAAGGTTTTGAGTTTATGCCGCTACCGTTAGTGGTAGATGGTGGCATTCTGTCATTGCACCGCACTACCACAAGGGGGAGTCACAACGCTGATCTATCGGTAGTCTAATCTGTGGCACAAATTGAATATCTGCGTAAAATGGACAGCTGTGCCATACAGATTGCAAGATGGGAAGAGATTTTCGATGAACCGATTCTATGGCACGCGGTTTATGAATTGACACGCAATTTTCTGTTCCTCCTGAAAGCCCTAATATTAAAAACAGTCGAATGCATTCTCTCCGTCGCCCACACGCCTTTAAACATTTGGATAATAAAGCATTTAAAGGCTGCCATTGGTTGATACTTCTGCATTTAAAGGCTGCCATTGGTTGATACTTCTGCATTTAAAGGCTGCCATTGGTTGATACTTCTGCATTTAAAGGCTGCCATTGGTTGATACTTCTGCATTTAAAGGCTGCCATTCTGCTGCCTTCTGACAGCCAAACTTCTAACTCCACCCATAACTTTTTTTATCACTTTAAACATTTGGATAATAAAGCATTTAAAGCATATTGTAGATAGAAGCCGCCTCTTAATGAGTTCCGAGAGCTGATCTGTTATCCAACGATTAATATTATTATTATTATTATTATTATTAACCCTGCATTATAATTATATAAAAGCACCTTAGATATTCTCACAGACCAGAAATAAATCCTTTTCATAATGAATAATCAGATGCGTGTGGCAAGCTTTTAAAAAAAAATTTTTTTACCTACTATATTACTTTTGCATTACTGTGTAGTTTACCAATAAAATGGTATGACGCCGGATGTGGATATACCCGGTATACATATCCTGAAAGAAAGAAATGATCTCACTCCAATACATTTTAATAGAAAGTTTGTAAAAATAGATGAGATCTTGCTACCATGGAAAGGAAACTATTTGACTATTTGTTGAAAAATCACCCTGAATAACTCTTTAGTCATATCCCAGTTTACCCTGATTAACTCTTTAGTCATATCCCAGTTTATCTATTTGCTTATGGCCGTGTCTACACCTAGCGACCGGCTTTTTTTAAATTACATGAGCAAAAGATATTACATTTTATTTGAAACGGCAAGCCAGACCAACTTAAAAGGGCCTATTTATATAATTAATATAAATTCGGAGGGCAGAAATGATTAAATATTCAATCATTAGACCGCTCACTAAAGGCTTCAGTCATACAAAAGTTGTACTTAAATCTGAACTGGTTCTCTAGCAGATTAGTAAGAATGTCTCACCCCATGTTCAAGAATGGCCTCTTTCCCTTTATTAAGATTGCAACCTCTCCCTTTATTCAGATTACAACCTCTCCCTTTACTCAGATTACAACCTCTCACTTTCGGTTATTTGAAAATGAAATAATCTCCAAAATATATATATATTTTTTAAACAAGCCATAGAAAGTTGGTTGCAATGTTTAATCCACCAGAAAAGACAGAACAAATAATACAACAAATATTGTGGTTAAACTCAAATATACTCATTGAGGAAAAAAACAATAGTTTTGAGAAAAAAAGTAGAGAAAAAAAGAAGAAAAAAAGTATAATCTTTGTAAATGATATCATAAATAGAACTGGTGGAGTTGTCACACATGCAGCTAACACAAATATATGCAAATGTCTGCTCTCCCCAAAATTACAACCAACTAATTGCAGCATTACCGCAAATATGGAAGAGGCAAGTGGAAGGGGGAAAAAGTAAGGAACTTGTCTGTCGGCCCTGCCTTAAAGACCAACATTTGTTAAAGAAAATTGTGATAAATAAAAATATATACCAGTTTAATTTAAGGACCAAAAAATTGACAGCTGTGCCGTATAGATTGCAAAATAGTTGGGAAGAGATTTTCGATGAACCGATTTCATGGCACATGGTTTATGAGTTGACACGCAATTTTCTGTTCCTCCTGAAAGCCCTGATGTTAAAAACAGTCGAATGCTTTCTCTCTGTCGCCCACACGCACTTTAAACATTTGGATAATAAAGCATTTAAAGGCTGCCATTGGTTGATACTTCTGACAGCCAAACTTCTATAACTTTTGGACTTTTAAACATTCCCAGAAGGCATGGATTGTTATAACCTACTGCAGGTCTAAAACCTATGGGTGCAAACAACGTTTCCATTATGGGCTATTAGCAGGACAATAGACTCTTCAACCTTTACAAAAGGATAGTCTAATAGCTCGGCTACTGTAGGTGTGAAAAGAAATTCCCCCCAACTTGCAATGGTTTAAGTACTGTAATGAAACAGGCAGGGAGCAGGTCTCGAACCCTCGACCTCCTAGCCCGAGGTCCGGCGCGCTATCGACTGTGCCGCAAAAGCATGCTCAAGCGGCAGAGTCGATTTCCGCGCTTATAAACCCAGGGTCGTTACACTACTCTAAAGTTTTACATTTCTGATTACAAACCTTATGCAACCGCAAAATGTCGGATAACGCATATACTGTACAGTATTTCTTCATCAACATCTTTATGCTTTCGTTAATAAAATAATGATAAAAATACTCTTTCAAAATCCAGATGTTTTATTTCAACTATCAGCAGGACAATAGACTCTTGCCGAAGTTTAGGGACTTCAAATATATTAATGGATCCATAACGAATTACTGTGGGAATAAATATCACTGAATGACATAGCATGGAGACTGGTCTTGATAAATCAATCAGATTTTTATTTGGAAATGTTACGATTATTTTGCTCTTCACTCGTAGTCACTTAGTAGCCTACTCCCGACCGGTCACATTGTACAGAGAGACATATTTTCCTAACGGAAACCCTGAGAATTTCGTTTTTCTTGGAAGAGAAACACCATAACATTAATCACATTAATTAAGCTAAATTTCTTAAAATCTATCCCATATACTATGTTCTTACAAAAAAATGTTTTAAATTATCTAGTACAGCCAATATTTAATAACAGTCAAATACTTCTCAAAGATGCCCTCTGGTGGTCAAACTAGAACTAACTAGCGTTAATGGCAACAATGGCTGACAATTAAATAACAAATAACGTGCCATAGAATTCTGCAACAGTCCGCAAGCTGTGCTGCAGTACGACGTAACTTTTAAAGGAAGATCCACTGTACATAACCACTGTGTTAGCTATGGCAGAAACACACTATGTGAGTACAACATCTTAAAGGGATACTTCGGGATTTTGATAGTTTCGCAAGCCAATACTAACTAGCGTTAGTGCAATGACATGCTAGCACTTACCTTAGACTTCCAGTCATTGCGCTAACGCTAGTTAGCAACCTCTTTTCAACCTACATGCATAGATATATAAATGGTATCCATGAGTTCATCTGACTCTGGGTTCAGTAGGTAAAGGGCCTCATCTGACTCTGGGTCAGTAGATAAATGGCCTCATCTGACTCTGGGTCAGTAGATAAAGGGCCTCATCTGACTCTGGGTCAGTAGATAAAGGGCCTCATCTGACTCTGGTTCAGTAGATAAAGGACCTCATCAGACTCTGGGTCAGTAGATAAAGGGCTTCACCTGACTCTGGGTCGGTAGATAAAGGGCTTCACCTGACTCTGGGTCAGTAGATAAAGGGCTTCATCTGACTCTGGGTCGGTAGATAAAGGGCTTCACCTGACTCTGGGTCGGTAGATAGGGCTTCATCTGACTCTGGGTCAGTAGATAAAGGGCTTCATCTGACTCTGGGTCTGTAGATAAAGGGCTTCACCTGACTCTGGGTCTGTAGATAAAGGGCTTCATCTGACTCTGGGTCAGTAGATAAAGGGCCTCATCTGACTCTGGGTCAGTAGATAAAGGGCTTCATCTGACTCTGGGTCAGTAGATAAAGGGCTTCATCTGACTCTGGGTCAGTAGATAAAGGGCTTCATCTGACTCTGGGTCGGTAGATAAAAGCCTGACCTATCCCTTTAACACCACCCATAGACACATAACACAAACAGCATAACAGCTGTGTGAGCTCTCTAGTAGGATCAAGAGTTTTTCCTGACCTGAACTTGCTCTGTAACAGGTCAGGTTACGTCCTCAGCTCCAGGTCTTCTATTCTGAAGACACTTAAAATAGATGCAATATTATGCAGTAGTTGCTTCTCCTAATGTTATTTTTGTGTGTGTGTGTGTGTGTGTGTGTGTGTGTGTGTGTGTGTGTGTGTGTGTGTGTGTGTGTGTGTGTGTGTGTGTGTGTGTGTGTGTGTGACCATGCAGTCCAGACGATGGACGAGGACCTGAATGCGTCTCTGGCCCAGGCTGATGAGTTATCCAGAGAGTTTACCTCTCTGTTACAGAAGGTCTCCCCCACCACCCAGTCTGTTTCTCAGGTACACACACACACACACACACACACACACACACACACACACACACACACACACACACACACACACACACACACACACACACACACACACACACACACACACACACACACCTCAGCTATTCAGACCCAGAGCTCAGTAACAATGCTGTGCCGTGTATGTTCTCCTCCTCCTCCTCGTCTCCCTACAGACTGCCTCTGAGGCTGTGATCCCCAGAGGAAAACTCCAGCCCTCAACCTCAGAGAGACAGACAGGAGGCACCAGCTCTCTCCCCTACTCCCCCAGCTCCAGCTTTCTCCCCTACTCCCCCAGCTCCAGCTCTCTCCCCTACTCCCCCAGCTCTCTCTCCTACTCCCCCAGCTCTACCCTCCCCTACTCCCCCATCTCCAGCTCTCTTCCCTACTCCCCCAGCTCCAACCTCTCCAACCTGGATCCCATGGTCTCCAGCCCTAAGACGATGCCCTCGTCCCCTTCCCAGGCACAACGAGACAGATACTCTCTCTCTCCGTCCCATCATTCTGGAGGTCCTGACCCCAACTACTCCTATGGTCAGCTGACCCCTCCCAACCAATCACCTCGTACCCAGCGTCGTGCGTCTCCTTCTCCGTCTCGCCGAATGACCTACGACCGCAGCCCGCGAGGATCAATCAGCTATATTGATTCAAACCACTCCCCTCCTTCCTTTGCTCCTGGCTACGATCAATCACATCGGGGGAGGGTACAACCCTCACACTCCTTGTCCAATCTGCTGTCCCCGTATGATTCTCCTACGATGGGTCGGACATCCCCACGACTGGGCCGAAGCCACTCCCCTTGCCAGTTCAGCCAATCAGCAGCACCCAGTACCCTGCCACGTAACTTTGTGCCTTTCAGCCCATCTGGTGAGTCGCCTACTGTAGTAACAGTGCATTCAGGAAGTATTCTGACCCCTTGACTTTTTCCACATTTTGTTACGTTACAGCCTTGTTCTAAAATTTATAAAAACGTTTTTTTCCCTCATCAATCTACACACAATACCCCATAATGACAAAGCGAAAACAGTTTTTTTTCTGCAAATGTATAAAAAAAAATGAACAGAAATATGTTATTTACATAATTATTCAGACCCTTTAGTTATGGGACTAGAAATTGAGCTCAGATGCATCCTGTTTCCTTGAGATGTTTCTACAACTTGCTTGGAGTCCACCTGTGGTAAATTCAATTGATTGGACATGATTTAGAAAGGCACACACACCTGTCTATATAAGGTCCCACAATTGACAGTGCATGTCAGAGCAAAAACCAAGCCATGAGGTCGTAGAGCCCCGAGACAGGATTGTGTCGAGGCACAGATCTGGGGAAGGGTACAAAAACATTTCTGCAACATTGAAGGTCCCCAAGAACACAGTGGCCTCCATCATTCTGAAATGGAAGAAGTTTGGAACCACCAAGACTCTTCCTCGAGGTGGCCCCACGGCCAAACTGAGCAATCAGGGGAGAAGGACCTTGGTCAGGGAAGTGACCCAGAACCCGATGGTCACTCTGACAGAGCTCCAGAGTTCCTCTGAGGAGATAGAAGAACCTTCCAGAAGGGCAACCATCTCTGCAGAACTCCACCAATCAGGCCTTTATGGTAGAGTGGCCAGACGGAAGCCACTCCTCAGTAGAAGGCACATGACAGCCCACTTGGAGTTTGCCGAAAGGCACCTAAAGGACTCTGACCATGAGAAATAAGATTCTCTGGTCTGATGAAACCAAGATTGAACTCTTTGGCCTAAATGCCAAGCATCACGTCTGGAGGAAACCTGGCACCATCCCTACGGTGAAGCATGGTGGTGGCAGCATCATGCTGTGGGGATGTTTTTCAGCGGCAGGGACTGGGAGACTAGTCAGGATCGAGGGAAAGATGAACGGAGCAAAGTACAGAGAGATCCTTGATGAAAACCTGCTCCAGAGCGCTCAGGACCTCAGACTGGGGCGAAGGTTCACCTTCCAACAGGACAACGACCCTAAGCACACAGCCAAGACAACGCAGGAATGGCTTCGGGACAAGTCTCTGAATGTCCTTGAGTGGCCCAACCAGAGCCCGGACTTGAACCTGATCAAACATCTCTGGAGAGTCCTGAAAATAGCTGTGCAGCAACGCTCCCCATCCAACCTGACAGAGCTTGAGAAGATCTGCAGAGAAGAATGGGAGAAACTCCCCAAAATACAGGTGTGCCAAGCTTGTAGCATCATACCCAAGAAGACTCCATGCTGTAATCGCTGCCAAAGGTGCTTCAACAAAGTACTGAGTAAAGGGTCTGAATACTTATGCAAATATGATATTTAAAAGTATATATATTAATTGCTTTGTCATTATGGGGTATTGTTTGAGCGGGAAAAAAATGTTAATCAATTTTAGAATAAGGCTGTAACGTAGCAATGTGGAAAAAGTCAAGGGGGTCTGAATACTTTCCGAATGCACCGTGTAGTACTATATTTAAGGGCCAGTGCAGTCAAATGTGATTTTCCTGTGTTTATTTATATATACAATACCAGTCAAAAGTTTGGACACAACTAACTCATTCAAGGGTTTTTCTTTATTTTTACTATTTTCTACATTGTAGAATAATAGTGAAGACATCAACACTATGAAATACCACATATGGAATCATGTAGTAACCAAAAAAAGTGTTAAACAAAAATTATTAAAAGTAGCCACCCTTTGCCTTGATGACAGCTTTGCACACTCTTGGCATTCTCTCAACCAGCTTCATAAGGAATGCTTTTCCAACAGTCTTGAAGGAGTTCCCACATATGCTGAGCACTTGTTGGCTGCTTTTCCTTCACTCTGCGGTCCAACTCATCCCAAACCATCTCAATTGGGGTGAGGTCAGGTGATTGTGGAGGCCAGGTCATCTGATGCAGCACTCCATCACTCTCCTTTTTGGTCAAATAGCCCTTACACAGCCTGGAGGTGTGTTGGGTCATTGTCCTGTTGAAAAACAAGTGGTGATTCCACTCAGCACAATCCGGATGGGATGGCGTATCGCTGCAGAATGCTGTGGTAGCCATGTTGGTTAAGTGTGCCTTGAATTCTAAATAAATCACTGACAGTGTCACCAGCAAAGCACCATCACACCTCCTCCTCCGTGCTTCACGGTGGGAACCACACATGCGGAGATCATCTGTTCACCTACTCTGCGTCTCACAAAGACATGGTGGTTGGAGCCAAAAATCTCACATTTGGACTCATCAAACCAAAGGACAGATTTCCACTGGTCTAATGTCCATTGCTCGTGTTTCTTGGCACAAGCAAATCTCTTCTTCTTATTGGTGTCCTTTAGTTGTGGTTTCTTTGCAGCAATTCGACCATGACGGCCTGATTCACACAGTCTCCTCTGAACAGTTGATGTTGAGATGTGTCTGTTACTTGAGCTCTATGAAGCATTTATTTGGGCTGTAATTTCTGAGGCTGGTAACTCTAATGAACGTATCCTCTTCAGCAGAGGTAACTCTGGGTCTTCCTTTCCTGTGGCGGTCCTCATGAGAGCCAGTTTCATCATAGCACTTGATGGTTTTTGTGACTGCACTTGAAGAAACTTTCAAAGTTCTTGACATTTTCCACATTGACTGACCTTCAGGTCTTAAAGTAATGATGGACTGTCTTTTCTCTTTGCTTATTTGAGCTGTTCTTGCCGTAATATGGACTTGGTCTTTAACCAAATAGGGCTATCTTCTGTATACCAACCCTACTTTGTCACAACACAACTGATTGGCTCAAACGCATTCAGAAGGAAAGAAATTCCACAAATTAACTTTTAACAAGGCACACCTGTTAATTGAAATGAATTCCAAAGGAATTCAACCTCATGAAGCTGGTTGAGAGAATGCCAAGAGTGTGCAAAGCTGTCATCAAAGCAAAGGGTGGCTACTTTGAATAATTTGTTTAACACTTTTTTGGTTACTACATGATTCCATATGTGTCATTTCATAAGTTTGATGTCTTCACAATTATTCTACAATGTAGAAAATAGTAAAAATAAAGAAAAACCCTTGAATGAGTAGTTGTGTCCAAACTAATGACTGGTACTGTATATATAAGACATTCATACATAGTGTATATGTATACATGCATACAGTATATATTTATACATACATAGTGTATATTTATACATACATAGTGTATATTTATACATGCATACAGTATATATTTATACATACATACATAGTGTATATTTATACATACATAGTGTATATTTATACATACATACATAGTGTATATTTATACATACATACATAGTGTATATTTATACATACATTCAGTATATATTTATACATACAGTATATATTTATACATACAGTATGTATTTATACATACATACATACAGTATGTATTTATACATACATACATACAGTATATATTTATACATACATACATAGTGTATATTTATACATACAGTATATATTTATACATACAACATGTATACATTTTTTACACACTATGAGTTTGGAATAAAAGTATGAAATTGTGAAAATGATGATAGTGTCCTTTTAGTTTAAAGAGCTGTTTTGAAAAGAGAGTTCCTAACCTCAATTCAACAGCTAATCCTCAGGTTCCCTTCCCCATTCAGACCCAGACAGTCCTAGGATAATTCTTGCTTGAGAAATTACTCTTTGCTAATAAGCTATTGTTGTTTCTTTTTGACCATTTGAATCAAAAACATTCACAGTAAGGTATTTAATTGTTACCCGGAAATTATTTGTTATTGAGATTAAAATGGCTGCATTGGAACTTTAATGTAATTTAGTCAACACAGGTTCTGGAAGTGTAGTGAACGCTTCACAATTCTCTAGTAC
>NC_052340.1:40960349-40962849 GCF_016432855.1 Salvelinus namaycush | reverse complement strand
CCTGTCTGTTGTTAACCTAGCACCTGTCTGTTGTTAACCTAGCACCTGTCTGTTGTTAACCTAGCACCTGTCTGTTGTTAACATAGCATCTCCTTGTTGTTAACCTAGCATCTCCTTGTTGTTAACCTAGCACCTGTCTGTTGTTAACCTAGCATCTCCTTGTTGTTAACATAGCACCACCCTGTTGTTAACCTAGCACCACCCTGTTGTTAACCTAGCATCTCCTTGTTGTTAACCTAGCATCTCCTTGTTGTTAACCTAGCATTTCCTTGTTGTTAACCTAGCATTTCCTTGTTGTTAACCTAGCATCTCCTTGTTGTTAACCTAGCACCTGTCTGTTGTTAACCTAGCACCTGTCTGTTGTTAACCTAGCACCTGTCTGTTGTTAACCTAGCATCTCCTTGTTGTTAACCTAGCATCTCCTTGTTGTTAACCTAGCATTTCCTTGTTGTTAACCTAGCATCTCCTTGTTGTTAACCTAGCACCTGTCTGTTGTTAACCTAGCATCTCCTTGTTGTTAACATAGCACCACCCTGTTGTTAACCTAGCACCACCCTGTTGTTAACCTAGCATCTCCTTGTTGTTAACCTAGCATCTCCTTGTTGTTAACCTAGCATTTCCTTGTTGTTAACCTAGCATTTCCTTGTTGTTAACCTAGCATCTCCTTGTTGTTAACCTAGCACCTGTCTGTTGTTAACCTAGCACCTGTCTGTTGTTAACCTAGCACCTGTCTGTTGTTAACCTAGCATCTCCTTGTTGTTAACCTAGCATCTCCTTGTTGTTAACCTAGCATCTCCTTGTTGTTAACCTAGCATCTCCTTGTTGTTAACCTAGCATCTCCTTGTTGTTAACCTAGCACCTGTCTGTTGTTAACCTAGCATCTCCTTGTTGTTAACATAGCACCACCCTGTTGTTAACCTAGCACCACCCTGTTGTTAACCTAGCATCTCCTTGTTGTTAACCTAGCATCTCCTTGTTGTTAACCTAGCATTTCCTTGTTGTTAACCTAGCACCTGTCTGTTGTTAACCTAGCATCTCCTTGTTGTTAACCTAGCATCTCCTTGTTGTTAACCTAGCATCTCCTTGTTGTTAACCTAGCATCTCCTTGTTGTTAACCTAGCACCTGTCTGTTGTTAACCTAGCATCTCCTTGTTGTTAACATAGCATCTCCTTGTTGTTAACATAGCATCTCCTTGTTGTTAACCTAGCATCTCCTTGTTGTTAACCTAGCATCTCCTTGTTGTTAACCTAGCATCTCCTTGTTGTTAACATAGCATCTCCTTGTTGTTAACCTAGCATCTCCTTGTTGTTAACCTAGCATCTCCTTGTTGTTAACCTAGCACCTGTCTGTTGTTAACATAGCATCTCCTTGTTGTTAACATAGCATCTCCTTGTTGTTAACCTAGCACCTGTCTGTTGTTAACCTAGCACCTGTCTGTTGTTAACCTAGCACCTGTCTGTTGTTAACCTAGCATCTCCTTGTTGTTAACCTAGCATCTCCTTGTTGTTAACCTAGCACCTGTCTGTTGTTAACCTAGCACCTGTCTGTTGTTAACCTAGCATCTCCTTGTTGTTAACCTAGCATCTCCTTGTTGTTAACCTAGCATCTCCTTGTTGTTAACCTAGCATCTCCTTGTTGTTAACCTAGCACCTGTCTGTTGTTAACCTAGCATCTCCTTGTTGTTAACATAGCACCACCCTGTTGTTAACCTAGCACCACCCTGTTGTTAACCTAGCATCTCCTTGTTGTTAACCTAGCATCTCCTTGTTGTTAACCTAGCATTTCCTTGTTGTTAACCTAGCATTTCCTTGTTGTTAACCTAGCATCTCCTTGTTGTTAACCTAGCACCTGTCTGTTGTTAACCTAGCACCTGTCTGTTGTTAACCTAGCACCTGTCTGTTGTTAACATAGCATCTCCTTGTTGTTAACCTAGCATCTCCTTGTTGTTAACCTAGCACCTGTCTGTTGTTAACCTAGCACCTGTCTGTTGTTAACCTAGCATCTCCTTGTTGTTAACCTAGCATCTCCTTGTTGTTAACCTAGCATCTCCTTGTTGTTAACCTAGCACCTGTCTGTTGTTAACCTAGCATCTCCTTGTTGTTAACATAGCACCACCCTGTTGTTAACCTAGCATTTCCTTGTTGTTAACCTAGCATCTCCTTGTTGTTAACCTAGCACCACCCTGTTGTTAACCTAGCACCACCCTGTTGTTAACCTAGCATCTCCTTGTTGTTAACCTAGCATCTCCTTGTTGTTAACCTAGCATTTCCTTGTTGTTAACCTAGCATTTCCTTGTTGTTAACCTAGCATCTCCTTGTTGTTAACCTAGCATCTCCTTGTTGTTAACCTAGCATCTCATTGTTGTTAACATAGCATCTCCCTGTTGTTAACCTAGCATCTCCTTGTTGTTAACCTAGCATTTCCTTGTTGTTAACCTAGCATCTCCTTGTTGTTAACCTAGCATATCCTTGTTGTTAACCTAGCATCTCCTTGTTGTTA
>NC_052340.1:40910349-40957849 GCF_016432855.1 Salvelinus namaycush | reverse complement strand
CTCGTCTGCCCTCCACCCCCGGGCCCTGGGGCCCGAGAGGGACGTGGCTCTGTACCGCCAGGCTGTACCCAGGGAGTATAGGGATTACCTAGAGTACAGAGAGCCACAGACCCAGCCACAGACCCAGCCACAGACCCAGCCACAGACCCGTGAGCTCAGGCAGCCAGCCTACCACGGGGAAGGTATAGTATCTACACGAACATAGACTCTACTCTCACAATCTAACCGGTTATGCGTGGTCACCCGTCTGTGTGTAATTCTGTCCATCCGTCCATCTGTATGTTCTCTCTTCTCCCACAGTGCTGAAACCAGGTGATGTTGACATTGAGTTGGAGCGACTGGACCCGATTCATCAAAGTCCCATGGCCCCTGACCCAGCTCTCCCAGAGAGAGAGAGGGAGACAGAGATAGGAGGAGGAGGAGGAGAATCCCAGGTGGTGGCCCCCAGGCCCCTCAGCCCGTCCAAGCTGCAGCCAGTGGTGGCTCCAGAGAGCCCAGATGTCCCTGACATGGAAGAACTGTTCCGGATCCGCTCTGAGATCCCCCGGGCTCTGAAGAGACGCGGCTCTGTGACCCCTATCTCCAAACTTAACCCAAACCCTGAACCAGGGTCACAAGGTTAGGAAATGACTTCTAATATACAATTACTTTGCATAAGAATTTGACCCAAAAGGGGACCAGCGATGTGAGTGACAATGACGGAGTGAATGGTTCGCAACAAAGAAAGTTCACTATCAAACTGTTTTACTCTCATTCTATTAAATTTGTCCTTTTTTATTATTTTTTTTTTTTTCTCCCCTTTTCTCCCCAATTTTCGTGGTATCCAATCGCTAGTAATTACTATCTTGTCTCATCGCTACAACTCCCGTACGGGCTCGGGAGAGACGAAGGTCGAAAGCCACGCGTCCTCCGAAGCACAACCCAACCAAGCCGCACTGCTTCTTAACACAGCGCGCCTCCAACCCGGGAAGCCAGCCGCACCAATGTGTCGGAGGAAACACCATGCACCTGGCCCCCTTGGTTAGCGCGCACTGCGCCCGGCCCGCCACAGGAGTCGCTGGGGCGCGATGAGACAAGGATATCCCTACCGGCCAAACCCTCCCTAACCCGGACGACGCTAGGCCAGTTGTGCGTCGCCCCACGGACCTCCCGGTCGCGGCCGGCTGCGACAGAGCCTGGGCGCGAACCCAGAGACTCTGGAGGCATCATTCTATTAATTAAAGTTGTATGTATCTACAGCCTCCCCGACTGATCACGTTATCAATACTCACCCTGTAGAATCTTCTGCTGATCACGTTATCAATACTCACCCTGTAGAATCTCCTGCTGATCACGTTAACAATACTCACCCTGTAGAATCTCCTGCTGATCACGTTATCAATACTCACCCTGTAGAATCTCCTGCTGATCACGTTATCAATACTCACCCTGTAGAATCTTCTGCTGATCACGTTATCAATACTCATCCTGTAGAATCTTCTGATCACGTTATCAATACTCACCCTGTAGAATCTTCTGCTGATCACGTTATCAATACTCATCCTGTAGAATCTTCTGATCACGTTATCAATACTCACCCTGTAGAATCTCCTGCTGATCACGTTATCAATACTCACCCTGTAGAATCTCCTGCTGATCACGTTATCAATACTCACCCTGTAGAATCTCCTGCTGATCACGTTATCAATACTCACCCTGTAGAATCTCCTGCTGATCACGTTATCAATACTCACCCTGTAGAATCTTCTGCTGATCACGTTATCAATACTCACCCTGTAGAATCTCCTGCTGATCACGTTATCAATACTCACCCTGTAGAATCTCCTGCTGATCACGTTATCAATACTCACCCTGTAGAATCTTCTGCTGATCACGTTATCAATACTCACCCTGTAGAATCTCCTGCTGATCACGTTATCAATACTCACCCTGTAGAATCTCCTGCTGATCACGTTATCAATACTCACCCTGTAGAATCTCCTGCTGATCACGTTATCAATACTCACCCTGTAGAATCTCCTGCTGATCACGTTATCAATACTCACCCTGTAGAATCTCCTGCTGATCACGTTATCAATACTCACCCTGTAGAATCTCCTGCTGATCACGTTATCAATACTCACCCTGTAGAATCTTCTGCTGATCACGTTATCAATACTCACCCTGTAGAATCTCCTGCTGATCACGTTATCAATACTCACCCTGTAGAATCTTCTGCTGATCACGTTATCAATACTCACCCTGTAGAATCTCCTGCTGATCACGTTATCAATACTCACCCTGTAGAATCTCCTGCTGATCACGTTATCAATACTCACCCTGTAGAATCTCCTGCTGATCACGTTATCAATACTCACCCTGTAGAATCTTCTGCTGATCACGTTATCAATACTCACCCTGTAGAATCTCCTGCTGATCACGTTATCAATACTCACCCTGTAGAATCTCCTGCTGATCACGTTATCAATACTCACCCTGTAGAATCTTCTGCTGATCACGTTATCAATACTCACCCTGTAGAATCTCCTGCTGATCACGTTATCAATACTCACCCTGTAGAATCTCCTGCTGATCACGTTATCAATACTCACCCTGTAGAATCTCCTGCTGATCACGTTATCAATACTCACCCTGTAGAATCTCCTGCTGATCACGTTATCAATACTCACCCTGTAGAATCTCCTGCTGATCACGTTATCAATACTCACCCTGTAGAATCTCCTGCTGATCACGTTATCAATACTCACCCTGTAGAATCTCCTGCTGATCACGTTATCAATACTCACCCTGTAGAATCTTCTGCTGATCACGTTATCAATACTCACCCTGTAGAATCTCCTGCTGATCACGTTATCAATACTCACCCTGTAGAATCTTCTGCTGATCACGTTATCAATACTCACCCTGTAGAATCTCCTGCTGATCACGTTATCAATACTCACCCTGTAGAATCTCCTGCTGATCACGTTATCAATACTCACCCTGTAGAATCTCCTGCTGATCACGTTATCAATACTCACCCTGTAGAATCTTCTGCTGATCACGTTATCAATACTCACCCTGTAGAATCTCCTGCTGATCACGTTATCAATACTCACCCTGTAGAATCTTCTGCTGATCACGTTATCAATACTCACCCTGTAGAATCTCCTGCTGATCACGTTATCAATGCCGCGCTGGTCTTATGCATTTGTTTAATTTTCGAATGCGTCTACATGTGTGTGCACGATGTTGTGGTAACCTTGTGACCCTTGACCCTAGTCCCTGGCCAGCCCCAGAAGAAGCCAGCCAACCTGCAGCCGGATCACAATCGGAAACAGTACAAACAGATCATGAATAAACTTTTCCGGCGGAAGGGGTTGACGGGCCAGCAAGGGGGGGAGATGAGGAGTGACTACAGCTCATCCTCAGACGGAGAAGGGGACAGCTTTACATCCCTCTCCCCTGTCACTAACCCGGTCCCTGACCCTGAACCTGCCTCGCCAGAGTACAGGGTATGACAGGACACGTTTCTTCTCTTTGCTTTCTGTTGTCGTGACTATGTTACAGTGACGTGTGTCAAGATGTTTTAAATGTACAGTACCAGTCAGAACTATTGGACATACCTACTCAATTCCAGGGTTTTATTTTCTTTATTTTTACTATTTTCTACATTGTAGAATAATAGTGAAGACATCAAAACTATTAAATAACACATATGGAATCATGTAGTAACCCGAAAAGTTTGAAACAAATCAAAATATATGTTATATTTTAGATTCTTCAAAGTAGCCACCCTTTTACCTTGATGACAGCTTTGCACACTCTTGGCATTCTCTCAACCAACTTTCCAACCGTCTTGAAGGAGTTCCCACATATGCTGAGCACGTGTTGGCTGCTTTTCCTTCACTCTGCGGTCCAACTCATCCCAAGCCATCTCAATTGGGTTGAGGTCATGACAGTGTCACCAGCAAAGCACCATCACACCTCCTCTTCCATGCTTCACGGTGGGAACCACACATGCAGAGATCATCCGTTCACCTACTCTTTAAAAAAAAAAATAATAATAATATTTTTTTTATTTAACCTTTATTTAACCAGGTAGGCCAGTTGAGAACAAGTTCTCATTTACAACTGCGACCTGGCCAAGATAGAGCAAAGCAGTGCGACACGAACAACAACACAGAGTTACACATGGAATAAACAAACATACAGTCAATAATACAGTAGAACAAATATATATACAGTGAGTGCAAATGAGGTAAGAAAAGGGAGGTAAGGCAATAAATAGGTCATGGTGGCGAAGTAATTACAATGTAGCAATTAAACACTGGAATGGTAGGATGTGCAGAAGATGAATGTGCAAGTTGAGATACTGGGGTGCAAAGGAGCAAGATAAATAAATAAATACAGTATGGGGATGAGGTAGTTGGATGGGTTATTTACAGATGAGCTATTTACAGATGAGCTATGTACATGCTTTGTTGCGAAATAGGAAGCCGATTCTAGACTTAATTTTTGATTGGAGATGCTTGATGTGAGTCTGGAAGGAGAGTTTACAGTCTAACCAGATACCTAGAATATGTGGACAACTACAAATACCTAAGTCAGAGCCGTCCAGAGTAGTGATGCTGGACGGGCGGGCAGGTGCGGGCAGCGATCGGTTGAAGAGCAGGCATTTAGTATTACTTGTATTTAAGAGCAGTTGGAGGCCATGGAAGGAGAGTTGACATTGAAGCTCGCCTGGAGGGTTGTTAACACAGTGTCCAAAGAAGGGCCAGAAGTATACAGAATGGTGTCGTCTGCGTAGAGGTGGATCAGAGAATCACCAGCAACGAGAGCAACATCTGCGTCTCACAAAGACACGGCGGTTGGAACCAAAAATCTCAAATTTGGACTCATCAGACCAAAGGACAGATTTCCACCGGTTTAATGTCCATTGATCGTGTTTCTTGGCCCAAGCAAGTCTCTTCTTCTTATTGGTGTCCTTTAATAGTGGTTTCTTTGCAGCAATTCGACCATGACGGCCTGATTCACACAGTCTCCTCTGAACAGTTGATGTTGAGATGTGTCTGTTACTTGAACTCTGTGAAGCATTTATTTGGGTTGGAATTTCTGAGGCTTGTAACTCTAATGAACTTATCCTCTTCAGCAGAGGTAACTCTGGGTCATCTTTTCCTGTGGCGGTCCTCATGAGAGCCAGTTTCATCATAGCGCTTGATGGTTTTTGCGACTGCACTTGAAGAAACGGTCAAAGTTCTTGAAATGTTCCACATTGACTGACCTTCATGTGTTAAATTAATGATGGACTGTCTAATCTCTTTGCTTAATTGAGATGTTCTTGCCATAATATGTACTTGGTGTTTTACCAAGTAGGGCTAACTTCGGTATACCACCCATCCCTTGTCACAACACAACTGATTGGCTCAAACACATTAAGAAGGAAAGAAATTCCACAAATTAACTTTTAACAAGGCACACCTGTTAATTGAAATGCATTCCAGATGACTACCTCGTGAAGCTGGTTGAGAGAATGCCAAAAGTGTGCAAAGCTTTCATCAATGCAAAGGATGGCAACTTTGAAGAATCTCAAATATAAATATAAAATATATTTTGATTTGTTTAACACTTCTTTATGGTTACTACATGATTCCATGTGTGTTATTTCATAGTTTTGATGTCTTCACTATTATACTACAATGTAGAAAATAGTACAATTTATTAAAAATTTTTACTTGAATGAGTAGATGTGTCCAAACTTTTGGCTGGTACTCTAGATGTTGCTTGATTCCATGTATGAAACAGTCCCATTGTCAGTGAACTGATCCAGTTAGTGGAAGGTTTTCACTAATAATAGTCACATGCATTTTAAACAAAGACTTCTTGGGCATGTCTCTCCATCTCGATGTTACTACGTCTGTATCTAATAAGGGAAAAGTTAAGGTATTAAGTTGTGGTACTCTTCCATCTTCCCAGGGGTACAATTCCATCCTGCGTCGGGCCAGTCGGGAACGAGGGGATTCTGGTCAGAGGGCTCGGCTCAGCCCTCTGGTTCTACTGCTGGACGGGTCACTGGTGGGGGAACTGGACACTGTTCAGAGGGCCGTGCAGGAGGTAGGGGGAACTGGACACTGTTCAGAGGGCCGTGCAGGAGGTAGGGGGAACTGGACACTGTTCAGAGGGCCGTGCAGGAGGTAGGGGGAACTGGACACTGTTCAGAGGGCCGTGCAGGAGGTAGGGGAAACTGGACACTGTTCAGAGGGCCGTGCAGGAGGTGGGGGGAACTGGACACTGTTCAGAGGGCCGTGCAGGAGGTAGGGGGGATGGGTGCAGGAGGTGAGGGGGATTGGTGCAGGAGGTGAGGGGGATGGGTGCAGGAGGCGAGGGGGATGGGTGCAGGAGGCGAGGGGGATGGGTGCAGGAGGCGAGGGGGATGGGTGCAGGAGGTGAGGAGGATGGGTGCAGGAGGTAGGGGGGTTGGGTGCAGGAGGTGAGGAGGATGGGTACAGGAGGTGAGGAGGATGGGTGCAGGAGGTAGAGGAGGATGGGTGCAGGAGGTAGAGGAGGATGGGTGCAGGAGGTAGAGGAGGATGGGTGCAGGAGGTGAGGGGGGTTGGTTGCAGGAGGTGAGGGGGATGGGTGCAGGAGGTGAGGGGGGTTGGTTGCAGGAGGTGAGGGGGGTTGGTTGCAGGAGGTGAGGGGGGTTGGTTGCAGGAGGTGAGGGGGGTTGGTTGCAGGAGGTGAGGGGGGTTGGTTGCAGGAGGTGAGGGGGATGGGTGCAGGAGGTGAGGAGGTTGGGTACAGGAGGTGAGGAGGATGGGTGCAGGAGGTAGGGTCTGTTGTGGACCCAAATAAAGCATTCAGTGTGTGTTGACAGCAAGCATGAGGTTCACCCCTGCGTGGTCTGTGACCTGTAGATGAGTGACCCGAGCCAGCCGAACGACGAGGGCATCACAGCCCTCCATAACGCCATCTGTGGAGGTCACTACAGCGTGGTGGACTTCCTGGTTCGTATAGGAGCCAACGTCTCCGCCCCAGACAGCCACGGATGGTAACTTCATTATCGTCTGCCCTTTTAACTGGCTTATGTCCCTGTTAGCTTCCTTCTTCTACATAATAATGGCACGCTGCTGGCCATTATTCCTTATGGCCAGCAGCATGCCACCCTGCATCCCACTTTCTGACATTGCCCTGTGTTGGGTGCTGTCTTTCGGATGGGACGTTAAACGGGTGTCCTGACTCTCTGTTGTCACTAAAGATCACATGGCACTTATCGTAAGAGTAGAGGTGTTAACCCCGGTGTCCTGGATAAATTCCCAATCTGGCCCTCATACCATCATGGTCACATAATCATCCCCAGCTTACAATGGGCTCATTCCCCCCCCCCCCCCCCCCCCCCTCTCCCCTGTAACTATTCCACAGGTCGTTGCTGTAAATGTCAACTTACCTGGTAAAATAAGGGTTACATTCATTTTTTTTAAGAAAGAAAAAAGTACATTCTAGTCCCGAATACTTCCCCTCCCTTATAACGGGCTCTTTCATTGACCAGTCCTATTTTCCTTTACTGTCCCCTCCCTCTGTTGCTGTCCCTGTTTTGGGTCATATTGTGTCATTATGCGTTGTGTTTAGTCAGATCGGGTTGTTTTGTTCACATAGTGTTGTTGTTGTTGTTGTTGTTTGTTCTGTACCAGGACCCCCCTCCACTGTGCAGCATCCTGTAATGACCTTCCTCTCTGTCAGTTCCTGGTGAGGAACGGAGCAGCTGTCATGGCGGTGACGGAGAGTGATGAGGCCACAGCCTCTCAGAAGTGTGACCCGTACGCTATGGGCTTCGAGGAGTGTGAGAGCTTCCTCAGGGGTAGGAGGAACTAGACAGGGGTGCCCTCTTTCTCCATAACTATTTTTAGGAGTGGGGCAGTCCCACATCTGTTATTGAACAGAAACAGTCGAGGACCACAGGAAAGATAAGAGGACATCGAGTCAACGAGCAGTGGTCTGGATTCTAACCCATGCTGCCTCTGGCTTACATGACTGCCGGGGTCATCCGCTCTAACCACTAAACCACATAGACCACTTTATCCAGAACTATTTGCACTCTGTGTCGAAACCTTTTCTGAAAGTGTTAGAAAAATCGTTGGTCGTGTGTGTGTGTGTATGTGTGTGTGTGTGTGTGTTGTCAGGTGTGGAGGAGGCGATGGGTGTGGAGAACAGTGGGGTGCTGTATGCCCTGTGGGAGTACCCTTCCCAGGAGGCAGACGAGCTGGGCTTCAGAGAGGGGGACATGGTGACTATCCTCCAGAAGCCGGATGGGGTAGATTGGTGGTGGGCATCACTTTGTGGCCGAGAGGGATTCATACCTAACAACTACTTTGGGGTAAGAGACAATAAGTTTAGATTCATTTGATTAGTTGTCTCCTCCCTTATCAATCAGTAAAGGTCTGACTGTTCCCCTTCAGGGACAAATTCCAGGATGACTTTCACATATCCTGAATTTAAAAAATCTATTTACTTGGTGGCAAGGCAGTTTCCTGGTCCTGAGATCCCACAGGGTCGCACATATTTGTTCTAGCCCAGTACTAAAACAGTTTCTGGTTAGTTTCTGTTCAGAACTCAATTTTCATTAGTCCAGCGCCAACAAATAATTGTTAGGTTCTGTTCTGAACTCAATGTTGACTTTCCTTTCTTTGGACTTTCCTTCTCTCTCTCTGTCTCTCTCTCTCTCTGTCTCTCTCTCTCTCTCTCTCTCTCTCTCTCTGTCTCTTTCTTTCTCTCTCTCTTTCTTTCTCTTCAAATTTCCTTTTCTTCGGTCAGCTGTTCCCTAAAGTTCGTCCTAAGTCCCTCTGCTAGACTCCTCGACCCAATCAGCCCTCGCCCCACCGAATGGCTGGAACAGGAACTGGAGCAGAAAACTATTGTTGAAGACCTGGGAGGAGAAACCACATTACGCAGTATAACCTTTGTTCCTTTGTCCTGCCTGATTTCACTAAGAAGTGAAGTAGTATAACAGGACATGAGTCACTATAGTGAGACATAGGGCAGGTACTAGACGGGAGTGTCAGTGATGTTATTACTGGATTATACTTTGTCAATGGTCTCAATGTGTCACTATCATTTATGAGTCTGATTTTATTGGTATATAAAACCTCTCTGTCTCTCTCTCTCTCTGTCTCTCTGTCTCTGTCTATCTCTGTCTCTCTGTCTCTGTCTCTCTCTCTGTCTCTCTGTCTCTCTCTCTGTCTCTCTCTCTCTGTCTCTGTCTCTCTCTCTCTCTCTCTCTGTCTCTCTCTGTCTCTGTCTCTGTCTCTCTCTGTCTCTCTCTCTCTCTGTCTCTCTCTCTGTCTCTTTCTCTTTCTTCAAATGCTTCTTTAAGTAAATGTCATTGCTAGGCTACTAATGTTGTTATTGTTCTATGTAACGTTGATATATATTGCAGTTTTTAATTTTGTCAACAATATCTATGACGAAAAGTACTCAAGGACCTCTTTTTCCCCTTTTTTTTCTCTGACTAAAACTATGGCGATAACGAGATGAGACGCCCTGGGGGGGGGAAAACAAAACACAAGTATTACAAATTACTTCTCATTTTAGTTGACGAAAATGTAACTAGACTTCCACGTAAGACTAACGGACATTTGAACATAAAGCTCCTTTTCATCTGTTTTGTCCAATCCTATGCATTGCGTGCAGAATATTTCATGCAATCCTCTCATTGGAAGAAGGAACATCTTTCAGTTACGCGATCTGATTGAGCTGATCTGCGCGGCCTCTCAGGCGGTCTCTTCAGTCACGCTTCAATCTTTTGAAGTGATGTGAAGCAGGGACGCTTCACTTGTAACGAACCGCCACTAGAAACAATCACGTTTTACTCTCTCTCTTACGTTCGTGTCGGCATAGCCGCGAGAACTTCACAACCCTAGCGTTGCAAGCTCCATGAGCCACACCGTCACAAACCACTTGCTGTCTCAATGTACTCAATTACTATATTGTACATTGTTTGTTTTTTTCACTTCACGGTGATGGTAAGTCTAACAGGTACAAACCGGTTCTGATTTTTGCAACAACAACAAAAAAAGGTACTTGTATAATTAACAACAGTATCTTGCAGGATTCAAATGTTGGAAGGGTAAGAGTTGTTGCCCTGCCCCCTTTCTCTGTGATGTCATCTCTAATGGAATCCAGAAAGAACTAAACCCTGTCCTCTTTCTCTGTGATGTCATCTCTAATGGAATCCAGAAAGAACTAAACCCTGTCCCCTTTCTCTGTGATGTCATCTCTAATGGAATCCAGAAAGAACTAAACCCTGTCCTCTTTCTCTGTGATGTCATCTCTAATGGAATCCAGAAAGAACTAAACCCTGTCCCCTTACTCTGTGATGTCATCTCTAATGGAATCCAGAAAGAACTAAACCCTGTCCCCTTTCTCTGTGATGTCATCTCTAATGGAATCCAGAAAGAACTAAACCCTGTCCCCTTTCTCTGTGATGTCATCTCTAATGGAATCCAGAAAGAACTAAACCCTGTCCTCTTTCTCTGTGATGTCATCTCTAATGGAATCCAGAAAGAACTAAACCCTGTCCCCTTTCTCTGTGATGTAATCTCTAATGGAATCCAGAAAGAACTAAACCCTGTCCCCTTTCTCTGTGATGTCATCTCTAATGGAATCCAGAAAGAACTAAACCCTGTCCTCTTTCTCTGTGATGTCATCTCTAATGGAATCCAGAAAGAACTAAACCCTGTCCCCTTTCTCTGTGATGTCATCTCTAATGGAATCCAGAAAGAACTAAACCCTGTCCCCTTTCTCTGTGATGTCATCTCTAATGGAATCCAGAAAGAACTAAACCCTGTCCCCTTTCTCTGTGATGTCATCTCTAATGGAATCCAGAAAGAACTAAACCCTGTCCTCTTTCTCTGTGATGTCATCTCTAATGGAATCCAGAAAGAACTAAACCCTGTCCCCTTTCTCTGTGATGTAATCTCTAATGGAATCCAGAAAGAACTAAACCCTGTCCCCTTTCTCTGTGATGTCATCTCTAATGGAATCCAGAAAGAACTAAACCCTGTCCCCTTTCTCTGTGATGTCATCTCTAATGGAATCCAGAAAGAACTAAACCCTGTCCTCTTTCTCTGTGATGTCATCTCTAATGGAATCCAGAAAGAACTAAACCCTGTCCCCTTTCTCTGTGATGTCATCTCTAATGGAATCCAGAAAGAACTAAACCCTGTCCCCTTTCTCTGTGATGTCATCTCTAATGGAATCCAGAAAGAACTAAACCCTGTCCCCTTTCTCTGTGATGTCATCTCTAATGGAATCCAGAAAGAACTAAACCCTGTCCTCTTTCTCTGTGATGTCATCTCTAATGGAATCCAGAAAGAACTAAACCCTGTCCCCTTTCTCTGTGATGTCATCTCTAATGGAATCCAGAAAGAACTAAACCCTGTCCTCTTTCTCTGTGATGTCATCTCTAATGGAATCCAGAAAGAACTAAACCCTGTCCCCTTTCTCTGTGATGTCATCTCTAATGGAATCCAGAAAGAACTAAACCCTGTCCCCTTTCTCTGTGATGTCATCTCTAATGGAATCCAGAAAGAACTAAACCCTGTCCTCAAATATTACATCAAAAGTTATGGGCAAAGACACAAAACATCCAAATTAACACCAAATTAAATATTTTGTTCCTGATCAAATAAAATTGGAAAACAACCACTTTTTTTGTGCAGTATATTAAATGTACCATTCTTACAAACCACTTAATGAAAATATACATTAGTGTATTGTACATAGGCTGGTCATCTAGGGTTTTGTACCTGTAGACTTTTCATCACCATGGAGATAAAACAATGCACAGTAAGTGGATTGTGATGGAGTGGCTCAATTGGTAGAGCGTGTTGCTTGCAATGCTAGGGTTGTGGGTTCGATTCCCGGGGGGGGTGGTCCAGTATGAAAATGTATGCACTCACTACTGTAAGTTGCTCTGGATAAGAGCATCTACTAAAATGGAAAAAATAGTGAATAGACCATTTCAGTTTTCACATAGAAATAAGTTGCAAACTGGGCCTTTTACTAGTCCTGTAATAGAGAATCTAGATTATTTTTCAGCATCCCTCCTAGTAGGACAAGGCTTTCTGAATGTGCACATGATGGAAGTTAAAAGGTAGCCTTTATTATAGTTATTATATAATAGTCACTATTATATGACTAAGATGGCTGAGACTAAGAGAGGGGAAGCTATGTGACTGAGATGGCTGAGACTAAGAGAGGGGAAGTTATTATGTGACTAAGATGGCTGAGACTAAGAGAGGGGAAGCTATGTGACTGAGATGGCTGAGACTGAGAGAGTGGAAGCTATGTGACTGAGATGGCTGAGACTAAGAGAGTGGAAGTTACTATGTGACTAAGATGGCTGAGACTAAGAGAGTGGAAGCTATGTGACTGAGATGGCTGAGACTAAGAGAGTGGAAGCTATGTGACTAAGATGGCTGAGACTAAGAGAGTGGAAGCTATGTGACTGAGATGGCTGAGACTGAGAGAGTGGAAGCTATGTGACTGAGATGGCTGAGACTAAGAGAGTGGAAGCTATGTGACTGAGATGGCTGAGACTAAGAGAGGGGAAGCTATGTGACTAAGATGGCTGAGACTAAGAGAGGGGAAGCTATGTGACTGAGATGGCTGAGACTAAGAGAGGGGAAGCTATGTAACTGAGATGGCTGAGACTAAGAGAGGGGAAGCTATGTGACTGAGATGGCTGAGACTAAGAGAGGGGAAGCTATGTGACTAAGATGGCTGAGACTGAGAGAGTGGAAGTTACTATGTGACTAAGATGGAGGTTTGTATGAACTGTTTAATAAAACAAAAGAAAATTACTAAAATAGAACTAAAATGACCGTGACAGAAACTAGGCTAGTCAACTGATATGAACTGAAACTAAGACGAATACAATGACTAAAATGGGACTAAGATTAAAATATATTTTAATCATAAAGACTAAATCTACAAATAGGTGACAAAATGAACACTGAAATGATTGTATTGTTCTGTGCCAGAGGAAAAGGTTCAGGAGATGGACCAGGATCTGTTGTGGGTTTTATGTGTGTCGGTGTCTGCGTGTGATGATTGTGGCTGTGCATATCCACCTGTGTGTGTTTGTACACATAAGTAGGTCAGTTGTTGTTTGAATGGGACTATGCTTTGAGCACAAGACCTCTAGTAGTGTTTTGATGAACAAATGTTTAACACTGAAAATAACAGTATGAAATAAAGCAAATGAACAATGTCTGTCCGGTATTTTCCTGTTCAATATATGGCTGTTTTCTGTATATACACCGAACAAAAAATATAAAACGCAACATGTAAAGTGTTGGTCCCATGTTTCATGAGTTGAAATAAAAAGATCCCAGAAATGTTCCATATGCACAAAAAAGCTTATTTCACTCAAATGTTGTGCACTAATTTGTTTAAACCCCTGTCAGTGAACATTTCTCCTTTGCCAAGATATGGTATTGGCCAGGCATAAGCTACAGACAATGAACACAAGTGCATTTTATCAATGGCAGTTTGAATGCACAGATATACTGTGACGAGATCCTGAGGCACATTGACATTCATCCTCTGCCATCACCTCATGTTTCAGCATGATAATGCATGGCCCTTTGTCGCAAGGATCTGTACACAATTCCTGGAAGCTGAAAATGTCTCAGTTCTTCCATGGCCTGCATACTCACCAGACATGTCACCCATTGAGCATGTTTGGGATGCTCTGGATCGACGTGTAAGACAGCGTGTTCCAGTTTACGCCGATATCCAGCAACTTCAAACAGCCGTTGAAGAGGAGTGGGACAACATTCCACAAGCCACAATCAACAGCCTGATCAACTCTATGTGAAGGAGATGTGTCACGCTCCATGAGGCAAATGGTGGTCACACCAGATACTGACTGGTTTTCTGATCCACGCCCCCACCCTTTTATATTAAGGTATCTGTGATCAACAGATGCATATCTGTATTCCCAGTCATGTGAAACCCATAGATTAGGGCCTAATGAATTCATCTAATTTGACTGATATCCTTATTTGAACTGTTAACTCAGTAAAATCTTTTAAATTGTTGCATGTTACGTTTTTATATTTTTGTCTGAGAATAAAGATATGCATCTGTTGGTCACAGATACCTTAAAAATAGGGGTGTGGTTTAGAAGACCGGTCAGTAACCAACATCCGTGTTCGTGAGATTCTCCTCTCCATAGTGGACATAAAAGGTTTTTAGGAACTCAGTCAAATGTTGCGTTTTATTTTTCTGTTCAGAGTAGTTATAACCTGTAGACTAACTAGTTATAACCTGTAGACTAACTAGTTATAACCTGTAGACTAACTAGTTATAACCTGTAGACTTTAACTAGTTATAACCTGTAGACTAACTAGTTATAACCTGTAGACTAACTAGTTATAACCTGTAGACTAACTAGTTATAACCTGTAGACTAACTAGTTATAACCTGTAGACTTTAACTAGTTATAACCTGAAGACTTTAACTCGTTATAACCTGAAGACTTTAACTCGTTATAACCTGAAGACTTTAACTAGTTATAACCTATAGCCTTTAACTCGTTATAACCTGAAGACTTTAACTCGTTATAACCTGTAGACTAACTAGTTATAACCTGTAGACTAACTAGTTATAACCTGTAGACTAACTAGTTATAACCTGTAGACTAACTAGTTATAACCTGTAGACTAACTAGTTATAACCTGTAGACTAACTAGTTATAACCTGTAGACTAACTAGTTATAACCTGTAGACTTTAACTAGTTATAACCTGTAGACTAACTAGTTATAACCTGTAGACTAACTAGTTATAACCTGTAGACTAACTAGTTATAACCTGTAGACTTTAACTAGTTATAACCTATAGCCTTTAACTAGTTATAACCTGTAGCCGTTAAAACCTATAGCCTTTAACTAGTTATAACCTGTAGACTTTAACTAGTTATAACCTGTAGACTAACTAGTTATAACCTGTAGACTTTAACTAGTTATAACCTATAGCCTTTAACTAGTTATAACCTGTAGCCGTTAAAACCTATAGCCTTTAACTAGTTATAACCTGTAGACTTTAACTAGTTATAACCTGTAGACTAACTAGTTATAACCTGTAGACTTTAACTAGTTATAACCTATAGCCTTTAACTAGTTATAACCTGTAGCCGTTAAAACCTATAGCCTTTAACTCGTTATAACCTGAAGACTTTAACTCGTTATAACCTGTAGACTAACTAGTTATAACCTGTAGACTAACTAGTTATAACCTGTAGACTAACTAGTTATAACCTGTAGACTTTAACTAGTTATAACCTGTAGACTAACTAGTTATAACCTGTAGACTAACTAGTTATAACCTGTAGACTAACTAGTTATAACCTGTAGACTTTAACTAGTTATAACCTATAGCCTTTAACTAGTTATAACCTGTAGCCGTTAAAACCTATAGCCTTTAACTAGTTATAACCTGTAGACTTTAACTAGTTATAACCTGTAGACTTTAACTAGTTATAACCTGTAGACTTTAACTTGTTATAACCTGTAGACTTTAACTTGTTATAACCTGTAGACTTTAACTTGTTATAACCTGTAGACTTTAACTAGTTATAACCTGTAGCCTTTAACTAGTTATAACCTGCAGACTTTAACTAGTTATAACCTACAGCCTTTAACTAGTTATAACCTGTAGACTTTAACTAGTTATAACCTACAGCCTTTAACTAGTTATAACCTGTAGACTTTATTCTGTTAACAGTAACATGTATGTATCTCAGTGACTGCATCCCTTCAAGCTGTTTTGATGTCTGCTGCTTGCAATACCGTTTACTAACCAGTGGAGGGTAGTGTCCACTGGTCAGATGGGATTTATGACAAGCATTACACGCACATGGACAGAGTGAACATCTATTACACATGAACAGAGTGAACGGAGAGGGGAGAGAGAGAAAGACAGAGGAGAGAGAGAGAGAGCGAGACAGAGGAGAGAGAAAGACAGAGGAGAGAGAAAGACAGAGGAGAGAGAAAGACAGGAGAGAGAGAAAGACAGGAGAGAGAGAAAGACAGGAGAGAGAGGGAATGATAAAAGAGAGGTGGAGAAATAAAGGGATGGATAGAGGAGAAAGGACTATCTAAAAGTGAGAGCGAGAGATCTACTACAGCTCAGACAGGGAGGTAAATCAAGGTGAAACGAGTTGCTGCAGGTTATTGGAAAAACAATGAAAATAAAATCAGAAATATTCTTCTTCATGAAAAGGAGCGAGAGAAAAATGTTTGACCTTTTTTCCCCTAACCCCCAAAACCCTAACCCCCAAAACCCTGACCCCCAAAACCCTAACCCCCAAAACCCTAACCCCCAAAACCCTGACCCCCAAAACCCTAACCCCCAAAACCCTGACCCCCAAAACCCTGACCCCCAAAACCCTGACCCCCAAAACCCTAACCCCCAAAACCCTGACCCCCAAAACCCTGACCCCCAAAACCCTGACACCCAAAACCCTAACCCCCAAAACCCTGACCCCCAAAACCCTAACCCCCAAAACCATAACCCCCAAAACCCTGACCCCCAAAACCCTGACCCCCAAAACCCTAACCCCCAAAACCCTGACCCCCAAAACCCAAAACCCTAACCCCCAAAACCCTGACCCCCAAAACCCTGACCCCCAAAACCCTATCCATTAGTCTTAATATAGCATTAAAATATTTTCAGGACCTGAAAAAAAGTCCTGACTTTCCAACAAAGTTATTGTTGTCCTATGTTGAAATGTTAGGACGTTGGGGTGAAATGTTAGGACATTGGGGTGAAATGTTAGGACGTTGGGGTGAAATGTTAGGACGTTGGGGTGAAATGTTAGGACGTTGGGGTGAAATGTTAGGACGTTGGGGTGAAATGTTAGGACGTTGGTGTGAAATGTTAGGACGTTGGGGTGAAATGTTAGGACGTTGGGGTGAAATGTTAGGACGTTGGGGTGAAATGTTAGGACGTTGGGGTGAAATGTTTGGACGTTGGGGTGAAATGTTAGGACGTTGGGGTGAAATGTTAGGACGTTGGGGTGAAATGTTAGGACATTGGTGTGAAATGTTAGGACATTGGTGTGAAATGTTAGGACATTGGGGTGAAATGTTAGGACATTGGGGTGAAATGTTAGGACACTGGGGTGAAATGTTAGGACACTGGGGTGAAATGTTAGGACATTGGGGTGAAATGTTAGGACACGGGGGTCCTGATAATGTAGGAAAACAAGTACACACACACACACACACTCACACACACACACACTCACACTCACACTCACACTCACACTCACACTCACACACACACACTCACACAATGCTTCAGACATGTCCAAGCCCAGGGATGTGATGCAGTGAGGCATCAGACCCAGTGGTCATTAAACTTGTATTTTCTCCATTAACTATTGAAGACAACCTTCCCTCTCTTCGGTTGTCTTCGGCTAGAGTAGATGCGTCTGAGCAACACAGACATCTTTCCTGATGTATATTCAACTGGAACCAAGCTCAATTATTTAAACACAACAAAACAGGGGAGGAGGGGTCAGTGTGTGTGTGTGTGTGTGTGTGTGTGTGTGTGTGTGTGTGTGTGTGTGTACATGCTGCTGTGATGATGATCTCAGGGTGACACACATAGCAGCCTCACTCGCTCAAAAATTAAGGCCATTTTGTGATTTTGGACTGTTTAATGAAGGAAACTCCAATTCCCTTTGAGGACCGCCCATGAGCACAGTTATGGTCTGGCGTCCTGGGATAGGTCCTTTTCTGCTCTTCCGAATAAAACCCCCACCCGGGTTTTCTATCACCAGACCGGCTTACCTCGATAACGAGAGGGCCAAGGTTTGAGAGGAGACCAGCTTACCTCGATAACGAGAGGGCCAAGGTTTGAGAGGAGACCAGCTTACCTTGATAAGGAGAGGGCCAAGGTTTGAGAGGAGACCAGCTTACCTTGATAACGAGAGGGCCAAGGTTTGAGAGGAGACCAGCTTACATTTTACATTTTAGTCATTTAGCAGACGCTCTTATCCAGAGCGACTTACAGCAGAGTGCATACATTTTATTACATTTTTACATTTCATTACATTTTACATACTGAGACAAGGATATCCCTACCGGCCAAACCCTCCCTAACCCCGACGACGCTATGCCAATTGTGCGTCGCCCCACGGACCTCCCGGTTGCGGCCGGCTGCGACAGAGCCTGGGCGCGAACCCAGCCCAGCCTGGGCGCGAACCCAGAGACTCTGGTGGCGCAGCTAGCACTGCGATGCAGTGCCCTAGACCACTGCGCCACCCGGGAGAACTTACCTCGATAACGAGAGGGCCAAGGTTTGAGAGGAGACCAGCTTACCTCGATAACGAGAGGGCCAAGGTTTGAGAGGAGACCACAAACCTAAGGTTTGAGTAGATGGCTGAATCTTTTAACCATACCACGTGGTTAAACTCTTAGACTATCGATACCGACAGAATAAGAACAAGTCTGATATTAATTACTAGTCTGCAGCTAGGAATTCGATATCATTGAACGCGAAGACCGACAACCGCTGAAACACCTATTCTATAACGACATGAATGATTGTCACTCTGAACTATCCATTCTAACCACGACAGAGAGAGGGCGGACAGACTCTCCAACAGAAACTAACTTTTCAACAGAGATCCCGACGACACACTGAGCGTAAATATATATATTGTTTGCAATTGTTCCCGAATGAGTGAGCGTTCATGTGCAAAGGATTAGCATTTCAATTGTTATAATTATCACTCTGTCTAACAAGCCGCCATACCGGTTTAGCCCACTAGGGCACATCCCCCTATCATTTCTTTGTAAACATATCTATTTTGTTTGGACTGCCTGGTACGGCAACTGCTCCGCCCACAACCGTAAGGCTCTCCAGAGGGTAGTGAGGTCTGCAGAACGCATCACCGGGGGCAAACTACCTGCCCTCCAGGACACCTACACCACCCGATGTCACAGGAAGGCCATAAAGATCATCAAGGACAACAACCACCCGAGCCACTGCCTGTTCACCCCGCTATCATCCAGAAGGTGAGGTCAGTACAGGTGCATCACTGCCTGTTCACCCCGCTACCATCCAGAAGGCGAGGTCAGTACAGGTGCATCAAAGCAGGGACCGAGAGACTGAAAAACAGCTTCTATCTCAAGGCCATCAGACTGTTAAACAGCCACCACTAACATTTAGTGGCTGCTGCCAACATACTGACTCAACTCCAGCCACTTTAATAATGGGAATTGATGGAAATGTATGTAAAAATTTATCACTAGCCACTTTAAACAATGCCACTTAATATAATGTATATGTATATACTATACTCTATCATCTACTGCATCTTGCCATCTTTATGTAATACATGTATCACTAGCCACTTTAAACTATGCCACTTTATGTTTATATACCCTACATTACTCATCTCATATGTATATACTGTACACTATACCATCTACTGCATCTTGCCTATGCCGTTCTGTACCATCACTCATTCATATATCTTTATGTACATATTCTTCATCCCTTTACACTTGTGTGTATAAGGTAGTAGTTGTGGAATTGTTAGGTTCGATTACTCGTTGGTTATTACTGCATTGTCGGAACTAGAAGCACAAGCATTTCGCTAACTCGCATTAACATCTGCTAACCATGTGTATGTGACAAATAAAATTTGATATGATTTGTTTGTGTGATGCATTTCTGTGAATTACTTAGTTAGTAAATAAATTATTTTAAGACAATTGATGTATGGATGACTCATAGTGAAGACTGGGTTCGTGCAGATAACCAACAATTTACTACGTTTGGAATGAGACTAACGTGAGGTAAATAATAATTCATTAATTCGAAGACTAATTGAGCAGATATTAAAATATCTGAAAGTTATATCAGGAAAATGTTAACTTTGTAATCTGAATATTTTCCTTGGTGCACCGACTTCCTAGTTATTTACAGTTACATGATCAGTTTAATCGCGTAATAATAATTACAGAGAGTTATTTGATATATAAGTCTTCAGTTTTAATGATGCCAAAGACACGACACTGTTCTGGACTTGGAGACTGTGAAGAGACCTCTGGTGGCATGTCTTGTGGGGTACGCATGGGTGTCAGAGCTGTGTGCCAGTAGTTCAAACAGACAGCTCGGTGCATTCAACATGTCAATACCTCTCACAAATACAAGTATGGATGAAGTCAATCTCTCCTCCAGTTTGAGCCCAGGAGAGATTGACATGCATATTATTAATGTTAGCTCTCTGTGTACATCCAAGGGCCAGCCGTGCTGCCCTGTTCTGAGCCAATTGCAATTGTCCCTCTCTGTGGCACCTGACCACACGACTGAACAGTAGTCCAGGTGTGACAAAACTAGGGCCTGTAGGACCTGCCTTGTTGATAGCGTTGTTAAGAGCAGCGCTTTATTATGGACAGACTTTTCCCCATTTTAGCTACTGTTGTATCAATATGTTTTGACCATGACAGTTTACAATCCAGTGTTACTCCAAGCAGTTTAGTCATCTCAACCTGCTCAATTTCCACATTATTTATTAGAAGATTTAGTTGAGGTTTAGGGTTTAGTGAATGATCTGTCCCAAATACAATGCTTTTAGTTTTTGAAATATTTAGGGCTAACTTATTCTTTGCCACCCATTCTGAAACTAACTGCAGCTCTTTGTTCAGTGTTGCAGTCATTTCAGTCGCTGTAGTAGCTGACGTGTGTAGTGTTGAGTCATCCTCATACATAGACACTCTGGCTTTACTCAAAGCCAGTGGCATGTCGTTAGTAAAGATTGAAAAGAGTAAGGGGCCTAAACAGTTGCCCTGGGGAACTCCTGATTCTACCTGGATTATGTTGGAGAGGCTTCCATTAAAGAACACACTCTGTGTTCTGTTAGACAAGTAACTCTTTATCCACATTATAGCAGGGGGTGTAAAGCCATAACACATACGTTTTTCCAGGAGCAGACCATGACCGATAATGTCAAAAGCCGCACTGAAGCCTAACAAAACAGCCTCCACAATCTTTTCATCATCAATTTCTCTCAGCCAATCATCAGTCATTTGTGTAAGTGCTGTGCTTGTTAAATGTCCTTCCCTATAACTGTGCTGAAAGTCTGTTGTCAATTTGTTTACTGTTGTCAATTTGTTTACTGTTGTCAATTTGTTTACTGTTGTCAATTTGTTTCCTGTTTACCATTGTATCTGGTCAAACACAAGTTTACTAAGAGTTGGTAACAGGCTGATTGGTTGGCTATTTGAGCCAGTAAAGGGTGGATTACTATTCTTAGGTAGGGGAATGAATTTTGCTTCCCTCCAATCCTGAGGGCATACACTTTCTCGTAGGCTTACATTGAAATTATTGGTAAATAGGAGTGGCAATACCGTCCACTATTATCCTCAGTAATTTTCCATCCAAGTTGTCAGACCCTGGTGGCTTGTTATTGTTGATAGAAAACAATACTTTTTTCACCTCTTCCATACTCACTTTACGGAATTCAGAATTACTATGCTTGTCTTTCATAATGTGGTCAGATATACAGTTGAAGTCGGAAGTTTACATACACTTGGGTTGGAGTCAATAAAACTCGTTTTTCAACCACTCCACAAATTTCTTGTTAACAAACTATAGTTTTGGCAAGTCGGTTAGGACATCTACTTTGTGCATGACACAAGTAATTTTTCCAACAATTGTTTACAGACAGATTATTTCACTTATAATTCACTGTATCACAATTCCAGTGGGTCAGAAGTTTACATACACTAAGTTGACTGTGCCTTTAAACAGCTAGGAAAATTCCAGAAAATGATGTCATGGCTTTAGAAGCTTCTGATAGGCTAATTGACATCATCTGAGTTAATTGGAGGTGTACCTGTGGATGTATTTCAAGGCCTACCTCCAAACTCTGTGCCTCTTTGCATGACATCATGGGAAAATCTAAAGTAATCAGCCAAGACCTCAGAAAAAAAATTGGAGACCTCCACAAGTCTGGTTCGTCATTGGGAGCAATTTCCAAACGCCTGAAGGTACCAGGTTCATCTGTACAAACAATAGTACGCAAGTATAAACACCATGCGACCACGCAGCCGTCATACCGCTCAGGAAGGAGACGCATTCTGTCTCATAGAGATGGATATACTTTGGTGCGAAAAGTGCAAATCAATCCCAGAACAGCAAAGGACCTTGTGAAGATGCTGGAGGAAGCAGGTACAAAAGTATCTATATCCAGTAAAACGAGTCCTATATCGACATAACCTGAAAGGCCGCTCAGCAAGGAAGAAGCCACTGCTCCAAAACCTTCATAAAAAAGCCAGACTACCCTTTGCAACTGCACATGGGAACAAGGATCGTACTTTTTGGAGAAATGTCCTCTGGTCTGATGAAACAAACATAGAACTGTTTGGCCATAATGACCATCGTTATGTTTGGAGGAAAAAGGGGGAGGCTTGCAAGCCGAAGAACACCATCCCAACCGTGAAGCACGGGGGTGGCAGCATCATGTTGTGGGGGTGCTTTACTGCAGGATGGACTGGTGTACTTCACAAAATAGATTGCATCACGAGGTAGGAAAATGATGTGGATATATTGAAGCAACATCTCAAGACATCAGTCAGGAAGTTAAAGATTGGTCGCAAGCCATAAGACTCCTGAACAGGTAATCAAATGGCTACCCGGACTATTTGCATTGTGTGGACTGCCTGGTACGGCAACTGCTCCGCCCACAACCGCAAGGCTCTCCAGAGGGTAGTGAGGTCTGCACAACGCATCACCGGGGGCAAACCCCTCTTTTTTACGCTGCTGCTACTCTCTGTTTATCATATATGCATAGTCACTTTAACTATACATTCATGTACATACTACCTCAATTGGGCCGACCAACCAGTGCTCCCACACATTGGCTAACCAGGCTATCTGCATTGTGTCCCGCCACCCGCCAACCCCTCTTTAATCTACTGCTACTCTCTGTTTGTCATATATGCATAGTCACTTTAACCATATCTACATGTACATACTACCTCAATCAGCCTGACTAACCGGTGTCTGTATGTGGCCTCGCTACTTTTATAGCCTCACTACTGTATATAGCCTGTCTTTTTACTGTTGTTTTATTTCTTTACTTACCTATTGTTCACCAAAAACCTTTTTTGCACTATTGGTTAGAGCCTGTAAGTAAGCATTTCACTGTAAGGTCTACTACACCTGTTGTATTCGGTGCACGTGACAAATAAACTTTGATTTGATTTGAAATAGGTCTTCCAAATGGACAATGACCATAAGCATACTTCCAAAGTTGTGGCAAAATGGCTTAAGGACAACAAAGTCAAGGTATTGGAGTGGCCATCACAAAGCCCTGACCTCAATCCTATAGAAAATTCGTGGGCAGAAGTGAAAAAGCGTGTGTGATCAAGGAGGCCTACAAACCTGACTCAGTTACACCAGCTCTGTCAGGAGGAATGGGATAAAAAATTCACCCAATTTATTGTGGGAAGCCTGTGGAAGGAAGGCTACCTGAAAAGTTTGACCCAAGTTAAACAATTTAAAGACAATGCTACTAAATACTAATTGAGTGTATGTAAACTTCTGACCCACTGGGAATGTGATGAAAGAAATAAAAGCTGAAATAAATCATTATCTCTACTATTATTCTGATATTTCACATTCTTAAAATAAAGTGGTGATCCTAACTGTCCTAAAACAGGGAATTTTTACTAGGATTATGTCACACCCTGGCCTCTGTTATATTGATTTTCTTTATTAGTTTAGTTAGGTCAGGGTGTGACATGGGGGATGTTTGTGTGTTTTGTCTAGTTTAGGGTGTGTGTATTGTTTTAAGGGGTTTTTAGTATGTATGGGGTTGTGTTCAGTGTAGGTGTTTAGGAAAGTCTATGGTTGCCTGATTTGGTTCTCAGAGACAGCTGTTTATTGTTGTCTCTGATTGGGAGCCATATTTAAGGCAGCCATAGGCTTTAGGTGTTTGTGGGTAATTGTCTATGTTGAACGTTTGTAGCTTGTGTATGCACTTACGTTTGTAGCTTCACGGTCGTTTGTTGTTTTGTTTTGTAAAAGTGTTCGTTTCGTGTTTCGTCATCTTTAATAAAAGAGGATGTCTTCATATCCCGCTGCGCCTTGGTCCGCTTATTATGACGATCGTGACAGATTAAATGTCAGGAATTGTGAAAAACTGAGTTTAAATCTATTTGGCTAAGGTGTATGTAAACTTCCGACTTCAACTGTACATGGATGTGTAGTGTCAGCGTTTGTTGCTGGCATGTCACGCCTAAGTTTATCTTGTCAATGAAGAAGTCATTAAAGTAGGTTGGCAATATCAGTCGGTTTAGTGATGAAAGAGCCATCTGATTCAATGAATGATGGAGCTGAGTTTGCCTTTTTTCCCAACCCTCATTGGAGTTGCTCCAAAGCTTTTTACTATCATTCTTTAATGTAATTTATATTTGTTTCATAGTGTAGTTTCTTCTTCTTTTAATTCAGTTTAGTCACATGATTTCTTTGACAATCGTTTGCGCAGCCAGACTTATTTGCAATTTGTTTTGCCTCATCCCTCTCAACCATACCATTTTTCAATTCCTCATCAATCCACTGGGATTTAACATTTTTTATTATCATTTTCTTAATGGGTGCATGCTTATTAGTAACTGGGATAAGCAGTTTCATAAATGTGTCAAGTTTAGCGTCTAGTTTCTTCTCATTGCACACCACAGATCAACAAATATTCTTTACATCAACAACATAGGAATCTCTACATAACTTATTGTATGACCTCTTAGACACTATATTAGGCTCAGCCTTTGGAACTTTTGTTTTCCTAGATATGGCTACTCTATTGTGATCACTACATCCAATGGATCTGGATACTGCTTTCAAGTCAGGCTGGTTGGTAGAGTAGACTCAGTCAGGCTGGTAGGTAGAGTAGACTCAGTCAGGCTGGTAGGTACAGTAGACTGAGTCAGGCTGGTAGGTACAGTGGACTGAGTCAGGCTGGTTGGTAGAGTAGACTCAGTCAGGCTGGTAGGTACAGTAGACTGAGTCAGGCTGGTAGGTACAGTGGACTGAGTCAGGCTGGTAGGTACAGTGGACTGAGTCAGGCTGGTAGGTAGAGTAGACTCAGTCAGGCTGGTAGGTAGAGTAGACTGAGTCAGGCTGGTAGGTACGGTAGACTCAGTCAGGCTGGTAGGTACAGTAGACTCAGTCAGGCTGGTAGGCAGAGTGGACTGAGTCAGGCTGGTTGGTAGAGTAGACTCAGTCAGGCTGGTAGGTACAGTAGACTGAGTCAGGCTGGTTGGTAGAGTAGACTCAGTCAGGCTGGTAGGTACAGTGGACTGAGTCAGGCTGGTAGGTAGAGTAGACTCAGTCAGGCTGGTAGGTAGAGTAGACTGAGTCAGGCTGGTAGGTACGGTAGACTCAGTCAGGCTGGTAGGTACAGTAGACTCAGTCAGGCTGGTAGGTAGAGTGGACTGAGTCAGGCTGGTTGGTAGAGTAGACTCAGTCAGGCTGGTAGGTACAGTGGACTGAGTCAGGCTGGTAGGTAGAGTAGACTCAGTCAGGCTGGTAGGTAGAGTAGACTCAGTCAGGCTGGTAGGTAGAGTAGACTGAGTCAGGCTGGTAGGTACAGTAGACTGAGTCAGGCTGGTTGGTAGAGTAGACTCAGTCAGGCTGGTAGGTACAGTAGACTGAGTCAGGCTGGTTGGTACAGTAGACTGAGTCAGGCTGGTTGGTAGAGTAGACTGAGTCAGGCTGGTAGGTACGGTAGACTGAGTCAGGCTGGTAGGTACGGTAGACTCAGTCAGGCTGGTAGGTAGAGTAGACTGAGTCAGGCTGGTAGGTACAGTAGACTGAGTCAGGCTGGTTGGTAGAGTAGACTCAGTCAGGCTGGTAGGTACAGTAGACTGAGTCAGGCTGGTTGGTAGAGTAGACTGAGTCAGGCTGGTAGGCACGGTAGACTCAGTCAGGCTGGTAGGTAGAGTAGACTGAGTCAGGCTGGTAGGTACGGTAGACTCAGTCAGGCTGGTAGGTACAGTAGACTCAGTCAGGCTGGTAGGTACAGTAGACTCAGTCAGGCTGGTAGGTAGAGTGGACTGAGTCAGGCTGGTTGGTAGAGTAGACTGAGTCAGGCTGGTAGGTAGAGTAGACTGAGTCAGGCTGGTAGGTAGAGTAGACTGAGTCAGGCTGGTAGGTACAGTAGACTGAGTCAGGCTGGTAGGTACGGTAGACTCAGTCAGGCTGGTAGGTACAGTAGACTCAGTCAGGCTGGTAGGTAGAGTGGACTGAGTCAGGCTGGTTGGTAGAGTAGACTGAGTCAGGCTGGTAGGTAGAGTAGACTGAGTCAGGCTGGTAGGTACAGTAGACTGAGTCAGGCTGGTAGGTACGGTAGACTCAGTCAGGCTGGTAGGTACAGTAGACTCAGTCAGGCTGGTTGGTACAGTAGACTGAGTCAGGCTGGTAGGTACAGTAGACTGACTTGGGGGCGTGTCCTCTGTTTAACCCTCTCTCAGATGCTTTCTCAGGTCCACATATACACAGCAGGAAACAAACAGGTACACATAGTTTACCACAGTGTACCTACACCTATATGTACACTGTAAGTCACCTGTAAGTTACTCAACAACAAAAAAAAAGGTACAGTATGTTACCGTAAATTCCAAAGAACAGTTTTTTACTGATGAACTGTAATGTACTGTTAATCAAAGATTTGTTGGGGACTTACGGTCAATTTTTTTAACAGTAACTTGCAAGTAACTGTCTGCCAGTAAAGTTACTGTAAAAACAACAGGATTTTTACAGGGTCTGTTGAGGCCTGTGACTTGAGGTAAAAATATCTCATCCTCTGTCCCGTTGTTCTTGTCCTCCTCTCCTCACATCCGCTATAGCTCTCCTCCAGTCCTCTGCTCCTCCCCTCCTCTCCTCCTCTCCTCCTCTCCTCACATCCGCTTTAGCTCTCCTCCAGTCCTCCAGTCCTCCTCTCCTCCTCCTCTCCTCCTCTCCTCCTCTCCTCACATCCGCTTTAGCTCTCCTCCTTTCCTCTTCTCATCCTCCCTTTTCTCATCCTTCTCTCCTCTTCCACAGCGCCAGTGTTCCCTCTCTCCTCTCTTCTGAAGTGATGAATAATTGAGGAGTGCTTGTCTTGCCTTCTTCTTCTGTTATTCAGCCCTCTCCTGTCATCCCCTCCTTCCTCTGTTAATCAGCCCTCTCCTGTCATCCCCTCCTTCTTCTGTTAATCAGCCCTCTCCTCTCATCCCCTCCTTCTGTTAATCAGCCTTCTCCTCTCATCCCCTCCTTCCTCTGTTCATCAGCCCTCTCCTCTCACCCCCTCCTTCCTCTGTTAATCAGCCCTCTCCTCTCATCCCCTCCTTCCTCTGTTATTCAGCCTTCTCCTCTCATCCCCTCCTTCCTCTGTTAATCAGCGTTCTCCTCTCATCCCCTCCTTCCTCTGTTAATCAGCCCTCTCCTCTCATCCCCTCCTTCCTCTGTTAATCAGCCCTCTCCTGTCATCCCCTCCTTCTTCTGTTAATCAGCCTTCTCCTCTCATCCCCTCCTTCCTCTGTTAATCAGCCCTCTCCTCTCATCCCCTCCTTCCTCTGTTAATCAGCCCTCTCCTCTCATCCCCTCCTTCTTCTGTTAATCAGCCCTCTCCTGTCATCCCCTCCTTCTTCTGTTAATCAGCCCTCTCCTGTCATCCCCTCCTTCCTCTGTTAATCAGCCCTCTCCTCTCATCACCTCCTTCTGTTAATCAGCCCTCTCCTGTCATCCCCTCCTTCCTCTGTTAATCAGCCCTCTCCTCTCATCCCCTCCTTCCTCTGTTCATCAGCCCTCTCCTGTCATCACCTCCTTCTGTTAATCAGCCTTCTCCTCTCATCCCCTCCTTCCTCTGTTCATCAGCCCTCTCCTCTCACCCCCTCCTTCCTCTGTTAATCAGCCCTCTCCTCTCATCCCCTCCTTCCTCTGTTATTCAGCCCTCTACTCTCATCCCCTCCTTCCTCTGTTAATCAGCCCTCTCCTCTCATCCCCTCCTTCCTCTGTTAATCAGCCCTCTCCTCTCATCCCCTCCTTCCTCTGTTAATCAGCCCTCTCCTCTCATCCCCTCCTCCCTCTGTTAATCAGCCCTCTCCTCTCATCCCCTCCTTCCTCTGTTAATCAGCCCTCTCCTGTCATCCCCTCCTTCCTCTGTTAATCAGCCCTCTCCTCTCATCCCCTCCTCCCTCTGTTAATCAGCCCTCTCCTCTCATCCCTTCCTTCTTCTGTTAATCAGCCCTCTCATCTCATCCCCTTCTTTCTCTGTTAATAAGCCCTCTCATGGCTGACCTTTCCTCCACTCCTCTCGTCTTCTCCGCCACTCCTGCTCCAGCCCTGCTCAATATGCCTTAGCTAGCCCTTTTGTTCCAACCCCCACACATGCGGTGACATCACCTGGTTTAAATGGTGTCTCTAGAGACAAAATCTCTCTCATTGTCACTCAATACTTAGGTTTACCTCCATTGTACTCACATCCTACCATACCCTTGTCTGTACATTATGCCTTAAATATATTCTTCCGCTCCCAGAAATCTGCTCCTTTTATTCTCTGTTCCCAACACACTAGACGACCAGTTCTTTTAGCCTTTAGCCGTACCCTTATCCTACTTCTCCTCTGTTCCCCTGGTGATGTAGAGGTTAACTCAGGCCCTGCAGCACCTAGCTCCACTCCCATTCCCCTGGAGCTCTCATTTGTTGACTTCTGTAACCGTAAAAGCCTTAGTTTGATGCATGTTAACATTAGAAGCCTCCTCCCTAAGTTTGTTTTATTCATTGCTTTAGCACACTCCGCCAACCCGGATGTCCTAGCCGTGTCTGAATCCTGGCTTAAGAAGGCCACCAAAAATCCTGAAATTTCAAACCCTAACAATAACATTTTCCGACAAGATGGGACTGCCACAGGGGGCGGAGTTAGCCTGCAGAGTTCTATCATACTATCCAGGTCTGTGCCCAAACAATTCGAGCTTCTACTTTTAAAAATCCCCCTTTCCAGAAACAAGTCTCTCACCATTGCCGCTGGTTATAGACCCCCATCAGCCCCCAGCTGTGCCCTGGACACCATATGTGAATTGATCGTCCCCCATCTATCTTCAGAGCTTGTACTATTACACTCCCTAAAACATCTCAGCGAGCAGGCCTTTCTAATCAACCTGGCCCGGTTATCTTGGAAGGATATTGACCTCATCCTGTAACGATTTTCGTCGGGAGAAGGAGAAGAGGACCAAGGTGCAGCGTGGTAAGTATTTATAATATGTTATTTTAATAAATATGAACACTCTAACAAAACAACAACACGACAAACTAACAGTTCTGTAAGGTGACGAAAAACACTAAACAGAAAATAATCACCCACAACTCAAAGTGGGAAAACAGGCTACCTAAATATGGTTCTCAATCAGAGACAACGATAGACAGCTGCCTCTGATTGAGAACCACACACGGCCAAACACAAAGAAATAGACAACATAGAACACCAGACATAGAATGCCCACCCAAACTCACGCCCTGACCAACCAAAATAGAGACATAAAAAGGATCTCTACGGTCAAGGCGTGACAGTACCCCCCCCCCCAAAGGTGCGGACTCCGGCCGCTCCGGACAGGAGGGAGACTCTGGCTGCTCCTGACAGGAGGGAGACTCTGGTTGCTCCTGACAGGAGGGAGACTCTGGCTGCTCCTGACAGGCGGGAGACTCTGGCTGCTCCTGACAGGAGGGAGACTCTGGCTGCTCCTGACTGAAGCCCGTCGCTGGAGGCTCCGGACTAGAGGGCGACGCTGGAGGCTCCGGACTAGAGGGCGACGCTGGAGGCTCCGGACTAGAGGGCGACGCTGGAGGCTCCGGACTAGAGGGCAACGCTGGAGGCTCCGGACTAGAGGGCGACGCTGGAGGCTCCGGACTAGAGGGCGACGCTGGAGGCTCCGGACTAGAGGGCGACGCTGGAGGCTCCGGACTAGAGGGCGTCGCTGGAGGCTCCGGTCTAGAGGGCGACGCTGGAGGCTCCGGACTGACGGCCTTCGTTGGAGGCCTCGTGCCATAACTCCTCACTGGAGGCTTCGTGCCATGGATCATCACTGGAGGCTTCGTGCCATGGATCATCACTGGAGGCTTCGTGCCATGGATCATCACTGGAGGCTTCGTGCCATGGATCATCACTGGAGGCTTCGTGCCATGGATCATCACTGGAGGCTTCGTGCCATGGATCATCACTGGAGTGGAGAGACACACAGGAGGCCTGGCTCTGGCAGCAGGCACAGGACTCACCAGGCTGGGGAGACATGCAGGAGGCCTCTTCCTTGGCCGAGGCACCGGATACACTGGACCGTGGAGGCGCACTGGCGGTCTCGAGCGCAGAGCTAGCACAACTCGTCCTGGCTGGATACCCCCTGTAGCCCGGCAAGTGCGGGGAGTTGGAACAGGCCGCACTGGGCTGTGCTGGCGAACCGGGGACACCGTGCGTAGTATGGTGCAGTATAACCCGGGCCGAGGAGACGCACTGGAGGCCAGATGCGCTGAGCCGGCATCATCCCTCCTGGCTCGATGCCCACTCTAGCCCAGCCAATGCGAGGAGCTGCGATGTAGCGCACCGGGCTATGAGTGCGCACTGGGGACATCGTGCGCTTCACCGCATGACACGATGCCTGCCCGGTCACTCTCTCGCCACGGTAAGCACGGGGAGTTGGCTCAGGTCTCCTACCTGACTCCGCCAATCCCCTCGTGTGCCCCCTCCCCCCCCAAAAAGAATTCTGGGGCTACCTCTCGTGTACTTTTCCTCGAGCCAACTCCTCACAGCGTCGCCGCTCCGCTTTTGCTGCCTCCAGCTCCTTTTTCGGACAACGATACTCTCCCGGCTGTGCCCATGGTCCTTTGCCGTCCAAGATTTCCTCCCATGTCCAGGAGTCCATTTCTCCACGCTGCTTGGTCCTTTGGTGGTGGGTAGTTCTGTCAGCTGCCTCTGATTGAGAACCACACACGGCCAAACACAAAGAAATAGACAAGATAGAACACCAGACATAGAATGCCCACTCAAACTCACGCACTGACCAACCAAAATAGAGACATAAAAAGGATCTCTACGGTCAGGGCGTGACACATCCTGTCAGTAGAGGATGCCTGGTTGCTCTTCAAAAGTACTTTCCTCACCATCTTAAATAAGCATGGCCCATTTAAAAAATGTAGAACTAAGAACAGATATAGCCCTTGGTTCACCCCAGACTTGACTGCCCTTGACGAGCACAAAAACATCCTGTGGCGTTCTGCATTAGCATCGAATAGCCCCGTGATATGTAACTTTTCAGGGAAGTCAGGAACCAAAAAGTCCATAGAGAATAATATCACCTCCTCCCAGCTGCTCACTGCACTGAGGATAGGAAACACTATTACCACTGATAAATCTACGATAATCGATAGTTTCTATAAGCATTTTTCTACGTCTGGCCATGATTTCCACCTGGCTAGCCCTACCCGGGGCCAACATCTCAGCACCCCCTGCACCAACTTGCCCAAGCCTTCTCCTTGATACCAAATCCAGATAGCTGATGTTCTGAAAGAGCTGCAAAATCTGGATCCCTACAAATCACCTGGGCTAGACAATCTGGACCCTCTCTTTCTAAAATTATCTGCCGAAATTGTTGCAACCCCTATTACTAGCCTATTCAACCGCTCTTTCGTGTTGTCTGAGATCCTCAAAAATTGGAAAGCTGCCGCGGTCATCCCCCTGTTCAAAGGGGGAGACACTCTAAACCCAAACTGTTATAGACCTATATCCATCCTGCCCTGCCTTTCTAAAATCTTCGAAAGCCAAGTTAACAAACAGATCACCAACCATTTTGAATCCCACTGTACCTTCTCCACTATGCAATATGGTTTCCGAGCTGGTCACGGGTGCACCTCAGCCACGCTCAAGGTCCTAAACGATATCATAACTGCCATCAAAAAAAGACAGTACTATGCAGCCGTATTCATCGACCTGGCCAAGGCTTTCGACTCTGTCAATCACCACATCCTCATCGGCAGACTCGATAGCCTTGGTTTCTCAAATGATTGCCTCGCCTGGTTCACCAACTACTTCTCTGATAGAGTTCAGTGTGTCAAATCGGAGGGCCTGTTGTCCGGGCCTCTGGCAGTCTCTATGGGGGTGCCACAGGGTTCAATTCTTGGACCGACTCTCTTCTCTGTATACATCAATGATGTCGCTCTTGCTGCTGGTGAGTCTCTGATCCACCTCTACACAGACGACACCATTCTGTATACTTCTGGCCCTTCTTTGGACACTGTGTTAACAACCCTCCAGACGAGCTTCAATGCCATACAACTCTCCTTCCATGGCCTCCGATTGCTCTTAAATACAAGTAAAACTAAGTGCATGCTCTTCAACCGATCGCTGCCTGCACCTGCCCGCCCGTCCAACATCACTACTCTGGACGGTTCTGACTTAAAATATGTGGACAACTACAAATACCTAGGTGTCTGGTTAGACTGTAAACTCTCCTTCCAGACTCGCATCAAATATCTCCAATCCAAAGTTAAATCTAGAATTGGCTTCCTATTTCGCAACAAAGCATCCTTCACTCATGCTGCCAAACATACCCTTGTAAAACTGACCATCCTACCGATCCTCGATTTCTCAGATTTCATTTAGAAAATAGCCTCCAACACTCTATTCAACAAATTGTATGCAGTTTATCACAGTGCCATCCGTTTTGTCACCAACGCCCCATATACTACCCACCACTGCGACCTGTACGCTCTTGTTGGTTGGCCCTCGCTTCATACTCGTCGCCAAACCCACTGGCTCCAGGTCATCTGCAAGACCCTGCTAGGTAAAGTCCCCCCTTATCTCAGCTCGCTGGTCACCATAGCAGCACCCACCTGTAGCACGCGCTCCAGCAGGTATATCTCTCTGGTCACCCCCAAAACCAATTCTTCCTTTGGCCGCCTCTCCTTCCAGTTCTCTGCTGCCAATGACTGGAATGAACTACAAAAATCTCTGAAACTGGAAACACTTATCTCCCTCACTAGCTTTAAGCACCAGCTGTCAGAGCAGCTCACAGATTACTGCACCTGTACATAGCCCATCTATAATTTAGCCCAAATATCTACCTCTCCCCCTACTGTATTTATTTATTTATTTTGCTCCTTTGCACCCCATTATTTCTATCTTTACTTTGCACATTATTCCACTGCAAATCTACCATTCCAGTGTTTTACTTGCTATATTGTATTTACTTCGCCACCATGGCCTTTTTTTGCCTTTACCTCCCTTATCTCACCTCATTTGCTCACATTGTATATACTTATTTTTTTTCTACTGTATTATTGACTGTATGTTTGTTTATCCCATGTGTAACTCTGTGTTGTTGTATGTGTCGAACTGCTTTGCTTTATCTTGGCCAGGTCGCAATTGTAAATGAGAACTTGTTCTCAACTAGCCTACCTGGTTAAATAAAGGTGAAATAAAAAATAAAAAAATTACATTGAGCTGATTTCTGACGTGCTGTTCCTTCTTTTTCCGTAGTGTATTTCTGTATTGTTTTAGTGATTCACCATAGTGAAGACGTAGACTCAGGTTTTTTGGGTCTCTATGTTTTTGGTTGGACAGGTTTCTCAATTTCTTTCTTAGATTTTTGCATTCTTCATCAAACCATTTGTCGTTGTTGTTCATTTTAACTTATTTTAACCTAATATACATTTTCTTCGGTTTTCTGTTTGAAATATACTGCCAAGTTTACACCTTCACTGTTACAGTGGAACGTTTTGTCCAGGAAGTTGTCAAAAAGAGATTGAATTTGTTGTTGCCTAATTGTTTTTTGGTAGGTTTCCACACTACATTCCTTCCATCTATAGCATTTCTTAATATTATTCAGTTCCTTTGTCTTTGATGCCTCATGATTGAGTATTGCTCTGTTCAGGTAGACTGTGATTTTGCTGTGATCTGATAGGGGTGTCAGTGGGCTGACTGTGAACACTCTGAGAGACTCTGGGTTGAGGTCAGTGATAAAGTAGTCTACAGTACTACTGCCAAGAGATGAGCTATAGGTGTACCTACCATAGGAGTCCTCTCGAAGCCTACCATTGACTATGTACATACCCAGCATGCAACAGAGCTGCAGGAGTTGTGACCCATTTGTGTACGTTATGTTGTTGTAGTTGTGCCTTGGGGGGCATATGGGGGGGGGGGGCATATGGGGGGGGGGGGGGGCATATGGGGGGGGGGGGGCATATGGGGGGGGGGGGGGGGGGCATATGGGGGGGGGGGGCATACGGGGGAGGGAATGCTGTCACCTCCAGGCAGGTGTTTGTCCACCTGTGTGCTGAGGGTGTCAGGTTCTTGTCCGGTTCTGGCATTTAGATCGCCACAGACTAGTACATGTCCCTGGGCCTGGAAATGATTGATTTCCCCCTCCAGGATGGAGATGTTGTCTTCATTAAAGTATGGGGATTCTAGGGCCTCCCTAGCTGGCCACGACCCGGAGGCCCATGGGGCGGCGCACAATTGGCCTAGTGTCGTCCGGGTTAGGGAGGGTTTGGCCGGTGGGGATATCCTTGACTCATCGCGCACTAGCGACTCCTGTGGTGCGCCGGGCGCAGTGCACGCTGACCAGGTTGCTAGGTGTACGGTGTTTCCTCTGACACATTGGTGCGGCTGGCTTCCGGGTTGGATGCGCGCTGTGTTAAGAAGCAGTGCGGCTTGGTTGGGTTGTGTTTCGGAGGACGCATGGCTCTCGACCTTCGCCTCTCCCGAGTCCGTGCAGGAGTTGTAGCGATGAGACAAGACTGTAACTACTAACGATTGGATACCACGAAATTGGGGAGAAAAAGGGGGTAAAATATAAAAAATAAGTATGGGGATTCTAGTGGGGGGATATAGGTAGGTAGCACACAGGAGGACTTTTTTCGCTATTGAGATAATTTCCTTTTGAATTTCTAGCCAAATGTAAAATGTTCCTGTTTTGATTAATTTAATAGAGTGAGTAAGGTCTGCTCTATACCAAATTAGCATACCCCCTGAGTCCCTTCCCTGTTTCACACCTGATAGTTTGGTGGATGGGACTACCAGCTCTCTGTAACCTAGAGGGCAACCAGTGGGTCCGTCTCCTCTATACCAGGTTTCTTGTAGGATGACAATGTCTGTATTTCCGATTTCTTTGATGAAGTCTGGGTTCCTGCTCTTTAGGCCAAAGGCAGATGACCTCAGGCCTTGGATATTCCAGGATGAGATAGTGAAAGCTTTGTGTTTCAAAGTGGCCAATGTTGTTAATCATGTGGTTAGGCCTCAGATCAGTAAATGTGAGCAGAGCCTGCCATTGGCTTGGGCTAGTGTAAGATTGGGGGTTGGGCCTGTTTGCCTGCTCACAGCCTGGGCGTATGTGTGACTTCCATGTTGGGGGGCATGGGGTGGGCAGGAGGGGCATAGGTCTGATCTGAGGGGTCTAAATGGGGTGTGGGCATGGTTGACTTGGGGGGAGTGTTGATTGGTTGTGGTGGGGGTGTGGATGTGGATGTGGTCTGGATATAGGTCCTCTCTGCGTGGGTCTTCTATGTGTAGGTTCGTGGGGAGGTCCCGCAGGTCTGGGCTGGGTGTCTATTGATCTGTTGCTCCTGTGTGAAGTATTGGGAATACGTTTGAGAGCGATGTCCTTTAGGGTCCGGGTGAAGGTGGGCATTGCTGCCTTGTATAGGTTGACCTGGTCATAGAGGCTGTTCCCACCTGGACAAAAGGAACACCTACGTGAGAATGCTATTCATTGACTACAGCTCAGCGTTCAACACCATAGTACCCTCAAAGCTTATCACTAAGCTAAGGACCCTGGGACTAAACACCTCCCTCTGCAACTGGATCCTGGACTTCCTGATGGGCCGCCCCCAGATGGTGAGGGTAGGTAGCAACACATCTGCCACGCTGATCCTCAACACTGGAGCCCCTCAGGGGTGCGTGCTCAGTCCCCTCCTGTACTCCCTGTTCACCCAGGACTGCATGGCCAGGCACGACTCCAACACAATCATTAAGTTTGCAGACGACACAAAAATTGTAGGCCTGATCAACGACAACGACGAGACAGCCTATAGGGGAGGAGGTCAGAGACCTGGCCAGGTGGTGCCAGAATAACAACCTATCCCTCAACGTATCCAAGACTAAGGAGGTGATTGTGGACTACAGGAAAAGGAGGACCGAGCGCGCCCCCATTCTCATCGGCTGTAGTGGAGCAGGTTGAGAGCTTCAAGTTCCTTGGTGTCCACATCACCAACAAACTAGAATGGTCCAAACACACCAAGACAGTCGTGAAGAGGGCACGACAAAACCTATTCCCCCTCAGGAAACTAAAAAGATTTGTCATGGGTCCTCAGATCCTCAAAAGGTTCTACAGCTGCAACATCGAGAGCATCCTGACTGGTTGCATCACTGCCTGGTACGGCAACTGCTCGGCCTCCGACTACAAGGCACTACTGGGTGACCCTAGTTGGTCCTCAAACAGAAGGTCTAGGGGGCGCTGGGTGTATTATTATGTGGCTGGGTGAACCTAGTTGGTCCTCAGAAGGTCTAGTGCATGCTTGGTGTTTGGACACCAGAGTTTAGACACACTGTGTTTGGGAAAAAGTTTTCTTGTATATATTTCCCGTTTGAGTCCATAAGGAGAACAATCTGTGTCTGGTGTATGTCCTCAGTGGGCGTGGGGGGGGGGGGGGGGGATCCCCTGGGCTTGGGGTTCTTCATTTGTCTGTTCTGCTGTGATGTCGACGCTATGGTCAGGGTCTGGTGTGGACTGTTCTGCTGGGATGTGGAGGCTATGGTCAGGGTCTGGGGTGGGCTGTTCTGCTGTGATGTGGAGGCTATGGTCAGGGTCTGGTGTGGACTGTTCTGCTGTGGTGTTGAGGCTATGGTCAGGGTCTGGGGTGGACTGTTCTGCTGTGATGTTGAGGCTATGGTCAGGGTCTGGGGTGGACTGTTCTGCTGTGGTGTTGAGGCTATGGTCAGGGTCTGGGGTGGACTGTTCTGCTGTGGTGTTGAGGCTATGGTCAGGGTCTGGGGTGGACTGTTCTGCTGTGGTGTTGAGGCTATGGTCAGGGTCTGGGGTGGACTGTTCTGCTGTGATGTTGAGGCTATGGTCAGGGTCTGGGGTGGACTGTTCTGCTGTGGTGTTGAGGCTATGGTCAGGGTCTGGGGTGGACTGTTCTGCTGTGGTGTTGAGGCTATGGTCAGGGTCTGGGGTGGACTGTTCTGCTGTGGTGTTGAGGCTATGGTCAGGGTCTGGGGTGGACTGTTCTGCTGTGGTGTTGAGGCTATGGTCAGGGTCTGGGGTGGACTGTTCTGCTGTGATGTTGAGGCTATGGTCAGGGTCTGGGGTGGACTGTTCTGCTGTGGTGTTGAGGCTATGGTCAGGGTCTGGGGTGGACTGTTCTGCTGTGATGTTGAGGCTATGGTCAGGGTCTGGGGTGGACTGTTCTGCTGTGATGTTGAGGCTATGGTCAGGATCTGGGGTGGACTGTTCTGCTGTGATGTTGAGGCTATGGTCAGGGTCTGGGGTGGACTGTTCTGCTGTGGTGTTGAGGCTATGGTCAGGGTCTGGGGTGGACTGTTCTGCTGTGATGTGGACACTATGGTCAGGGTCTGGGGTGGACTGTTCTGCTGGTTTCTCTGTGGGGGTGGCCACCTCTCTAATGGGTGGTTCTCTGTCACACGCCAGCCCCCTCACCCTCACCCTCTCCTCCATCCCCCTCACCCTCTCCTCCAGCAGTCTGACCCTCTCCTCCAGCAGTCTGACCCTCTCCTCCATCCCCCTCACCCTCTCCTCCATCCCCCTCTCCCTCTCCTCCAGCAGTCTGATCCTCTCCTCCATCCCCCTCACCCTCTCCTCCATCCCCCTCACCCTCTCCTCCAGCAGTCTGACCCTCTCCTCCATCCCCCTCACCCTCTCCTCCAGCAGTCTGATCCTCTCCTCCATCCCCCTCACCCTCTCCTCCACCCCCCCCCCCCCACCCTCTCCTCCAACCCCCTCACCCTCTCCTCCAGCAGTCTGACCCTCTCCTCCATCCCCCTCACCCTCTCCTCCATCCCCCTCACCCTCTCCTCCAGCAGTCTGACCCTCTCCTCCATCCCCCTCACCCTCTCCTCCATCCCCCTCACCCTCTCCTCCAGCAGTCTGATCCTCTCCTCCATCCCCCTCACCCTCTCCTCCATCCCCCTCACCCTCTCCTCCAGCAGTCTGACCCTCTCCTCCATCCCCCTCACCCTCTCCATCCCCCTCACCCTCTCCTCCAGCAGTCTGATCCTCTCCTCCATCCCCCTCACCCTCTCCTCCACCCCCCTCACCCTCTCCTCCAGCAGTCTGATCCTCTCCTCCAGCAGTATGATCCTCTCCTCCATCCCCCTCACTCTCTCCTCCATCCCCCTCACCCTCTCCTCCAGCAGTCTGATCCTCTCCTCCAGCAGTCTGATCCTCTCCTCCAGCAGTCCGATCCTCTCCTCCAGCAGTCTGATCCTCTCCTCCAGCAGTCTGATCCTCTCCTCCAGCAGTCCGATCCTCTCCTCCAGCAGTCTGACCCTCTCCTCCAGCAGTCTGACCCTCTCCTCCAGCAATCTGACCCTCTCCTCCAGCAGTCTGACCCTCTCCTCCAGCAGTCTGACCCTCTCCTCCAGCAGTCTGACCCTCTCCTCCAGCAGTCTGACCCTCTCCTCCAGCAGTCTGATCCTCTCCCCTCTAGTGCTCTCTTCTTCTCCTGCTCTTTCTCCTGTTGAAGTTGTCTCTCCACAGTCCAGAGTGCAGACATGTCTCTCTCCACCTCCAGCTCTCCGGGTCTGGTTGAGGGGGTGTTGTTGTGCTGGACTGTTGTCTGGTTGAGGGGGTGTTGTGATGGACTGTTGTCTGGTTAAGGGGGTGTTGTTGTGAAGGACTGTTGTCTGGTTGAGGGGGTGTTGTTGTGATGGACTGTTGTCTGGTTAAGGGGGTGTTGTTGTGTTGGACTGTTGTCTGGTTGATGGGGTGTTGTTGTGATGGACTGTTGTCTGGTTGAGGGGGTGTTGTGATGGACTGTTGTCTGGTTAAGGGGGTGTTGTTGTGATGGACTGTTGTCTGGTTAAGGGGGTGTTGTTGTGTTGGACTGTTGTCTGGTTAAGGGGGTGTTGTTTTGATGGACTGTTGTCTGGTTAAGGGGGTGTTGTTGTGATGGACTGTTGTCTGGTTGAGGGGGTGTTGTTGTGTTGGACTGTTGTCTGGTTAAGGGGGTGTTGTTGTGATGGACTGTTGTCTGGTTGAGGGGGTGTTGTTGTGATGGACTGTTGTCTGGTTAAGGGGGTGTTGTTGTTGTGTTGGACTGTTGTCTGGTTGAGGGGGTGTTGTTGTGATGGACTGTTGTCTAGTTAAGGGGGTGTTGTTGTGCTGGACTGTTGTCTGGTTAAGGGGGTGTTGTTGTGATGGACTGTTTTCTGGTTGAGGGGGTGTTGTTGTGCTGGACTGTTGTCTGGTTAAGGGGGTGTTGTTGTGATGGACTGTTGTCTGGTTGAGGGGGTGTTGTGATGGACTGTTGTCTGGTTGAGGGGGTGTTGTGATGGACTGTTGTCTGGTTAAGGGGGTGTTGTTGTGCTGGACTGTTGTCTGGTTAAGGGGGTGTTGTTGAGCTGGACTGTTGTCTGGTTGAGGGGGTGTTGTGATGGACTGTTGTCTGGTTAAGGGGGTGTTGTTGTGCTGGACTGTTGTCTGGTTGAGGGGGTGTTGTGATGGACTGTTGTCTGGTTAAGGGGGTGTTGTTGTGATGGACTGTTGTCTGGTTAAGGGGGTGTTGTTGAGCTGGACTGTTGTCTGGTTGAGGGGGTGTTGTGATGGACTGTTGTCTGGTTAAGGGGGTGTTGTTGTGTTGGACTGTTGTCTGGTTGAGGGGGTGTTGTTGAGCTGGACTGTTGTCTGGGTCTGGTTGAGGGGGTGTTGTTGAGTTGGACTGTTGTCTGGGTCTGGTTGAGGGGGTGTTGTTGAGTTGGACTGTTGTCTGGGTCTGGTTGAGGGGGTGTTGTGATGAACTGTTGTCTGGGTCTGTGCTGACTGGAGTCTAATCACCTGCTGTTCCAGCTCCACCTGCCTTACCTCCAGATGGGTGAATTTATCCTTCAAGTCAATGAGGGAGAAGTACTCTGTGCTGGGAGGTTGTCATTCTGCTTGTGGTTGCTCGTCTGTGGGGTTGTATAATGAAGAGGTCTGGTCTGACCCGCGTGGGGTATCTTTCTCAAGGGAGAGCTTCTCCTGCTGAGCTAATTCTTTGATTAGGTGAAAGTCCAGCTGAAACTGTTTGGGGTTGCCCTGTACCAATACTGTTCCAGACTTATAGAGATTTATATTAGCTGACTCAGAGTCCTCGTTGTCAAGTATCCTGAGTTTACACCCATCGCTAACAACCCCCCTCTTAACAGAGGGGTAGTGTGTTAATATAGCACTGTGCCATGCCAGGGGATGGTCTGTGTTAATATAGCACTGTGTCATGCCAGGGGATGGTCTGGTTAATATAGCACTGTGCCATGCCAGGGGATGGTCTGGTTAATATAGCACTGTGCCATGCCAGGGGATGGTCTGGTTAATATAGCACTGTGCCAGGGCATGGTCTGTGTTAATATAGCACTGTATCATGCCAGGGCATGGTCTGGTTAATATAGCACTGTGCCTAGCCAGGGGATGGTCTGGTTAATATAGCACTGTGCCATGCCAGGGGATGGTCTGGTTAATATAGCACTGTGCCAGGCCAGGGGATGGTCTGGTTAATATAGCACTGTGCCATGCCAGGGGATGGTCTGTGTTAATATAGCACTGTGCCATGCCAGGGGATGGTCTGGTTAATATAGCACTGTGCCATGCCAGGGGATGGTCTGGTTAATATAGCACTGTGCCAGGGGATGGTCTGGTTAATATAGCACTGTATTATGCCAGGGCATGGTCTGGTTAATATAGCACTGTGCCTAGCCAGGGGATGGTCTGGTTAATATAGCACTGTGCCATGCCAGGGGATGGTCTGGTTAATATAGCACTGTGCCATGCCAGGGGATGGTCTGGTTAATATAGCACTGTGCCAGGGGATGGTCTGGTTAATATAGCACTGTATCATGCCAGGGCATGGTCTGGTTAATATAGCACTGTGCCATGCCAGGGGATGGTCTGGTTAATATAGCATTGTGCCATGCCAGGGGATGGTCTGGTTAATATAGCATTGTGCCATGCCAGGGGATGGTCTGGTTAATATAGCACTGTGCCTAGCCAGGGGATGGTCTGGTTAATATAGCACTGTGCCAGGGGATGGTCTGGTTAATATAGCACTGTGCCATGCCAGGGGATGGTCTGGTTAATATAGCACTGCGCCATGCCAGGGGATGGTCTGGTTAATATAGCACTGTGCCATGCCAGGGGATGGTCTGGTTAATATAGCACTGTGACATGCCAGGGGATGGTCTGGTTAATATAGCACTGTGCCATGCCAGGGGATGGTCTGGTTAATATAGCATTGTGCCATGCCAGGGGATGGTCTGGTTAATATAGCACTGTGTCATGCCAGGGGATGGTCTGGTTAATATAGCACTGTGTCATGCCAGGGGATGGTCTGGATAATATAGCACTGTGCCATGCCAGGGGATGGTCTGGTTTATATAGCATTGTGCCATGCCAGGGGATGATCTGGTTAATATAGCACTGTGCCATGCCAGGGGATGGTCTGGTTAATATAGCACTGTGTCATGCCAGGGGATGGTCTGGTTAATATAGCACTGTGCCATGCCAGGGGATGGTCTGGTTAATATAGCACTGTGTCATGCCAGGGGATGGTCTGGTTAATATAGCACTGTGCCATGCCAGGGGATGGTCTGGTTAATATAGCACTGTGCCATGCCAGGGGATGGTCTGGTTAATATAGCACTGTGCCATGCCAGGGGATGGTCTGTGTAGAAGATGAGGTTGTTTATGTTCCCATTTTGAAAACAGTCAGCAAAAAGTGTCTCTTGATTTTCCATAAGGAGCTCCACTTTGTACTCTTTACTTGGCTGTCTTTGAACTACCTCTGAACAGCGGGAGGCAGCTTCTAAGCCCTCTGCGTTTGGTTGACACGTCAGTGCTAATTGGAGTTGTATCAAGCTCGGTAGCCTTAACTTAGCATTCAGTCCTTATAAAGTAAAAATATATCATTGTAATGTAATTTTCTTCTTGGCTTTCGGAAATAAAATATAGCTTCAGACTAAACACTCAGTTCCAGGTTGGACGGTGTTCTCCAGAGCATTTGCTTGAATATTAATCTTTGATAGTTGTAAGCCTTCCAGGTGATTCCGTACAAAATCAGGTTGTAGGTTTTGAGTTTTGATTTGGAATGAAGGTTATGTTGTGGAGGGTAGTATCCTGTATGTGTCCTGGTGACATAGTGTTGTGGAGGGTAGTATCCTGTATATGTCCTGGTGACATAGTGAAGGGTATGTTGTGGAGGGTAGTATCCTGTATATGTCCTGGTGACATAGTGGTTGTGGAGGGTAGTATCCTGTATATGTCCTGGTGACATAGTGTGTGTGGAGGGTAGTATCCTGTATATGTCCTGGTGACATAGTGTTGTGGGAGGGTAGTATCCTGTATTATTTCCTGGTGACATAGTGGAAGGTTATGTTGTGGAGGGTAGTATGCCTGTATAGGGTCCTGGTGACATAGTGAAGGTTATGTTGTGGAGGGTAGTATCCTGTATATGTCCTGGTGACATAGTGAAGGTTATGTTTTGGAGGGTAGTATCCTGTATATGTCCTGGTGACATAGTGAAGGTTATGCTGCTGGAGGTAGTATCCTGTATATGTCCTGGTGACATAGTGAAGGTTAGCTGTGGTGAGGGTAGTTCCCTGTATATGTCCTGGTGACATAGTGTTGTTGAGGGTAGCATCCTGTATATGTCCTGGTGACATAGTGAAGGTTATGTTGTGGAGGTAGTATCCTGTATGTCCTGGTGACATATGTCCTTGTTGACATAGTGAAGGTTATGTTGTGGAGGGTAGTATCCTGTATATGTCCTGGTGACATAGTGAAGGTTATGTTGTGGAGGGTAGTATCCTGTATATGTCCTGGTGACATAGTGAAGGTAGTGTTGTGAAGGTTAGTATCCTGTATATGTCCTGGTGACATAGTGAAGGTTATGTTGTGGAGGGTAGATCCTGTAATGTCTGGGACATAGGGTGGAGGGTAGATCCTGTATATGTCCTGGTGACATAGTGAAACATCCTTGTTATGGTGTGCTAGGTACGAGGTACAGGGGAAACATCCTTATGGTGCTACTAGAGATACAGGATCTCAGGGGAAACATCCGTATGGTGTTACTAGAGGTCACAGGGGAAACATCCTGTTATGGGTCTACTAGAGGTACAGGATCTACAGGGAAACATCCTTTGTGTTTACTAGGAGGTAACATGGCATCTACAGGGAAACATCCTTATGGTGCTACTAGAGGTACAGGGGAAACATCCTGATGGTGTCTACTAGAGGTACCGGATCTACAGGGAAACATCCTGGTGGTGCTACTAGAGGTACAGGATCTACAGGGGAAACATCCTTATTGGTGCTACTAGAGGTACAGGTGGAAACAATCCTTATGGTGCTACTAGAAGGTACAGGATCTACAGGGGAACACATCCTTATGTGTGCTACTAGAGGGTACAGGGGAAACATCCTTATGTTACTAGAGTACAGGATCTACAAGGGGAAACATCCTTATGGTGCTACTAGAGGTACACAGCCGGGGAAACATCCTTATGGTGCTCATAGAGGTACAGGGGAAACATCCTTATGGTGCTACTAAGGTACAGGATCTACAGGGAAACATCCTTATGGTGCTACTAGAGGTACAGGATCTACAGGGAAACATCCTTATGTTGCTACTAGAGGTACAGGGGAAACATCCTTTGGTGCTACTAGGTAGGTACAGGGGAAAACATCCTATGGTGCTACTAGAGGTACAGGATCTACAGGGGAAACATCCTTATGGTGTTTACTAGACGGTACAGGGGAAAACTCCTTATGGTGCCTACTAGAGGTACAAGGATCTACAGGGGAAACATCCTTATGGTGCTACTAGAGGTACAGGATCTAACGGGGAACTCCTTATGGTGTTACTAGAGGTACACGATCACAGGGGAAACATCCTTATGGTGCTACTAAGGTACAGGATCTACAGGGGAAACATCCTTGATGGTGCTACTAGAGTACAGGATCTACAGGGGAAACAATCCTTATGGTGTACTAGAGGTACAGGGGAAACATCCTTATGGTCTACTAGAGGTACAGGATTACAGGGGAAACATCCTTATGGTGCTACTAGAGGTACAGGACTACAGGGAAACATCCTATGGTTGCTACTAGAGGTACAGGATCTACAGGGGAAACATCCTTATGGTGCTACTAGAGGTACAGGGAAACATCCTTATGTGCTACTAGAGGTACAGGGGAAACATCCTTATGGTGCTACTAGAGGTACAGGATCTACAGGGAAACATCCTGATGGTGCTACTAGAGGTACAGGATCTACAGGGGAAACATCCTGATGGTGTTACTAGAGGTACGGGGGAAACATCCTGATGGTGTTACTAGAGGTACAGGATCTACAGGGAAACATCCTTATGGTCCAACTAGAGGTACAGGATCTACGGGGAAACATCCTGATGGTGCTACTAGAGGTACAGGATCTACAGGGGAAACATCCTGATGGTGTTACTAAGGTACAGGGGAAACATCCTTATGGTGTTACTAGAGGTACAGGATCTACAGGGGAAACATCCTTATGGTGTTACTAGGGTACAGGGGAAACATCCTATGGTGTTACTAGAGGTACAGGATCTACAGGGAAACATCCTTATGGTCCAACTAGAGGTACAGGGGAAACATCCTTATGGTGCTACTAAGGTACGATCTACAGGGGAAACATCCTTATGGTGCTACTAGAGGTACAGGATCTACAGGGGAAACATTCTCATGGTGCTACTAGAGGTACAGGGGAACACATCCTTATGTGTTACTAGAGGTACAGGACTACAGGGAAACATCCTTATGGTCTACTAGAGGTACAGGGGAAACATCTTATGGTCCAACTGAGGTACAGGATCTACAGGGAAACATCCTTAGGGTGCTACTAGAGGTACAGGATCTACAGGGGAAACATCCTTATGGTCCTACTATAGGTACAGGGATCTACAGGGGAAACATCCTGATGGTGCTACTAGAGGTACAGGGGAAACATCCTTATGGTCCTACTAGAGGTACAGGGGAAACATCCTATGGTCCTACTAGAGGTACAGGGGAAACATCCTTATGGTCCTACTAAGGTACAGGATCTACAGGGAAACATCCGTATGGTGCTACTAGAGGTACAGGGAATCTACAGGGGAACAGTCCTTATGGTCCTACTAGAGGTACAGATCTACAGGGGAAACATCCTTATGGTGTTACTAGAGGTACACTGGGGAAACATCCTGATGGTGTTACTAGAGGTACAGGATCTACAGGGAACCATCCTGATGGTGCTACTAGAGGTACAGGATCTACAGGGGAAACATCCTTATGGTGCTACTAGAGGTACAGGGGAAACATCCTGAGGTGTTACTAAGGTAGCACAGGGGAAACATCCTTATGGTGCTACTAGAGGTACCAGGTCTACAGGGGAAACATCCTTATGGTGCTACTAGAGAGGTACAGGGGAAACATCCTTATGGTGTTACTAGAGGTACAGGGGAAACTCCTATGGTGCTACTAGAGGTACAGGATCTACAGGGGAAACATCCTTATGGTGTTACTAGAGGTACAGATCTACAGGGGAAACATCCTTATGGGTGCTACTAGAGGTACAGGATCTCGGGGAAACATCCTTATGGTGCTACTAGAGGTACAGGATCTACAGGAAAACATCTTATGGTGTTACTAGAGTACAGGGGAAACATCCTTATGGTGCACTAGAGGTACAGGGGAAACATCCTTATGGTGCTACTAGAGGTACAGGGGAAAACATCCTTATGGTGCTACTAGAGGTACAGGATCTACAGGGAAACATCCTTATGGTGTTACTAACTAGAGGTACAGGGGAAACATCCTTATGGTGCACCTAGAGGTACTAGGGGAAACATCCTTATGGTGTACTAGGGTACAGGATCTACAGGGGAAACATCCTTATGGTGTTACTAGAGGTACAGGATCTACAGGGGAAACATCCTGATGGTGCTACTAGAGGTACAAGGATCTACAGGGGAAACATCCTTATGGTGCTACTTACAGGTACAGGGGAAACATCCTTATGGTGCTACTAGAGGTACAGGATCTACGGGGAAACATCCTGTTATGGTGGTTACTAGAGGTACAGGGGAAACATCCTTATGGTTACTAGAGGTACAGGATCTACAGGGAAACTCCTTAGGGTGTTACTAAGGTACAGGTCAAGGGGAAACATCCTTAATGGTGCTAGCTAGAGGATCTACAGGGGAAACATCCTATGGTGCTACTAGAGGTAGATCACAGGGGAACACATCCTGATGGTGCTACTAGAGGTACAGGATCTACAGGGAAACATCCTGATGGTGCTACATAGAGGTACAGGGGAAACATCCTTATGGTGCTATATAGAGTACAGGATCTACAGGGAAAACATCCTTATGGTGCTACTAGAGGTACAGGGGAAACATCCTTATGGTGTTACTAGAGGTACAGATCTACAGGGGAAACATCCTTATGGTGCTACTAGAGGTACAGGGGAAACATCCTTATGGTTCTACTAGAGGTAACAGGGGAAACATCCTTATGGTGCTACTAGAGGTACAGGATCGAGAAACATCCTTATGGTGTACTAGAGGTACAGGATCTACAGGGGAAACCATCCTATGGTGCTACTAGAGTTACAAGGGGAAACATCCTTAGGGTGCTACATAGAGGTACAGGGGAAACATCCTTATGGTGCTACTAGAGGTACAGGATCTACAGGGGAAAATCCTTATGGTGTTACTAGAGGTACAGGGGAAACATCCTTATGGTCCTACTAGGGTAGCAGTATCTACAGGGGAAACATCCTTATGGTGCTACTAGAGGTACAGGATCTACAGGGGAAACTCCTTATGGTGTTACTAGAGGTACAGGATCTACAGGGGAAACATCCTTATGGTCCTACTAGAGGTAGCTACAGGGGAAACATCCTGAATGGTGCTACTAGAGATACAGGATCTACAGGGAAACATCTTATGGTGCTACTAGAGGTACAGGGGAAACATCCTTATGGTCCTACTAGAGGTACAGGATCTACAGGGGAAACATCCTTATGGTCTACTAGAGGTACAGATCTACAGGGAAACATCCTGATGGTGCTACTAGAGGTACAGGATTACAGGGGAAACATCCTTATGGTGCTACTAGAGGTACAGGGGAAAACATCCTTATGTGTCTACTAGAGGTACAGGGGAAACATCCTTATGGTGCTACTTTTGGG
>NC_052340.1:40861377-40910249 GCF_016432855.1 Salvelinus namaycush | reverse complement strand
ACTCCTCACATAAGCGACATCAAAGTCACGTCGGAGCTAGAGGCGAAGAGGATACGACAACGGGGATACTACCCTCCACAACACTATGTCACCAGGACATATACAGGATACTACCCTCCACAGCATAACCTTCACTATGTCACCAGGACATATACAGGATACTACCCTCCACAGCATAACCTTCACTATGTCACCAGGACATATACAGGATACTACCCTCACAACATAACCTTCACTATGTCACCAGGACATATACAGGATACTACCCTCACAACATAACCTTCACTATGTCACCAGGACATATACAGGATACTACCCTCCACAACCTACCTTCACTATGTCACCAGGACATATACAGGATACTACCCTCCAAAACACTATGTCACCAGGACATATACAGGATACTACCCTCCACAACACCCTGTAGATCCTGTACCTCTAGTAGCACCATAAGGATGTTTCCCCTGTACCTCTAGTAGCACCATAAGGATGTTTCCCCTGTACCTGTAGTAGCACCATAAGGATGTTTCCCTGTAGATCCTGTACCTCTAGTAGCACCATCAGGATGTTTCCCCTGTAGATCCTGTACCTCTAGTAACACCATAAGGATGTTTCCCCTGTAGATCCTGTACCTCTAGTAACACCATAAGGATGTTTCCCCTGTACCTCTAGTTGCACCATAAGGATGTTTCCCCTGTACCTCTAGTAACACCATAAGGAGTTTCCCCTGTAGATCCTGTACCTATAGTGCACCATAAGGATGTTTCCCCTGTACCTCTAGTAGCACCATAAGGATGTTTCCCCTGTACCTCTAGTTGCACCATAAGGATGTTTCCCCTGTACCTCTAGTAACACCATAAGGATGTTTCCCCTGTAGATCCTGTACCTCTAGTAGCACCATAAGGATGTTTCCCCTGTAGATCCTGTACCTCTAGTAGCACCATAAGGATGTTTCCCCTGTAGATCCTGTACCTCTAGTAACACCATAACGATGTTTCCCCTGTAGATCCTGTACCTCTAGTAGCACCATCAGGATGTTTCCCCTGTACCTCTAGTAACACCATAAGGATGTTTCCCCTGTACCTCTAGTAGCACCATAAGGATGTTTCCCCTGTAGATCCTGTACCTCTAGTAGCACCATAAGGATGTTTCCCCTGTACCTCTAGTAACACCATCAGGATGTTTCCCCTGTACCTCTAGTAGCACCATAAGGATGTTTCCCCTGTAGATCCTGTACCTCTAGTAGCACCATCAGGATGTTTCCCCTGTAGATCCTGTACCTCTAGTAACACCATCAGGATGTTTCCCCTGTACCTCTAGTAACACCATAAGGATGTTTCCCCTGTAGATCCTGTACCTCTAGTAGGACCATAAGGATGTTTCCCCTGTAGATCCTGTACCTCTAGTAGCACCATACGGATGTTTCCCATGTAGATCCTGTACCTCTAGTAGGACCATAAGGATGTTTCCCCTGTACCTCTAGTAGGACCATAAGGATGTTTCCCCTGTACCTCTAGTAGGACCATAAGGATGTTTCCCCTGTACCTCTAGTAGCACCATCAGGATGTTTCCCCTGTAGATCCTGTACCTCTAGTAGGACCATAAGGATGTTTCCCCTGTAGATCCTGTACCTCTAGTAGCACCATAAGGATGTTTCCCCTGTAGATCCTGTACCTCTAGTTGGACCATAAGGATGTTTCCCCTGTAGATCCTGTACCTCTAGTAGGACCATCAGGATGTTTCCCCTGTAGATCCTGTACCTCTAGTAACACCATAAGGATGTTTCCCCTGTACCTCTAGTAGCACCATACGAATGTTTCCCCTGTAGATCCTGTACCTCTAGTAGCACCATAAGGATGTTTCCCCTGTAGATCCTGTACCTCTAGTAGCACCATAAGGATGTTTCCCCTGTACCTCTAGTTGGACCATAAGGATGTTTCCCTTGTAGATCCTGTACCTCTAGTAACACCATCAGGATGTTTCCCCTGTACCTCTAGTAACACCATAAGGATGTTTCCCCTGTAGATCCTGTACCTCTAGTAACACCATAAGGATGTTTCCCCTGTACCTCTAGTAACACCATCAGGATGTTTCCCCTGTAGATCCTGTACCTCTAGTAGCACCATCAGGATGTTTCCCCTGTAGATCCTGTACCTCTAGTTGGACCATAAGGATGTTTCCCTTGTAGATCCTGTACCTCTAGTAACACCATCAGGATGTTTCCCCTGTACCTCTAGTAACACCATCAGGATGTTTCCCCTGTAGATCCTGTACCTCTAGTAGCACCATCAGGATGTTTCCCCTGTAGATCCTGTACCTCTAGTAGCACCATAAGGATGTTTCCCCTGTACCTCTAGTAGCACCATAAGGATGTTTCCCCTGTACCTCTAGTAGCACCATAAGGATGTTTCCCCTGTACCTCTAGTAGCACCATAAGGATGTTTCCCCTGTACCTCTAGTAACACCATCAGGATGTTTCCCCTGTAGATCCTGTACCTCTAGTAACACCATAAGGATGTTTCCCCTGTAGATCCTGTACCTCTAGTAACACCATCAGGATGTTTCCCCTGTACCTCTAGTAACACCATAAGGATGTTTCCCCTGTAGATCCTGTACCTCTAGTAGCACCATAAGGATGTTTCCCCTGTACCTCTAGTAGGACCATAAGGATGTTTCCCCTGTAGATCCTGTACCTCTAGTAGCACCATAAGGATGTTTCCCCTGTAGATCCTGTACCTCTAGTAACACCATAAGGATGTTTCCCCTGTACCTCTAGTTGGACCATAAGGATGTTTCCCCTGTACCTCTAGTAGCACCATAAGGATGTTTCCCCTGTACCTCTAGTAGCACCATAAGGATGTTTCCCCTGTACCTCTAGTTGGACCATAAGGATGTTTCCCCTGTACCTCTAGTAGGACCATAAGGATGTTTCCCCTGTAGATCCTGTACCTCTAGTAGCACCATAAGGATGTTTCCCCTGTACCTCTAGTAGGACCATAACGATGTTTCCCCTGTAGATCCTGTACCTCTAGTAACACCATCAGGATGTTTCCCCTGTACCTCTAGTTGGACCATAAGGATGTTTCCCCTGTACCTCTAGTTGGACCATAAGGATGTTTCCCCTGTACCTCTAGTAGCACCATAAGGATGTTTCCCCTGTAGATCCTGTACCTCTAGTAGGACCATAAGGATGTTTCCCCTGTACCTCTAGTTGGACCATAAGGATGTTTCCCCTGTAGATCCTGTACCTCTAGTAGCACCATAAGGATGTTTCCCTTGTAGATCCTGTACCTCTAGTAGCACCATAAGGATGTTTCCCTTGTAGATCCTGTACCTCTAGTAGCACCATAAGGATGTTTCCCCTGTACCTCTAGTAACACCATAAGGATGTTTCCCCTGTAGATCCTGTACCTCTAGTAGCACCATAAGGATGTTTCCCCTGTAGATCCGGTACCTCTAGTAACACCATCAGGATGTTTCCCCTGTAGATCCTGTACCTCTAGTAGCACCATAAGGATGTTTCCCCTGTACCTCTAGTAGCACCATAAGGATGTTTCCCCTGTAGATCCTGTACCTCTAGTAACACCATCAGGATGTTTCCCCTGTACCTCTAGTAACACCATCAGGATGTTTCCCCTGTAGATCCTGTACCTCTAGTAACACCATCAGGATGTTTCCCCTGTACCTCTAGTAACACCATCAGGATGTTTCCCCTGTAGATCCTGTACCTCTAGTAACACCATCAGGATGTTTCCCCTGTACCTCTAGTAGCACCATAAGGATGTTTCCCCTGTAGATCCTGTACCTCTAGTAACACCATAAGGATGTTTCCCCTGTAGATCCTGTACCTCTAGTAGCACCATAAGGATGTTTCCCCTGTAGATCCTGTACCTCTAGTAGCACCATCAGGATGTTTCCCCTGTACCTCTAGTAGCACCATAAGGATGTTTCCCCTGTACCTCTAGTAGCACCATAAGGATGTTGCCCCTGTACCTCTAGTAGCACCATAAGGATGTTTCCCCTGTACCTCTAGTAGCACCATAAGGATGTTTCCCCTGTAGATCCTGTACCTCTAGTAGCACCATCAGGATGTTTCCCCTGTAGATCCTGTACCTCTAGTAGCACCATAAGGATGTTTCCCCTGTAGATCCTGTACCTCTAGTAGCACCATCAGGATGTTTCCCCTGTACCTCTAGTAACACCATAAGGATGTTTCCCCTGTACCTCTAGTAGGACCATAAGGATGTTTCCCCTGTACCTCTAGTAGCACCATAAGGATGTTTCCCCTGTAGATCCTGTACCTCTAGTAGCACCATCAGGATGTTTCCCCTGTACCTCTAGTAACACCATAAGGATGTTTCCCCTGTACCTCTAGTAGCACCATAAGGATGTTTCCCCTGTACCTCTAGTAGCACCATAAGGATGTTTCCCCTGTAGATCCTGTACCTCTAGTAGCACCATAAGGATGTTTCCCCTGTAGATCCTGTACCTCTAGTAGCACCATCAGGATGTTTCCCCTGTAGATCCTGTACCTCTAGTAGCACCATAAGGATGTTTCCCCTGTACCTCTAGTAACACCATAAGGATGTTTCCCCTGTAGATCCTGTACCTCTAGTAGCACCATAAGGATGTTTCCCCTGTACCTCTAGTAGCACCATAAGGATGTTTCCCCTGTACCTCTAGTAACACCATCAGGATGATTCCCCTGTAGATCCTGTACCTCTAGTAGCACCATAAGGATGTTTCCCCTGTACCTCTAGTAACACCATAAGGATGTTTCCCCTGTACCTCTAGTAGCACCATAAGGATGTTTCCCCTGTAGATCCTGTACCTCTAGTAGCACCATCAGGATGTTTCCCCTGTAGATCCTGTACCTCTAGTAACACCATCAGGATGTTTCCCCTGTACCTCTAGTAGCACCATAAGGATGTTTCCCCTGTAGATCCTGTACCTCTAGTAGCACCATCAGGATGTTTCCCCTGTACCTCTAGTAGCACCATAAGGATGTTTCCCCTGTAGATCCTGTACCTCTAGTAGCACCATAAGGATGTTTCCCCTGTAGATCCTGTACCTCTAGTAACACCATAAGGATGTTTCCCCTGTAGATCCTGTACCTCTAGTAGCACCATAAGGATGTTTCCCCTGTACCTCTAGTAGCACCATCAGGATGTTTCCCCTGTAGATCCTGTACCTCTAGTAGCACCATAAGGATGTTTCCCCTGTAGATCCTGTACCTCTAGTAACACCATAAGGATGTTTCCCCTGTAGATCCTGTACCTCTAGTAGCACCATAAGGATGTTTCCCCTGTACCTCTAGTAGCACCATCAGGATGTTTCCCCTGTAGATCCTGTACCTCTAGTAGCACCATAAGGATGTTTCCCCTGTACCTCTAGTAGGACCATAAGGATGTTTCCCCTGTAGATCCTGTACCTCTAGTAGCACCATAAGGATGTTTCCCCTGTAGATCCTGTACCTCTAGTAGCACCATCAGGATGTTTCCCCTGTACCTCTAGTAGCACCATAAGGATGTTTCCCCTGTACCTCTAGTAACACCATCAGGATGTTTCCCCTGTAGATCCTGTACCTCTAGTAGCACCATCAGGATGTTTCCCCTGTAGATCCTGTACCTCTAGTAACACCATAAGGATGTTTCCCCTGTAGATCCTGTACCTCTAGTAGGACCATCAGGATGTTTCCCCTGTACCTCTAGTAGCACCATAAGGATGTTTCCCCTGTAGATCCTGTACCTCTAGTAGCACCATAAGGATGTTTCCCCTGTACCTCTAGTAACACCATAAGGATGTTTCCCCTGTAGATCCTGTACCTCTAGTAACACCATCAGGATGTTTCCCCTGTAGATCCTGTACCTCTAGTAGCACCATCAGGATGTTTCCCCTGTAGATCCTGTACCTCTAGTAGCACCATAAGGATGTTTCCCCTGTAGATCCTGTACCTCTAGTAGGACCATAAGGATGTTTCCCCTGTAGATCCTGTACCTCTAGTAACACCATCAGGATGTTTCCCCTGTAGATCCTGTACCTCTAGTAGCACCATAAGGATGTTTCCCCTGTACCTCTAGTAGCACCATCAGGATGTTTCCCCTGTACCTCTAGTAGCACCATAAGGATGTTTCCCCTGTACCTCTAGTAGCACCATAAGGATGTTTCCACTGTAGATCCTGTACCTCTAGTAACAACATAAGGATGTTTCCCCTGTACCTCTAGTAACAACATAAGGATGTTTCCCCTGTAGATCCTGTACCTCTAGTAACACCATAAGGATGTTTCCCCTGTAGATCCTGTACCTCTAGTAGCACCATCAGGATGTTTCCCCTGTACCTCTAGTAGCACCATAAGGATGTTTCCCCTGTACCTCTAGTAACACCATAAGGATGTTTCCCCTGTAGATCCTGTACCTCTAGTAGCACCATCAGGATGTTTCCCCTGTACCTCTAGTAGCACCATAAGGATGTTTCCCCTGTACCTCTAGTAACACCATAAGGATGTTTCCCCTGTAGATCCTGTACCTCTAGTAGCACCATAAGGATGTTTCCCCTGTACCTCTAGTAGCACCATAAGGATGTTTCCCCTGTAGATCCTGTACCTCGAGTAGCACCATCAGGATGTTTCCCCTGTACCTCTAGTAGCACCATCAGGATGTTTCCCCTGTAGATCCTGTACCTCTAGTAACACCATAAGGATGTTTCCCCTGTACCTCTAGTTGCACCATAAGGATGTTTCCCCTGTACCTCTAGTAACACCATAAGGATGTTTCCCCTGTAGATCCTGTACCTCTAGTAACACCATAAGGATGTTTCCCCTGTACCTCTAGTAGCACCATAAGGATGTTTCCCCTGTACCTCTAGTAGCACCATAAGGATGTTTCCACTGTAGATCCTGTACCTCTAGTAACAACATAAGGATGTTTCCCCTGTACCTCTAGTAACAACATAAGGATGTTTCCCCTGTAGATCCTGTACCTCTAGTAACACCATAAGGATGTTTCCCCTGTAGATCCTGTACCTCTAGTAGCACCATCAGGATGTTTCCCCTGTACCTCTAGTAGCACCATAAGGATGTTTCCCCTGTACCTCTAGTAACACCATAAGGATGTTTCCCCTGTAGATCCTGTACCTCTAGTAGCACCATAAGGATGTTTCCCCTGTACCTCTAGTAGCACCATAAGGATGTTTCCCCTGTAGATCCTGTACCTCTAGTAGCACCATCAGGATGTTTCCCCTGTACCTCTAGTAGCACCATAAGGATGTTTCCCCTGTACCTCTAGTAGCACCATCAGGATGTTTCCCCTGTAGATCCTGTACCTCTAGTAACACCATAAGGATGTTTCCCCTGTACCTCTAGTTGCACCATAAGGATGTTTCCCCTGTACCTCTAGTAACACCATAAGGATGTTTCCCCTGTAGATCCTGTACCTCTAGTAACACCATAAGGATGTTTCCCCTGTACCTCTAGTAGCACCATCAGGATGTTTCCCCTGTACCTCTAGTAGCACCATAAGGACATGTTGTAACGTTTGCGTGACCTCAGACTTTTACGACCTATGAGATAAAGTCATGTATAACTTGCTCTACTAAAGGACTTAATTATATGTTACAGAAAAGCCGTGCGGATACGTCCAATTAAATCTCGGTTTAAACAAAGAACTAGATTTCACCTCCTGCCTATAAGCCAAATTTAGACTGTGTATACAAGAACACTGTCCATATCAGATTTTTGGTCATATCGTTTGAGTTAACCCTGCATTTATTATGAACAGCTGAGCCTGATGTCCTTTGTGGTAAGCTATCTCATGAATTTATATAATGTTTCCAAGTGAGCAGACACCAAAGTCAATTCATTCATGAATTGCCCTTTGTTCCCCATACCCTATAATTCTGTATTTTCTTTGTGACTAACTTGTATACAGGTAGACCAGACAAGCCACACCCCTTGATTAGAAGCACCTGCTGCTCATCAGTTGTTCCCTACAAAATACTGTTTAAAATTTGTATTTTATTTTAAATTGTATCTACACACTAAAGAAGGCTGAAAAGCCATACCATAACAGCCCTGCTCTCATTTGGGACCGTAGCCAGGCCACTGGTCCTTTTCAGCTCTCATTTACATAACAATGGCTAACAGAACTTTTAACACCTTCTCACAAAGCAACTGTTTTCATTATTACCTAGATGTTGTTGATTCTGCTCTTCACAAGTCCTTACTAGGAAAACAATTTCCCTAGTATAACATAAGGGTTTATACACTAGTCCAGGGGTTCCAAAACTTTATCACTCGGGGGGGGGGGGGACCCTCCTTCCAGCATTCGTGAACATCTCGCGCCCCCACGCGCCATGTCTACTTCTATGGCCACAAACACTGTTCCTGACACAAACCGTTCACACCCCTCTTGTTGGTGGAGAGAAAATGGTGCAGGTTTAAATCTTATTTCCTGCAGTTCAACACATTTTGCCATGTCTAATGTTTATTCATATGATTTTTTGAAGGACAAAAAAAATTATACCTCTATGGACTAAAAACACCTACATCATAAAATAACGTTAGCTGACGTGGTCTGGTTGATCTGGACATTTCACGTTATAAATATCTCTCTAAGGTTTGTAAAGACTGACGTGGGCTGACATTTCACGTTATAAATATCTCTCTGAGGTTTGTAAAGACTGACGTGGTCTGGTTGATCTGGACATTTCATGTTATAAATATCTCTCTAAGGTTTGTAAAGACGAACATGACAAGAGGAACTGATCAAATCAAATTTATTTATATAGCCCTTCGTACATCAGCTGATATCTCAAAGTGCTGTACAGAAACCCAGCCTAAATCCCCAAACAGCAAGCAATGCAGGTATAGAAGCACGGTGGCTAGGAAAAACTCCCTAGAAAGGCCAAAACCTAGGAAGAAACCTAGAGAGGAACCAGGCTATGAGGGGTGGCCAGTCCTCTTCTGGCTGTGCCGGGTGGAGATTATAACAGAACATGGCCAAGATGTTCAAATGTTCATAAATGACCAGCATGGTCAAATAATAATAATCACAGTAGTTGTTGAGGGTGTAGCAAGTCAGCACCTCAGGAGTAAATGTCAGTTGGCTTTTCATAGCCGATCATTAAGAGTATCTCTACCGCTCCTGCGGTCTCTAGAGAGTTGAAAACAGCTGATGATGTACTACCCATATTAGAAATTGTACCTTGTACATTCTACTATTACAACTTTCAAGAGCAAGTTTAAAACCAGACTGAGTATCTTAAATTTAAAAATAAAAAAATTGGGGGGGATACCTGTTTCCCTGAAGAGAACAACTGTCATTAAGGTTTTTTAAAGTTGATATAGAGTGATAAACGCCTCCCGGGTGGCGCAGTGGTCTAGGGCACTGCATCGCAGTGCTAGCTGCGCCACCAGAGTCTCTGGGTTCACGCCCAGGCTCTGTCGCAGCCGGCTGCAACCGGGAGGTCCGTGGGGCGACGCGCAATTGGCATAGCGTCGTCCGGGTTAGGGAGGGTTTGGCCGGTAGGGATATCCTTGTCTCAGTATGTAAATGTAATAAATGTATGCACTCTACTGTAAGTCGCTCTGGATAAGAGCGTCTGCTAAATGACTAAAATGTGAAATGTAAAATGTAAATAAAAATCAAAGAATATATATCACTTCCTGAAGTCTAAAACACAGTAGTTCACTTCCTGAAGTCTAAAACACAGTAGTTCACTTCCTGAAGTCTTAAACACAGTAGTTCACTTCCTGAAGTCTAAAACACAGTAGTTCACTTCCTGAAGTCTAAAACGCAGTAGTTCACTTCCTGAAGTCTAAAACGCAGTAGTTCACTTCCTGAAGTCTTAAACGCAGTAGTTCACTTCCTGAAGTCTAAAACACAGTAGTTCACTTCCTGAAGTCTAAAACACAGTAGTTCACTTCCTGAAGTCTAAAACACAGTAGTTCACTTCCTGAAGTCTAAAACACAGTAGTTCACTTCCTGAAGTCTAAAACATCAGTGTCTTTTGTTCAACCTAATTTTTAAAGCTTCAAAGGTGGAAGACGAGAGACCATTTATCTGTTTGACACTGTAATGGGGATGAAGCTGTGGCCAGATCTCCAAGTCAGCAGCTGTTCTTTCATCTGAACACTGTGCATTTTACGACTTTGCCTACTGTATGTTTAGATAACATTCTTCAGGACAGAAGTGTTGTTTCTGGGGAGTGGGAATCACTGTTGTTTGTCCCTGGTGTAGAATCCCCCACCTAGTCCTCACTCCCTTTCCCCACCCCCACCTACTCCTCACTCCCTTCCCCCACCCCCACCTACAACTCACTCGCTTCCCCCTCACATCACACACCTAGTCCTCACTCCCTTTCCCCACCCCCACCTACAACTCACTCCCTTTCCCCACCCCCACCTACAACTCACTCCCTTCCCCCTCCAACCTCCACCTACAACTCACTCCCTTCCCCCACCTACAACTCACTCACTCCCTTCCCACCCCTGCCTAGTCCTCAACACCCCCCCTGCATCTCAGTTGAGTATGGCCATATGCTTTACATTGGATTTCATTTGAAAACTCATCAACCTTTTCTCTTCCTGGCCTGCGTGAAAGGTCTCCATCACAAGGAGGTGACATGATCTTGGCAGTATCGTGACATTATTGTCCATGAAGAAATCTATCCTCATAAATTATATGACAGCATGTAATTTAAAACATTTCCAGAATCAAATCCAAAACGCCCAGCCCAGCCGTGTTCAGTTAGTCAGTATGCAGCAGCTTAGCATACTACCAATCCTGATATGAATTATGAATGAAACCAAATTGGTTTCCATCAGGCAGACTGCTCCACTGGTCCTCGCCACGTTCAGCTAGGACTGCGCCCAAAAGGGCTCCTTATTCCCTATATATAGTGCACTACTTTTAACCAGGCCCCATAGGTCTCTGGTCAAAACTAGTGCACTATATAGGGAATAGGGTGTCATTTGGGACCCAGACCTAGCCCCTCCTCTAGCTCCGCCCCCTGACTTCATATTGCAGTGTCTGGCTCACCGCAGCTCAACAGGCAACTTGTCCCGTTTTACCACTGACCCCCCCAGCTGTTTGCTATTCAAGGTTTCTAGGGTTACAGATCACATTTAGAAGGCAAAGTCCTCTCCCTCCTCAACCTGACAAGAAGATGGCCGCCCTTTTCTAAAAGGGGGAGAAAAACATCCTGGAGTACATGTAGTCTGTCTGTTTGTGTTGTCATGCCAACTCCTTGACACTCATTGTCATGCCAACTCCTTGACACTCATTGTCATGCCAACTCCTTGACACTCATTGTCATGCCAACTCCTTGACACTCATTGTCATGCCAACTCCTTGTCACTCCATTGTCACACCATTGTCATGCCAACTCCTTGTCACTCCATTGTCATGCCAACTCCTTGTCACTCCATTGTCACACCATTGTCATGCCAACTCCTTGTCACGCCAACTCCTTGTCACTCCATTGTCACACCATTGTCATGCCAACTCCTTGTCACGCCAACTCCTTGTCACTCATTGTCATGCCAAAAATGTAGTAATGGAGGTCACAAGAAAGAGCACCAACCTCTCTCGGAATAGGCTATAATAATAAATACAGAATCCATGTGAAATAGGATGGGACAAAAGAGAGCTGTATGGATATCTCTCCCTGTTGTCACACTCTCCCCCTCTGGCCCAACAGGCTGTTGACGACCGTCATTGAGGCCCAAATGGCACCCTATTCCCTATATAGTGCGCTACTTTAGACCAGGGCCCTATAGAACCCTATTCCCTATATAGTGCACTACTTTTGACTTGAGTCCTATGGGCCGTGCTCAAAGGTAGTGCACTTTAAAGGGAATAGGGTGCCATTTGAGACGCATACATGAGTCATTAGAACCTCAGGATTATTAGAGAGCGGCAAGACAGTCAGTCACATGACTTCATTTCCTCTGAATGACAGGAAGGTGGACTGTTGTGAACCAGGTGGAGCAACAACATTGCAGGGCCAGACCTTTTGGTGCTCAAAGTGAAATAAGTTTGATACTTTTATACTGATCCTGTAGCAACATTGTCCATGATTTGTTTCCACCTACAGTGCCTTGGGAAAGTATTCAGACCCCTTGACTTTTCCCACATTTTGTTACGTTACAGTCTTATTCTAAAATTGATTCAATAGTTTTTTCCCCCTCATCAATCTACACTCAATACCCCATAATGACAAAGCAAAAACAGGTTTTTAGAAATGTTTGCTAATTTATAAAAAATAAATAACAGAGCACATTTACATAAGTATTCAGACCCTTTACTCAGTACTTTGTTGAAGCACCTTTGGCAGTGATTACAGCCTCAAGTCTTCTTAGGTATGACGCTACAAGCTTGGCACACCTGTATTTGGGGAATTTCTCCCATTCTTCTCTGCAGATCCACATAAGCTCTGTCAGGTTGGATGGGGAGTGTCGCTGTGCAGCAATTTTCAGGTCTCTCCAGAGATGTTCGATCGGATTCAAGTCCGAACTCTGGCTGGGCCACTCAAGGACATTCAGAGACTTGTCCCAAAGCCACTCCTGCGTTGTCTTGACTGTGTGCTTAGGGTCGTTGTCCTGTTGTAAGGTGAACCTTTTTCCCAATCTGAGGTCCTGAGCGCTCTGGAGCAGGTTCTCATCAAGGATTTCTCTGTACTTTGCTCCGTTCATCTTTCCCTCAATCCTGACTAGTCTCCCAGTCCCTGCCGCTGAAAAACGTTCCCACAGCATGATGCTGCCACCACCATGCTTCACCGTAGGGATGATGCCTGGTTTCCTCCAGATGTGACACTTGGCATTCAGGCCAAAGAGTTGAATCTTGGTTTCATCAGACCAGAGAATATTGTTTATCATGTTCTGGGACTCTTTAGTTGCCTTTTGGCAAACTACAAGTGGGCTGTCATGTGCCTTTTACTGGGAGTGGCTTCCGTCTGGCCACTCTACCATAAAGGCCTGATTTGGTGGAGTGCTGCAGAGATGGTTGTCCTTCTGGAAGGTTCTCCCATCTCCACAGAGGAACTCTAGAGGGATGTCAGAGTGACCATTGGGTTCTTGGTCACCTCCCTGACCAAGACCCTTCTCCCCTGATTGCTCAGTTTGGCCGGGCAGCCAGCTCTAGGAAGAGTCTTGGTGGTTCTAAACTTCTTCCATTTAAGAATGATGGAGGCCTCTGTGTTCTTGGGGTCCTTCAATGCTGCAGAAATGTTTTGGTACCCTTCCCCAGATCTGTGTCTTGACACAATCCTGTCTCTGAGGTATACGGAAAATTCCTTAGACCTCATGGCTTGGTTTTTGCTCTGACATGCACTGTCAACTGTGGGACCTTTTTATATAGACAGGTGTGTGCCTTTCCAAATCATGTCCAATCAGTTAAATTTACCACCTGTGGACTCCAATCAAGATGTAGAAACCTCTCAAAGATGATCAATGGTAACAGGATGCACCTGAGCTCAATTTGGAGTGTCATAGCAAAGGGTCTGAATAATTATTTAATATACGTGAAAAATATGTTTTTTTTATAGATAATTTTTTTTTGTCATTATGGGGTATTGTGTGTAGATTGCTGAGGATTTTTCTTTATTTAATCCATTTTAGAATAAGGCTGTAACGTAACAAAATGTGGAAAAGGTCAAGGGGTCTGAATATTTTCCGACGGCACTGTAGACCTTAATCTTCTGCAAAAACACACTTACTCATCACACATTGTAGGCTAAGCAAGCTAGAACCAAAGATGAAAGGGAGTTAAGTATCTTTGCAAGAACCACTGCTGGGGTGGGCTGTATCAGTTGATCATCTCTAATGTAGACAAGATGAATCAGATAGTTAGATCTCTAATGTAGACTAGATGAATCAGCTAGTTAGATCTCTAATGTAGACTAGATGAATCAGCTAGTTAGATCTCTAATGTAGACTAGATGAATCAGCTAGTTAGATCTCTAATGTAGACTAGATGAATCAGCTAGTTAGATATATCAGTTGATCATCTCTAATGTAGACTAAATGAATCAGCTAGTTTGATCTCTAATGTAGACTAGATGAATCAGCTAGTTAGATCTCTAATGTAGACTAGATGAATCAGCTAGTTAGATCTCTAATGTAGACTAGATGAATCAGCTAGTTAGATCTCTAATGTAGACTAGATGAATCAGCTAGTTAGATCTCTAATGTAGACTAGATGAATCAGCTAGTTAGATATATCAGTTGATCATCTCTAATGTAGACTAAATGAATCAGCTAGTTTGATCTCTAATGTAGACTAGATGAATCAGCTAGTTAGATCTCTAATGTAGACTAGATGAATCAGCTAGTTAGATATATGAGTTGATCATCTCTAATGTAGACTAGATGAATCAGCTAGTTAGATCTCTAATGTAGACTAGATGAATCAGCTAGTTAGATCTCTAATGTAGACTAGATGAATCAGCTAGTTAGATATATCAGTTGATCATCTCTAATGTAGACTAAATGAATCAGCTAGTTTGATCTCTAATGTAGACTAGATGAATCAGCTAGTTAGATCTCTAATGTAGACTAGATGAATCAGCTAGTTAGATCTCTAATGTAGACTAGATGAATCAGCTAGTTAGATCTCTAATGTAGACTAGATGAATCAGCTAGTTAGATATATCAGTTGATCATCTCTAATGTAGACTAAATGAATCAGCTAGTTTGATCTCTAATGTAGACTAGATGAATCAGCTAGTTAGATCTCTAATGTAGACTAGATGAATCAGCTAGTTAGATCTCTAATGTAGACTAGATTAATCAGATAGTTAGATCTCTAATGTAGACTAGATTAATCAGATAGTTAGCTACTGAGGCTAGATGAAGAGTGTGCGAAGCTGTCATCAAAGGGTGTCTACTTTGAAGAATCTAAAATATATTTTGATTTGTTTAACAGTTTTTTGGTTACTACATGATTCCATATGTGTTATTTAATAGTTTTGATGTCTTCACTATTATTCTACAATGTAGAAAATAGTAAAAATAAAGAAATACCTTTGAATGAGTAGGTGTTTCCAAACTTGTGTGTTTTTTTGTGTTTTTGCCACCAAGGACACACCACGGTTGGCATGGCTGGTGAGAGACAGACAGACGATATTGGTACTATACTCTCCTAGCTCCTCTCTCTGACAACACCTTTCCTCACACCTGACATCTGTGGTGTTCCAACCTCGTTGATTACAGGGCTGTGTTGTGTTGGGGGGTCTGTGTTGGGACTAGTCAGTCAGTCCATACATTCTTGACCTTCTTTTCACCAGTGTAGTTAGTCTGGGTGACCGGAACCTGAAGGTGTAAAGTTTCTGTGAGACTCAGATGTTTGTAGAGCCACGTTGTTGAAGTGTCGTGTTGAGCATTCGCTATAGCAAGACAAGAATGAATAGAATAGCTGTACAGATGTAGGGTGTTAATTTGATCACCCCATTGCAGTAGAGCTTTGACTTGATTTTTCCCTTACAAAAAATACATCCACCTGAACAAAAATTATCATGAATTAAAATCCACATAATAATTCACATTTCCTGTTGCTGCAGGATTATTTTCATGCTGTAGCAAACTGGCTCAAATTTAAGATCCTACATCTGTAGCTCTATACAACATCTAGGAGGCTTTCTGTAGTGAACTTGCACTGCAATGAATGATATTGAGTTGTCCTGCTGATTGCCCTTTCAACCCGCTGATCTCTGAACTACCACGTCACACACTTTGGAAATACAGCAGGTTAAATAATCTATTTTGAAGTTCATGATTTGTGGAAAGTGTGTGTTTCTCTCGCTCTCTAATAACAAAAGGGGTGTATATTTACCTGCCACATAGTTCTGGGATGACCCCCATGTTAACGCTGTGTACAACACAGAGGTCATCTGAGTTGGCGACATGGTGGACATTTCAATGGCTCCCTACACTCTTAGGGAAAAAAATATTTATTTCGGCTGTCCCGATAGGAGAACCCTTTTTGGTTCCAGGTAGAACCCTTTTGGGTTCGTTGTAGAACCCTCTGTGGAAAAGGTTTTACACAGAACCCAAAAGGTTCTACCTGGAACCAAAAAGGGTTCTCTTATGGGGACAGACAAATAACCTTTTTAGGTTTTAGATAGATTTTTATATATATAAATAAAAATCTGTGTGTGTGTGTATATATATATATATATAAATAATAATCTATGTGTGTATATATATATATATATATATATATATATATATATATATATATATATATATATATATATATATATGTATGCGTGTGTATATATATATATAAAAATATATGTGTGTATATATCTAAAACCTAAAAAGGTTATTTGTCTGTAGGTGTAAATATAAATGTGTTAAGAGTGTACTCTCAATATTCCGTATAGGGTTCTGGTCAAAAGTAGTGCACTGTAAAGGGTTTAGGGTGTGACGCAGATATGGTCCTTTGTGTAGGGTGTCAGATTACACTGTTATTGTCCTGGTTTCATAGGGTGGATGGTGGAGAGCTCTTACACAGTACCCTTGTCCCCTTCGGTACACATAGGGAATATGTAGGCCTTAAAGAGGTACGCTTAAATAAACAGAGGTACTGGCAAGAGCAGTGTGCCAGTTCCCCCTTTTTTCTTTAAAGATCTCATCAAATGATTCCCCCGTACCTTGCAACAAGTAAACAACAACAACAACAAGTAAACTCCCATGTGAAACAGAGGGAAATTCCATTTGTATTCCAACCTATTAGAAAAAGATGGCAGATGTTTTCTGTCAGTAGAAAGCCATCTGCTGTGATGTCAGTAGTGGTATTCTCTTTAGGCTAGCAAAAAAAAATCTGTTGATCACACACTATTTTATCATTTTTTTTAAATTCTGGGGGGTTTCCACAAAGCTCAAAGGAGCTTTTAAAAAAAAATGTTTTAAATCTTGGGCTTTGCACCGTAGACTGGAGTAGTGTTGGTGAACATTTAACAAGACGTAGGGGAGGTATAGAACGGTTCCCTTCATTCTTTAAATCTGTCTCAAATGGCACCCTATTCCCTTTTTTATAGTGCACTACTAATTGACCAGGGCCCCTAAGTAGTGCACTATATAGGGAATAGGGGGCCATTTGGGACACAGTGGTGACCTTTTTAGTTTGTGAGAGTGAGTGAGACCTCTAAGCCATATATCTTAACTCTCTCATCTGCTGTGTGGAAACGATGGCTTCTCATCTCTTTGCAAGCCAAGCCCTCTGCACGAGATAAAGGACATCTAAGGGTCAGGAAGACCCAGGAAGTGAACTGTTTTCCCACTGTCCTCGGTATTGAAAAGTAGCAGGGGATCCCAGTGCGTTCTTAGTGAACGATTATGATTTTTCAATACCGATACCGATTATTGGAGGACCAAAAAAAGCCGAAACTGATTAATCGGACAATTTTTTTATTTTTTTAACGTTTATTTATTTGTAATAATGACAATTACAACAATACTGAATGAACACTTTTATTTTAACTTACTATAATACATCAATCAAATCAATTTAGCCTCAAATAAATAATGAAACATGTTCAATTTGGTTTAAATAATGCAAAAACAACGTTTTGGAGAAGAAAGTAAAAGTGCAATATGTGCCATGTAAAAAGCTAACGTTTAAGTTCCTTGCTCAGAACATGAGAACATATGAAAGCTGGTGGTTCATTTTAACATGAGTTTTCAATATTCCCAGGTAAGAAGTTGTAGGAATTATAGGACTATTTCTCTCTATACCATTTGTATTTCATATACCTTTGACTATTGGATGTTCTTATAGGCACTTTAGTATTGCCAGTGTAACAGTATAGCTTCAGTCCCTCTCCTCGCCCCTACCTGGGCTCGAACTAGGAACACATCGACAACAGTGACCCTCGAAGCATCGTTACCCATCGCTCCACAAAAGCAGCGGCACTTGCAGAGCAAGGGGAACAACTACTCCAAGTCTCAGATCGAGTGACGTTTGAAACGCTATTAGCGCGCACCCCGCTAACTAGCTAGCCATTTCACAACGGTTACACCAGCCTAATCTCGGGAGTTGATAGGCTTGAAGTCATAAACAGTGGTCGAATCCGGAAACTATCATTTCGAAAACAAAACGTTTATTCTTTCAGTGAAATACGGAACTTTTCCGTATTTGATCTAACGGGTGGCATCCATAAGTCTAAATATTCCTGTTACATTGCACAACCTTCAATGTTATGTCATAATTACGTACAATTCTGGCAAATTAGTTCGCAACGAGCCAGGCGGCTCAAACTGTTGCATATACCCTGACTCTGCGTGCAATGAACGCAAGAGAAGTGACACAATTTCACCTGGTTAATATTGCCTGCTAACCTGAATTTCTTTAAGCTCAATATGCAGGTTTAAGAATATATACTTCTGTGTATTGATTTTAAGAAAGGCATTGATGTTTATGGTTAGGTACAGTCGTGCAACGATTGTGCTTTTTTCGCAAATGTGCTTTTGTTAAATCATCCCCCGTTTGGCGAAGTTGGCTGTCTTTGTTAGGAAGAAATAGTCTTCACACAGTTCGCAACGAGCCAGGCGGCCCAAACTGCTGTATATACCCTGACTCTGTTGCAAGAGAAGTGACACAATTTCCCTAGTTAAAATAAATTCATGTTAGCAGGCAATATTAACTAAATATGCAGGTTTAAAAATATATATTTATGTATTGATTTTAAGAAAGACATTGATGTTTATGGTTAGGTACATGTTACAGCAACGACAGTCCTTTTTCGCGAATGCGCACCGCATCGATTATATGCAACGCAGGACACGCTAGATAAACTAGTAATATCATCAACCATGTGTAGTTAACTAGTGATTATGATTGATTGATTGTTTTTTATAAGATAAGTTTAATGCTAGCTAGCAACTTACCTTGGCTTCTTACTGCATTCGCGTAACAGGCAGGCTCCTCGTGGAGTGCAATGTAATCAGGTGGTTCGAGCGTTGGACTAGTTAACTGTAAGGTTGCAAGATTGAATCCCCGAGCTGACAAGGTAAAAATCTGTCGTTCTGCCCCTGAACAAGGCAGTTAACCCACCGTTCCTTGGCCGTCATTGAAAATAAGAATGTGTTCTTAACTGACTTGCCTAGTTAAATAAAGGTGTCCAAAAATACAGATTTCCGATTGTTATGAAAACTTGAAATCGGCCCTAATTAATCGGCCATTCAAATTAATCGGTCGACCTCTAATCCAAATGTCTCAGGCCTGGTAGTTGCCCTACCCCAGAAATAATGTCCTACTGAATACTGCCAATGTTCTAGTGGTATGAGACGGGTCACCTTGTGGTGAGATTCACTAGACTAGAGCATTCTTAGTGTTCATCATACAGTAACCTACAGTTTACAGTATAGTGTAGTGTCTTCACTTTTATTATTGCTACCTATTATTATTATTACTATTATTATTATTATTCTACTATTATTACTACTATTATTATTACTACTATTATTATTATTACTGTTATTATTATTACTATTATTATTATTACTGTTATTATTATTATTATTATTATTACTATTATTACTATTATTATTATTATTAACCAGGGTCTAGCACCAGGGTCTTGAAGATGATGCACCCTTTGACTGGAAGCTAATAGAGTATGCGGAGGAGCGGGGTGACATGGGAGAATTTAGGAAGGTTGAACACCAGGCGGGCTGCAGTGTTCTGGGTAAGTGGCAGGGGTTTGGGGAACCCAGCCAACAGAGACTTGCAGTAGTCTAGACGGGAGATGACAAGTGCCTGGATTAGGACCTGCGCCACTTCCTGTGTGAGGTAGGGTCGTACTCTACGGATGTTGTAGAGGACGAACCTGCAGGAGTAACTCACTGCTTCCTGTGTGAGGTAGGGTCGTACTCTACGGATGTTGTAGAGGACGAACCTGCAGGAGTAACTCACTGCTTCCTGTGTGAGGTAGGGTCGTACTCTACGGATGTTGTAGAGGACGAACCTGCAGGAGTAACTCACTGCTTCCTGTGTGAGGTAGGGTCGTACTCTACGGATGTTGTAGAGGACGAACCTGCAGGAGTAACTCACTGCTTCCTGTGTGAGGTAGGGTCGTACTCTACGGATGTTGTAGAGGACGAACCTGCAGGAGTAACTCACTGCTTCCTGTGTGAGGTAGGGTCGTACTCTACGGATGTTGTAGAGGACGAACCTGCAGGAGTAACTCACTGCTTCCTGTGTGAGGTAGGGTCGTACTCTACGGATGTTGTAGAGGACGAACCTGCAGGAGTAACTCACTGCTTTGATGTTTGCAGAGAACGACAGGGCGTTGTCCAGTGTCACGCCAAGGTTATTTTCACTCTGGGAGGGGGGGGGGGACACCGTGGAGTTGTTGTCAACCATGATGGAGAGGTCTAGGAGGGGGGCAGGCCTTCCCCCAGGAGGAAGAGCAGCTCCGTCTTGTCTAGGTTGAGCTTGAGGTGGTGGGCCGGCAAGTTGAGAGAGTTTTTTTCAGTCAGTGCATACGTGTTACTGATATGCTTCATCAAGGACCATGAATCAGTGTACTTCTCCCCATACAGTCATGACATCGTCTAGTGGAAACACTGCCATGGGTGGTGAATCCGTGCACTTCTCCCCCTACAGTCATGACATCATCTAGTCGAAACACTGCAATGGGTGGTGAATCATCTGGTTATGATGTGTAGAAGATCCTTTGTTGCAGCTCTATGTTGCCATTGGAGTGAGTTGATGTGGTCCCAGTGAAGCCATAGAGCTCCACCGCACTATTTTTACATGTAGCTACTATCATCAACAGACTAGTCAGTCCCTCATGCTAACTTTTACATGTAGCTACTATCACAACCAACTGAATTGTACAGTATTGTGAAAAAATATGAATGGCAACATACAGTTGAAGTCGGAAGTTTACATACACCTTAGACAAATACATTTAAACTCAGTTTTTCACAATTCCTGACATTTAATCCTGGTAAAAATTCCGTTTTAGGGTAGTAGGGATCACCACTTTATTTTAAGAATGTGAAATGTCAGAATAATAATAGAGAGATGATTTATTTCAGCTTTGATTTCTTTCATCACATTCCCAGTGGGTCAGAAGTTTACATACACTCAAATAGTATTTGGTAGCATTGCCTTTAAATTGTTTAACTTGGGTCAAATGTTTTGGGTAGCCTTCCAAAGCCTCCCACAATAAGTTGGGTGAATTTTGGCCCATTCCTCCTGACAGAGCTGGTGTAACTGAGTCAGGTTTGTAGGCCTCCATGCACACACACGCTTTTTCAGTTCTGCCCACAGATTTTCTATAGGATTGAGGTCAGGGCTTTATGATGGCCACTCCAATACCTTGACTTTGTTGTCCTTAAGCCATTTTGCCACAACTGTGGAAGTATGCTTGGGGTCATTGTCCATTTGGAAGACCCATTTGCTACCAAGCTTGAACTTTCTTACTGATGTCTTGAGATGTTGCTTCAATATATGTGCATTATTTTACTTCCTCATGATGCCATCTATTTTGTGAAGTGCACCAGTCCCTCCTGCAGCAAAGCACCCCCACAACATGATGCTGCCACCCCCGTGCTTCACGGTTGGGATGGTGTTCTTTGGCTTGCAAGCCTCCCCCTTTTTCCCCCAAACATAACGATGGTCATTATGGCCAAACAGTTCTATTTTTGTTTCATCAGACCAGAGGACATTTCTCCAAAAAGTACGATTTTTGTCCCCATGTGCAGTTGCAAAACGTAGTCTGGCTTTTTTATGCTGGTTTTGGAGCAGTGGCTTCTTTCTTGCTGAGCGGCCTTTCAGGTTATGTTGATATAGGAGTCGTTTTACTGTGGATATAGATACTTTTATACCTATTTCCACCAGGATCTTCACAAGGTCCTTTGCTGTCGTTCTGGGATTGATTTGCACTTTTCGCACCAAAGTATGTTCATCTCTAGGAGACAGAACGCGTCTCCTTCCTGAGCGGTATGACGGCTGCGTGGTCCCATGGTGTTTATACTTGCGTACTATTGTTTGTACAGATGAACGTGGTACCTTAAGTCGTTTGAAAATTGCTCCCAAGGATGAACCAGACTTGAGGTCTACAATTTTTTTCCTGAAGTCTTTGCTCATTTCTTTTGATTTTCCAGTGATGTAGAGCAAAGAGTTACTGAGTTTGAAGGTAGGCCTTGAAATACATCCACAGGTACACCTCCAATTGACTCCTTTGATGTCAATAAGCCTATCAGAAGCTTCTAAAGCCATGACATCATTTTCTGGAATTTTCCAAGCTGTTTAAAGGCACCGTCAACTTAGTGTATGTAAACTTCTGACCCACTGGAATTGTGATACAGTGAATTATAAGTGAAATAATCTGTCTGTAAACAATTGTTGTAAAAATGACTTGTGTCATGCACAAAGTAGATGTCCTCACCGACTTGCCAAAACTATAGTTTCGTTAACAAGAAATTTGTGGAGTGGTTGAAAAACGAGTTTTAATGACTCCAACCTAAGTGTATGTAAACTTCCGACTTCAACTGTATATCTGTCTCTCTGAGAGCCCTGATGCTAATGCCTTCTAATGCTGATGAACCTCCCCATACAGTATTATAGTAGTTAGGTTAACCTAACATATATCCATGTTATATTAATAGCAGCTAGCGAACTGTTTCCATTAAGAAACACAACATTACTGGAATTCACTCAACTTATGTATTTATGTATACATTTAAGTAGGCTAATATATAGCTTTCTCTCTAAGTCATGCTCCTATGCCTCCGAATACTGATGAACGTATTTTATCTTCATATTTTATCAGCTAGCTAGCAAAATTAATGATCACGTGACTGCTGTAACAGCTAGCAAAATGAATGATCACGTGACTGCTGTAACAGCTAGCTAACTGAATGATCACGTGACTGCTGTAACAGCTAGCGATATGAATGATCACGTGACTGCTGTAACAGCTAGCTAACTGAATGATCACGTGACTGCTGTAACAGCTAGCTAAATGAATGATCACGTGACTGCTGTAACAGCTAGCGATATGAATGATCACGTGACTGCTGTAACAGCTAGCTAACTGAATGATCACGTGACTGCTGTAACAGCTAGCTAAATGAATGATCACGTGACTGCTGTAACAGCTAGCTAACTGAATGATCATGTGACTGCTGTAACAGCTAGCTAACTGAATGATCACGTGACTGCTGTAACAGCTAGCTAACTGAATGATCATGTGACTGCTGTAACAGCTAGCTAACTGAATGATCACGTGACTGCTGTAACAGCTAGCTAACTGAATGATCACGTGACTGCTGTAACAGCTAGCGATATGAATGATCACGTGACTGCTGTAACAGCTAGCTAACTGAATGATCATGTGACTGCTGTAACAGCTAGCTAACTGAATGATCACGTGACTGCTGTAACAGCTAGCTAACTGAATGATCATGTGACTGCTGTAACAGCTAGCGATATGAATGATCATGTGACTGCTGTAACAGCTAGCTAACTGAATGATCATGTGACTGCTGTAACAGCTAGCTAACTGAATGATCATGTGACTGCTGTAACAGCTAGCTAACTGAATATTCATGTGACTGCTGTAACAGCTAGCTAACTAGTGCCCTGAAGAAGAGAAGAGAACAGGGAGAAACGGGCTCGTTCTCGCTCGCTGTGACCCAATTATCCAATTACCCAGACTCTGTCACAACGCCAACACAACATTTTACACTCTAATTCTTTTCACTTTGCAATTTGGTATTTGTGTCCTTAAATAAGAGCAAGATAGTCTGAGGAAACAATCCAGAATCGACTGTGTGTTGGAGTTTGCAGAGAGAATACACTGAGTGTACAAAACATTAGGAACACCTCTTTCCATGACAGACTGGACCAGGTGTATCCAGGTGAAAGCTATGATCCCTTATTGATGTCACTTGTTAAATCCACTTCAATCAGTATTGATGAAGGGGAGGAGATGTCTTTAAAGAATGATTTTTAAGATTTGAGACATGGATTGTGTATGTGTGCCATTCAGAGGGCGGAATGGGCAAGACAAAATATCGAAGTGCCTTTTGAAAGTGGTATGGTAGTAGGTGCCTGGCGCACTGGTTTGAGTGTGTCAAGAACTGCAATGCTGCTGGGTCTCTACTCTGGATAGGGAGAGGTAGGGGGGAGAGGGAGAGGTAGGGGGGAGAGGGAGAGGTAGGGGGAGAGGGAAACCGAAAAACAGGGTCAGCTCCAACGCTCAACAGATGCCCTTGTGTATCAAGAATGGTCCACCACCCATAGGACATCCAGCCAACTTGACACAACTGTGGGAAGCATTGGCAATGTGGGCCAGTAACCCTGTGGAATGCTTTTGACACCTTGTAGAGTCCGTGCCTTTGACGAATTGAGGCTGTTCTGAGGGCAAAGGGGGAGGGGGGGTGCAACTCAATATTAGGAAGGTGTTCTTAATGTTTTGTTCACTCAGTGTACATAGAGAGAGTGAGAGGTTATAGGCCCCTGGATCGTCCGAGGGAACATGGTCCTCTACTTTGACGTTTCTTCTTCATTTGTTAATAGAGGGAATATGCAGCTAACGCACCCTGCCACCCTCAACACAGCAGCTAACGCACCCTGCCACCCTCAACACAGCAGCTAACGCACCCTGCCACCCTCAACACAGCAGCTAACGCACCCTGCCACCCTCAACAACGCAGCTAACGCACCCTGCCACCCTCAACAACGCAGCTAACGCACCCTGCCACCCTCAACAACGCAGCTAACGCACCCTGCCACCCTCAACAACGCAGCTAACGCACCCTGCCACCCTCAACAACGCAGCTAACGCACCCTGCCACCCTCAACAACGCAGCTAACGCACCCTGCCACCCTCAACAACGCAGCTAACGCACCCTGCCACCCTCAACAACACAGCTAACGCACCCTGCCACCCTCAACAACGCAGCTAACGCACCCTGCCACCACCCTCAACACACTTTTAAAAATAAAACCCAGCTGCAGCACAGTGGGTCGCCTTAAGGCTCTCATCTCATCAAGTAGTCATTCGGAAGCTCCCCCCCCCCCCCCTCGCGCTCTTCCCCCCTCTCTCGCTCTCGCTCTTTCCCCCTCTCTCGCTCTTTCTCCCCCTCTCTCTTGCTCTCTCTCTCGCTCTCTCCCCCCCTCTAGCTCTCTCTCGCCCTCTCTCTCTCCCCCCTCTCTCGCTCTCTCTCTCTTGCTCCCCCTTGCTCGCTCTCTCCCCCCCTTTCTCGGCCCCCCACTCTCCCCCCTCTCTCTCGCCCCCCCCCCCCCCCCATCTCTCCCCCCTCTCTCGCTCTCTCTTTCCCCTCGCTCGCTCCCCCTCTCGCTCGCTCCCCCGCTCATTCCCCCTCTCTCGCTCCCCCCCCCCTCTCTCTGTCCTCTGAGTGAATAACATAGTGCACTAAAGTCAGTGAAACTGAGTCCTCATCCAAGTTAGTTCAGTGCAGCATTTCCTGGGAGGGGTGGGTGGAGAGGTAGGGGGGTGGAGAGATAGGGGGGTGGAGAGGTAGGGGGTTGGAGAGGTAGGGGGGTGGAGAGGTAGGGGGTTGGAGAGGTAGGGGGATGGAGAGGTAGGGGGGTGGAGAGGTAGGGGGATGGAGAGGTAGGGGGATGGAGAGGTAGGGGGATGGAGAGGTAGGGGGGTGGAGAGGTAGGGGGTGGAGAGGTAGGGGGATGGAGAGGTAGGGGGGTGGAGAGGTAGGGGGATGGAGAGGTAGGGGGATGGAGAGGTAGGGGGGTGGAGAGGTAGGGGGATGGAGAGGTAGGGGGGTGGAGAGGTAGGGGGGTGGAGAGGTAGGGGGGTGGAGAGGTAGGGGGTTGGAGAGGTAGGGGGATGGAGAGGTAGGGGGGTGGAGAGGTAGGGGGGTGGAGAGGTAGGGGGATGGAGAGGTAGGGGGTTGTAGAGGTAGGGGGTGGAGAGGTAGGGGGATGGAGAGGTAGGGGGATGGAGAGGTAGGGGGGTGGAGAGGTAGGGGGGTGGAGAGGTAGGGGGGTGGAGAGGTAGGGGGTGGAGAGGTAGGGGGGTGGAGAGGTAGGGGGGTGGAGAGGTAGGGGGTGGAGAGGTAGGGGGGTGGAGAGGTAGGGGGATGGAGAGGTAGGGGGATGGAGAGGTAGGGGGGTGGAGAGGTAGGGGGGTGGAGAGAGGGAGAGGATGGGGGGAGGTAGAGGGGGAGAGGTAGGGGGATGGAGAGGGGTAGGGAAACCAAAAAACAGGGTCAGCTCCAACCATTATGTAACCATCCCTTTTCACAGTCAACCATGATGTAACCATCCCTCTTCACAGTCAACCATGATGTAACCATCCCTCTTCACAGTCAACCATGATGTAACCATCCCTCTTCACAGTCAACCATGATGTAACCATCCCTCTTCACAGTCAACCATGATGTAACCATCCCTCTTCACAGTCAACCATGATGTAACCATCCCTCTTCACAGTCAACCATGATGTAACCATCCCTCTTCACAGTCAACCATGATGTAACCATCCCTTTTCACAGTCAACCATGATGTAACCATCCCTCTTCACAGTCAACCATCATGTAACTCTCCTCTGTCCTGGCTACACTCAAAGACAATTCCTTCCCAAAGGGTGTGTCTTAAAAAGATGTGAATGAAAGCGAGAACGTCAGGAGGAAATGGAAAAGGCATTATCTTAGTTTTCTCCTTCGTTCCATCAGAATAGTGTGGCTAATGGACTAGTACCTTCAGGAGATACTACTGTAGAGATAGACTACTGTATCCCAAATGTGCAACATGGCGAGAAGGTGTGAGCCCCCATCCTCCTCCCCTTTCTCCTCCCCTTCCTCACTCCTTCTCCTCCTCCTCTCCCTCACTCCTTCTCCTCCTCCTCTTTCTCCTCCCCTTCCTCACTCCTCCTCTTTCTCCTCCCCTTCCTCACTCCTTCTCCTCCCTGTCCTCACTCCTCCTCCTCCTCTTTCTCCTACCTTCCTCACTCCTTCTCCTCCTCCTCTTTCTCCTCCCCTTCCTCACTCCTTCTCCTCCCTGTCCTCACTCCTCCTCCTCCTCTTTCTCCTACCTTCCTCACTCCTTCTCCTCCTCCTCTTTCTCCTCCCCTTCCTCACTCCTTCTCCTCCTCCTCTTTCTCCTCCCCTTCCTCACTCCTTCTCCTCCCTGTCCTCACTCCTCCTCCTCCTCTTTCTCCTCCCCTTCCTCACTCCTCCTCTTTCACTTCTCCTCCCTGTCCTCACTCCTCCTCTTTCTCCTCTCCTTCCTCACTCCTCCTCCTACTCTAGTTTGACATTCAACCAACACAGTGCATCTCAGCATACTCTATCTACTGGTGCAGCTCAGCGTACTCTATCTACTGGTGCTGCTCAGCATACTCTATCTACTGGTGCTGCTCAGCATACTCTAACTACTGGTGCTGCTCAGCGTACTCTAACTACTGGTGCAGCTCAGCGTACTCTAACTACTGGTGCAGCTCAGCGTACTCTAACTACTGGTGCTGCTCAGCGTACTCTAACTACTGGTGCTGCTCAGCATACTCTAACTACTGGTGCTGCTCAGCGTACTCTAACTACTGGTGCTGCTCAGCATACTCTAACTACTGGTGCTGCTCAGCATACTCTAACTACTGGTGCAGCTCAGCGTACTCTAACTACTGGTGCAGCTCAGCGTACTCTATCTACTGGTGCTGCTCAGCGTACTCTATCTACTGGTGCAGCTCAGCGTACTCTAACTACTGGTGCAGCTCAGCGTACTCTAACTACTGGTGCAGCTCAGCGTACTCTAACTACTGGTGCTGCTCAGCGTACTCTAACTACTGGTGCTGCTCAGCGTACTCTAACTACTGGTGCTGCTCAGCGTACTCTAACTACTGGTGCTGCTCAGCGTACTCTAACTACTGGTGCAGCTCAGCGTACTCTATCTACTGGTGCAGCTCAGCGTACTCTAACTACTGGTGCAGCTCAGCGTACTCTAACTACTGGTGCAGCTCAGCGTACTCTAACTACTGGTGCAGCTCAGCGTACTCTAACTACTGGTGCTGCTCAGCGTACTCTAACTACTGGTGCAGCTCAGCGTACTCTAACTACTGGTGCAGCTCAGCGTACTCTAACTACTGGTGCAGCTCAGCGTACTCTAACTACTGGTGCTGCTCAGCATACTCTAACTACTGGTGCTGCTCAGCGTATTCTAACTACTGGTGCTGCTCAGCGTACTCTATCTACTGGTGCTGCTCAGCGTACTCTATCTAACCCAGGCATGTTAGTGCTACGGGTCGGTAGTCATTTAGGCAGGTTACCTTGGTGTTCTTGGGCACAGGGACTATGGTGGTCTGCTTGAAACATGTTGGTATTACAGACTCAGTCAGGGACAGGTTGAAAATGTGAGTTTAGACACTTGCCAGTTGGTCAGTGCATCTATCCAGCCGAAAAAGCTTAAATCCCGCCGTTCAGCCACGACTTGGTGAAACATAAGATATTACAATTTTTAATGTCCCGTTGGTAGGATATACGTGCTCATAGTTCGTCTATTTTATTATCGATTGATTGGACGTTGGCTAATAGGACCGATGGTAAAGGTAGATTACCCTCTCGGCGACGGATCCTAACAAGGCACCCGGACTGTTGTCAACGATATCTTTGTAGTTTCCTCTTGTGAATGACGGGGATGAGGGCCCTGTCGAGCGTCCGAAGTAAATACTTCCGTCCGACTCGTTAAAGTATTCCTCCAGTACTGGGTGAGTAATCGCTGTCCTGAAATCAAGAAGCTAATTTTGGGTCATAAGACACGGTGGCAGAAACATTATGTACAAAATAAGTTACAAATAACGCAAAAAAACACAATAGCACAATTGGTTACGGGATCGTAAAACAGCAGCCATTTCCTCGAAGGAGAATGGCAAGGATCGCGCAAGCTAACAGGCGATTTGGGTTAGGCTAACCCTAACCCAAACAGACAAATAAGGGAGCAGAACTGCATCGATCCTTGTCACGGATGGGCTATTGCAGCAGATGACCAACACTGGGTTCATATCAGAAAAAAACAAGAAGAAGAGGCTCCAGTGGCCACGCCATCACCAACACTGAGTTCCTACCAGATAAAAACAAGAAGAAGAGACTCCAGTGGCCACGCCATCACCAACACTGAGTTCCTACCAGATAAAAACAAGAAGAAGAGTCTCCAGTGGCCACGCCATCACCAACACTGAGTTCCTACCAGATAAAAACAAGAAGAAGAGGCTCCAGTGGCCACGCCATCACCAACACTGAGTTCCTACCAGATAAAAACAAGAAGAAGAGTCTCCAGTGGCCACGCCATCACCAACACCGGGTTCCTACCAGATAAAAACAAGAAGAAGAGTCTCCAGTGGCCACGCCATCACCAACACTGGGTTCCTACCAGATAAAAACAAGAAGAAGAGTCTCCAGTGGCCACGCCATCACCAACACTGAGTTCCTACCAGATAAAAACAAGAAGAAAAGGCTCCAGTGGCCACACCATCACCAACACTGGGTTCCTACCAGATAAAAACAAGAAGAAGAGGCTCCAGTGGACAGGCCATCACCAACACTGGGTTCCTACCAGATAAAAACAAGAAGAAGAGGCTCCAGTGGACAGGCCATCACCAACACTGGGTTCCTACCAGATAAAAACAAGAAGAAGAGGCTCCAGTGGACAGGCCATCACCAACACTGGGTTCCTACCAGATAAAAACAAGAAGAAGAGGCTCCAGTGGACAGGCCATCACCAACACTGGGTTCCTACCAGATAAAAACAAGAAGAAGAGGCTCCAGTGGACAGGCCATCACCAACACTGGGTTCCTACCAGATAAAAACAAGAAGAAGAGGCTCCAGTGGACAGGCCATCACTGGACAATTGAGGAGTGGAAAAACATTACCTGATCCGATGATCTCGCTCTCTCTGATGTAGTCACAGAGAGTAGAGTAGAGCCCTGCAGTGAGCAATTTTTATTTTTTTATTTAACTAGGCAAGCCAGTTAAGAACAAATTCTTATTTACAATGACGGCCTACACTGGCCAAACCTTATCCCGGACGACGCTGGGCCAATTGTGCGCCGCCCTATGGGACTCCCAAGCACGACCGGTTGTGATACTGCCTGGAATCGAACCAGGGTCTGTAGTGACGCCTTCAGCGCCGAGATGCAGTTCCTTAGACCGCTGTGCCGCTCGGGAGCCCCGACATTAAACTATTAAATCATGCTCTGATAGAGTACAGATTGATACTACTTTGCCCTTATTGACTAGAACCTGATTCATCTAAACACTCATCAACAGAGCATCCCTGTGTAAAGAACTAATGTTGTAGGATATGGTATTTATTTTTCTTTGCTGTGGGATTTGTGGGTGGGTGGGTGAGTGTGTGTGTGTGGTACAATCAGAAGTGCTTATGTGACTTTTCCTACAGTTTATTAGGTCTTGTTGTAACTAGTGGCAACCACACTTGAACATATTTCATAGCCCAGTAAAACCAGCCCGCTAGCTTAGTACAGGCGTATGGTTGTAGTAAAGCTGTGACTCTCTCAGGTCGTAGTAAAACTGTTAGCTGATCGTTGTTCGTTATTCTCACAGCCCCATTTCTGTGTGGTCCCAGTCACTGATTGGGTAATTAAATATGTTCAACTTTAAAACACAAAATGTCCGCAATTTGATTCCCAGCAGGCAGAGTCCCTCCTCTTGTAAAGTTCATGTTCCTTCAGAAAGACTATAGTTTTGTTATTTTTTACAGCGATGACTGACCAGGGTTTCTGTTTTCTCTCTTCTCCAGATCTTTTGAGTACTTATCAGCGGCATCAGGACCATTCTCTCTCTCTGTGATTGGATAGGCAGCCTGACGGTTGAAACTCAACGTGCCAGTGATGTCAACGCCAGACTGCAGGTTGGTTAACTAATACATGATCTAAGTTCTTTGCAAGATGACAATTTTTGATATGGATGTCGGTTATGTTATTGTATGCAGGGCATAGTGTGTTTACTTAGTTTGACACGTATCTCTGTAACATCACGAGTTGTTTATCTGTGTAGGTACCTGTCTTTTCTGTTGTAGACTGTAACCATGGGCAACGTGGAGAGCCAGAACGGCGACCATGCCTTCTACGGCACCCAACATGGCCACCTGTCCCGTAAGCACATGTCTCGATCTCTCCGCATCTCCAACAAGCACCATCAGTCCCAGTCCAGCTCTGGTTCCACCCGCCGCTCCCGTGACTGTCACGCCTCGCAAGGCAAAGTAGATCACCGTAACTCGGAGACCTCCACGCGTTCCAGCAGCACCCCTAGTATCCCACAGTCCTTAGCGGACCACGCCCTGGAGCCCTTCAATCAGACCAATGTCCTGTCAGACTACTCCTCTCCGATCTGGGTGGACCGCATGGCCATGAACCTCCGGCCAGTCTCCTTCCATACCCACCGAGACAACCCGTCTGTAACGCTCCATCAAGACGCAGCGTCACCTGGGGCTAGACCCCACGAACCCCAGGGTCTACAGGACAGAGGACCAGGCCTATACAGTAACACAGGGGAGGCGACCTACCTTCAGAAGACTAGAGACGGACCTAGGGAACCCCGAGAGGTGGTCAGCTTCAAGAAGAAGAGGTCCAAATCAGCCGACATGTGGAGAGAAGACAGTCTGGAGTTCAGTCTGTCAGACCTCAGCCAGGAACACCTCACCAGGTTAGAGAAGTCAGACCTCAGCCAGGGAACACCTCACCAGGTTAGAGAAGACAGACCTCAGCCAGTAACACCTCACCAGGTTAGAGAAGACAGACTTCAGCCAGGAACACCTCACCAGGTTAGAGAAGACAGACCTCAGCCAGTAACACCTCACCAGGTTAGAGAAGACAGACCTCAGCCAGTAACACCTCACCAGGTTAGAGAAGTCAGACCTCAGCCAGGAACACCTCACCAGGTTAGAGAAGTCAGACCTCAGCCAGGAACACCTCACCAGGTTAGAGAAGACAGACCTCAGCCAGAACACCTCACCAGGTTAGAGAAGTCAGACCTCAGCCAGGAACACCTCACCAGGTTAGAGAAGTCAGACCTCAGCCAGGAACACCTCACCAGGTTAGAGAAGTCAGACCTCAGCCAGGTTAGAGAGGTCAGACCTCAGCCAGGGAACACCTCAACAGGTTAGAGAAGTCAGACCTCAGCCAGGAACACCTCAACAGGTTAGAGAAGTCAGACCTCAGCCAGGAACACCTCACCAGGTTAGAGAAGTCAGACCTCAGCCAGGTTAGAGAGGTCAGACCTCAGCCAGGGAACACCTCAACAGGTTAGAGAGGTCAGACCTCAGCCAGGGAACACCTCACCAGGTTAGAGAATGACCGTGATATACTATGACTGTGATATGAGGTTGTCTTACTTAGTTACCTGAAGATGAAGGCACTAACTGTAAGTCACTCTGGATGACTCTGGATATGCTAAATGACTAACATGTAAATGTAGAGAAGCAGCCAACTGGAGGGTTGTCAGTTCCAATCCATTCAAATTCCGTCTCTTTTTTTTTCAGCACAGAGGAGATCATCGACACGGAGGAGGCAGAGGACTTCCCTGATTGTGACGGCCTGCGGGGGCTCGTGTCCCCCGAGGGTCTGGAGGGTCTGGACGCAGCAGGCCGGGCCAACTCCCTGGACCAGCTCTACGGGGGTCAGAAGACCCCGACCCGCCGGCCCGCTGGACGCTACGCTAAGTGGCACCATGACGCTAACCGCTCCGCCCGGGAGGGTGATAAGATGGTGTCTCCGGAGGAGGAGGAGGATGGGAACTCGTACGGAGCTTATACTCTGCCATGCCGACGCTCACACTGCCTGTCTGAGGGCCTGACCAGTTACCGGGCTGCCACCTGCTCCACCATGCAGGGACGCAGGGCACAGACCATACAGGTAGGATGTCACCATGTTGTTACACTGACTCCATGTTTGTTTTTAGTCACAGGATACACACTGAATGCATATCAAAGACCACACTGGTAGGATACGTAATGGATAATTAACGAGGAGCTATGCATTCTATTGAAACTAATGAACGACGTGGAAGGTGTGTTCCACCACACGCTAGAGGAGTGGAACTGACCTTCCACAGAGTTGCCTTTATGTTCCAGAGAACCCAGAGAGCCCCTGGTTGATTTTGCCGCTATTATACCATGGCTATAATTTAACACATTTTGCTGCTAGAAATGTGTTCGTTTGTATTTATTATGGATCCCCATTTAGTTCCTGCCAAGGCAGCAGCTATTCTTCCTGGGGTTTATTATGGATCCCCATTTAGTTCCTGACAAGGCAGCAGCTATTCTTCCTGGGGTTTATTATGGATCCCCATTTAGTTCCTGCCAAGGCAGCAGCTACTCTTCCTGGGGTTTATTATGGATCCCCATTTAGTTCCTGCCAAGGCAGCAGCTACTCTTCCTGGGGTGTATTATGGATCCCCATTTAGTTCCTGCCAAGGCAGCAGCTATTCTTCCTCGGGTTTATTATGGATCCCCATTTAGTTCCTGCCAAGACAGCAGCTACTCTTCCTGGGGTTTATTATGGATCCCCGTTAGTTCCTGCCAAGGCAGCAGCTACTCTTCCTGGGGTTTATTATGGATCCCCATTAGTTCCTGCCAAGGCAGCAGCTACTTTTCCTGGGGTTTATTATGGATCCCCATTAGTTCCTGCCAAGGCAGCAGCTACTCTTCCTGGGGTTTATTATGGATCCCCATTAGTTCCTGCCAAGGCAGCAGCTATTCTTCCTGGGGTTTATTATGGATCCCCATTTAGTTCCTGACAAGGCAGCAGCTATTCTTCCTGGGGTTTATTATGGATCCCCATTTAGTTCCTGCCAAGGCAGCAGCTACTCTTCCTGGGGTTTATTATGGATCCCCATTTAGTTCCTGCCAAGGCAGCAGCTACTCTTCCTGGGGTGTATTATGGATCCCCATTTAGTTCCTGCCAAGGCAGCAGCTATTCTTCCTCGGGTTTATTATGGATCCCCATTTAGTTCCTGCCAAGACAGCAGCTACTCTTCCTGGGGTTTATTATGGATCCCCGTTAGTTCCTGCCAAGGCAGCAGCTACTCTTCCTGGGGTTTATTATGGATCCCCATTAGTTCCTGCCAAGGCAGCAGCTACTTTTCCTGGGGTTTATTATGGATCCCCATTAGTTCCTGCCAAGGCAGCAGCTACTCTTCCTGAGGTTTATTATGGATCCCCATTAGTTCCTGCCAAGGCAGCAGCTACTCTTCCTGGGATCCAAAGACATTAAGGCAGTTATACATTTTAAAATCATTACAATACATTCATAACATATTTCACAACATATTAAGTGTTTGCCCTCAGGCTTCTACAATATATCTACAACAGAAAATCCATGTGTAGAGTGCGTATGTTGTCGAGTGTTTTGTAAGCATGTGTCTTTGTGTTGCTTCACAGTCCCCGCTGTTCCATAAGGTGTATGTGTACCTGTTATTTAAATCTGATTCTACTGCTGCATCAGTTGCCTGATGTGGAATAGAGTTCCATGTAGTCATGGCTCTATGCAGTACTGTGTGCCTCCCATAGTCTGTTCTGGACTTGGGGACTGTGAAGAGACCTCTGGTGGCATGTATTGTGGGGTATGCATGGGTGTGTGCCAGTAGTTTAGACAGACAGTTCGGTGCATTCAACATGTCAATACCTCTCATGAATACAAGTAGTGATGAAGTCAATCTCTCCTCCACTTTCAGCCAGGAGAGATTGACATGCATATGATTAATATTAGCTTTCTGTGTACATCCAAGGGCCAGCCCTGCTGCTCTGTTCTGAGCCAATTGCAATTTTCCTGAGTCCCTCTTTGTGGCACCTGACCACACGACTGAACAGTAGTCCAGGTGTGACAAAACTAGAGCCTGTAGGACCTGCCTTGTTGATAGTGCTGTTAAGAAGGTAGAGCAGCGCTTTATTATGGACAGACTTCTCCAAATCTTAGCTACTGTTGTATCAATATGTTTTGACCATGACAATTCAGGGTTATTCCAAGCAGTTTAGTCTCCTCAATTTGCACAATTTCCATATTATTTATTACAATATTTAGTTGAGGTTTAGGGTTTTCAGTTTTCAGCTGTGCTAACATACTTGCAAAGGGTTTTCTAATGATCAGTTAGCCTTTTAAAATGATAAACTTGGATTAGCTAACACAACGTGCCATTGGAACACAGGAGTGATGGTTGCTGATACTGGGCCTCTGTACTCCTATGTAGATATTCCATTAAAAATCTGCCGTTTCCAGCTACAATAGTCATTTACAACATTAACAATGTCTACACTGTATTTCTGATCAATTTGATGTTATTTTAATGGACAAAAAAAGAAGAAGATTTTCTATCAAAAACAAGGACATTTCTAAGTGACCCCAAACTTTGGAACGATAGTGGATGTTTTTCCAGCAAAACACTATGATCGATAATGCAGGTAGAAATGTGTGTAACATCCACGGATGAAGCTAGCAAGTTTACTAGATGGCTACAGTTAGTGGCTGTGGTAACCAAACAGACTCGCTAATTTAGCTAACCAAAACATCAGTCCTGTAGCTTGCTATTATGAAAATCAACAATGCCAATAATGTTTTCAATTCGACTTTTGCTTTCAAAAGCAGCTCAAACATAAAACATGTAAGAATGAACTGTAGCCGTTTAATTCTACCGTGCTGATGTACCGTGCGTTATAGGGAAATAATGCAGGCTCCAGAATGCCGTTCAAGCCAATCAGAAATGACTATTCAAGAATGCCATGGTATAACACTAATATGATACTGATTATAGTCAGATCCGGAGTCGATGTGAATTTGATTCCACTCCACAGGAAAAACAAACAAATGAGAGTGGAGGATTTGTGTTTTGTTTACTTACATCTTTCTCAAGCTCATAAATATGTATATGATGTGTTTGTGTCTGAAAGCAGTGTGTGTTTGTTTGTAGGTGGTGTGTCTGTTTGTAAGCAGTGTTTGTGTGTGTGTGTGTTCCTGTGTTTGTGTGTGTATGTATATCGTTCTCTTTTTCTATTTCTCTCTCCATCTCGCTCGCTCTCTTTCTCCTTCTGTCTGTCTGTCTGTCTCTGTCTCTCTCTGTGTCTGTCTCTGTCTCTGTCTCTGTGTCTGTCTGTCTCTGTCTCCTTCTGTCTGTCTGTCTGTCTGTCTCTGTCTCTCTCTGTGTCTGTCTCTGTCTCTGTGTCTGTCTCTGTCTCTGTGTCTGTCTCTGTCTCTGTGTCTGTCTGTCTCTGTCTCCTTCGGTCTGTCTGTCTCTTTCTCCTTCGGTCTGTCTGTCTGTCTGTCTCTTTCTCCTTCGGTCTGTCTGTCTGTCTCTCTGCAGCAGCCCCAGAATATTATTATAGAAAGCTGCTCTGAAATCTAATGCTCCCTATTCACTAACACTATATATACCCCTCTCTTCCTCTCTGAAGACTCCTTCCTATTTTTCCTCATTGTGTCTGAGAGATATTACTCTGTCGGTCCTGTTCCTAGAGTTGATAATAAGGTCCAGAGATGGATGAAGCGTAAAGAGAAAGCAGGTCTGCTGTGCTCGTATGTGTCTGTGTAAAATCACTCCTTTACACACTCTGCCCTTTGTTATGATAATGAGTGGGGCCTGGATAACAGTGTGACAGTAAAACGTGTGTGTGTGCGTGTGTGTGTGTTGGCCATATCACCATGGTGCGGGCAGCGGGTGAATGTAGCCGCCGAGCGCATGATGTGGTCATGTGACCTGCCTGGAGACATTGTCATGGTTATTGTAAGAGACCAAGGCGCAGTGTTGAGTTGAGTTCCACATATTTATTTAAAGTGAAGCTTCTTTAACCAAAACAAGAAACAAGCAACACAACGTGACTTACGTGGTGACACAAGCACCAACACAAACAATATCCCACAAACACAGGTGGGAACAATGGAGAACTTAAATATGAACCCCAATTAGAGACAACGATAATCAGCTGCCTCTAATTGGGAACCATACCAAGCACACCAACATAGAAATAGGAAAACTAGAACACCCCCCTAGTCACGCTCTGACCTACAACACCATAGAGAACCAAGGGCACTCTATGGTCAGGGCGTGACAGACAGTTTGGTTGGACCCTTCTTAGATTCCCATGTCAGTCAGAGAGGAGAGGGCAGAACCTAAGGCATAGGAGAGTTGGAGAGGGGAGTTGGAGAGTTGGGGTAAGGAGAGTTGGGGTGAGGAGAGTTGGGGTGAGGAGAGTTGGGGTGAGGAGAGTTGGGGTGAGGAGAGTTGGGGTAAGGAGAGTTGGGGTAAGGAGAGTTGGGGTAAGGAGAGTTGGGGTGAGGAGATTGGTGAGGAGAGTTGGGGTGAGGAGAGTTGGGGTGAGGAGAGTTGGAGTAAGGAGAGTTGGGGTAATGAGAGTTGGGGTAAGGAGAGTTGGGGTAAGGAGAGTTGGGGTAAGGAGAGTTGGGGTGAGGAGAGTTGGGGTGAGGAGAGTTGGGGTAAGGAGAGTTGGGGTAAGGAGAGTTGGAGTAAGGAGAGTTGGGGTAAGGAGAGTTGGGGTAAGGAGAGTTGGAGTGAGGAGAGTTGGGGTGAGGAGAGTTGGGGTAAGGAGAGTTGGAGTAAGGAGAGTTGGGGTGAGGAGAGTTGGGGTGAGGAGAGTTGGGGTAAGGAGAGTTGGGGTAAGGAGAGTTGGAGTAAGGAGAGTTGGGGTAAGGAGAGTTGGGGTAAGGAGAGTTGGGGTAAGGAGAGTTGGAGAGTTGGGGTAAGGAGAGTTGGGGTAAGGAGAGTTGGGGTAAGGAGAGTTGGAGTAAGGAGAGTTGGAGAGTTGGGGTAAGGAGAGTTGGGGTAAGGAGAGTTGGGGTAAGGAGAGTTGGAGTAAGGAGAGTTGGGGTAAGGAGAGTTGGGGTAAGGAGAGTTGGAGTGAGGAGAGTTGGGGTGAGGAGAGTTGGGGTGAGGAGAGTTGGAGTAAGGAGAGTTGGTGTAAGGAGAGTTGGTGTAAGGAGAGTTGGTGTAAGGAGAGTTGGTGTAAGGAGAGTTGGGGTGAGGAGAGTTGGGGTGAGGAGAGTTGGGGTGAGGAGAGTTGGGGTGAGGAGAGTTGGAGTAAGGAGAGTTGGTGTAAGGAGAGTTGGAGAGTTGGTGTAAGGAGAGTTGGTGTAAGGAGAGTTGGAGTAAGGAGAGTTGGAGTAAGGAGAGTTGGGGTGAGGAGAGTTGGAGAGTTGGGGTGAGGAGAGTTGGGGTAAGGAGAGTTGGAGTAAGGAGAGTTGGGGTAAGGAGAGTTGGGGTAAGGAGAGTTGGAGAGTTGGTAAGGAGAGGAGAGTTTCGCCTCTCCCGAGTCCGTACGCGAGTTGCATCGATGGGACAAGACTGCAACTACCAATTCGATACCTCAAAATTGTGGAGAAAAAGGGGTGAAAAGTACAAAAAAATATATAATAATTGGATGCATTCGTGGGTATGTTTCTGTCGTCTATGTGGCCGATCCTGGCATTCGTGGCTGTCATTCGTGGGTATGTTTCTGTAGTCTATGTGGCCGATCCAGGCATTCGTGGCTGTCATTCGTGGGTATGTTTCTGTAGTCTATGTGGCCGATCCAGGCATTCGTGGCTGTCATTCGTGGGTATGTTTCTGTAGTCTATGTGGCCGATCCAGGCATTCGTGGCTGTCATTCGTGGGTATGTTTCTGTAGTCTATGTGGCCGATCCAGGCATTCGTGGCTGTCATTCGTGGGTATGTTTCTGTAGTCTATGTGGCCGATCCAGGCACACATAATATAGACGTGAATAGAGGTAACATTTATCTCACCTTTTAAATCTCCCCGTTGCTGTTTTTATAATGAGAAAGGGACCAAAAACCTGGTTGCTTTAGTAATGGAAGGACTTGAATAGAAAGCCAAGTTGAAGCCAACATTAGATGTTTTCGTTCTCACAATAACCACACGTGGTTCTAACCCAACAGAGGAGAGCGACACCCTTCAGTTGAAGTAGCGGGGAAAACAAACAAGAGGCCACATTTCTCACAAAAACAAAATACAAACAGTTAATTGAGGATAATTATAAAAAAAAGAGCAGGAGAACCTATAAATTGGCCACAATAATTACAAAGACATTTCTGATTTTCAAGGTAGAAACCTATTCCAGTACTTTAATTTCTGAGCTCCAATGTCAAGTTCTAGGTAGGCTACTTCAAGCCCCTTGGGTATTGTATAACATGGAAACCAAAATGTATTCGTCATGTTATTTCATTACCAGATCATATTGAGTAGCCCACTAGGCTGTCATTCGTTGGCATTATATCCAGAATAATTCATAGGAATAGTGTTGGGTGTTGAGCAATAGTCTATCATACACAGACTCCATGTCCAATCCGAGGATCAAAAACATATTATATCCAGAATAATTCATAGGAATAGTGTTGGGTGTTGAGCAATAGTCTATCATACACAGACTCCATGTCCAATCCGAGGATCAAAAACATATGAAAATATTGCATTGATGCTTTCTCTGTTAAATCTAACGAGAACCTGCTGTAGAAATGAAGCAGACAGCAACAGATGATCAACATCAAGGGATATTAGATCCAACGTGGATCCAGACACAACTGTGTTAACCTCCGTAACGAATGAAACACAAAAATATTTTCTCGACCCCGTTTTTCCATCACTTGGGCTGTTTGTCGCTATCACAACAGCTGTTCGTCACTTGACTGTCATTCGGGAAAAATTCCCTTACTTGATCAGATGATGATGTGTTAAAATATCACGGTGTAACTAATCAGCTCGCATCCAACAAGAATTATGCATAGTTTGTTGAAGAACCACGTTAATGACGGTATCGATTTGTTGGTTTTAAGTGTCAAGGTTAGGTAAATCTTTCGGTTAGAAGCAATCACATGAATTATTTTGGGATTTGTGAACCCACGAAAACTGTTTTCACCTCGTAACATAAAGAGACACTGTTACATAGTTACACTGTATTTCTGAACACTGTCTGACAGCTAGAAGCCAGGAAACTTACAGGGTTCAAGTGCAATGTCTAATTTAACTCATTCATGCTTAATATAAGATATAACGACAATATACACTGACATAAATGTAAGGACAGAAAAGTCATGTTTTATGTCACATGATTTTGGTCATCCGTCAAGACACCAACCACGATAAACGGTTAAACAGTTTAAATCAACTTGTGAATTGTATTGAATATATACAACTATTGATCCCCCTTAGTTCTTAGACCTTTTTAAAAATAATTGATTATTGTCAATAACCTTATCAACAGCTATAACAAGTTGTCCAGTGTAGGAAATCCTCAGCGGTACCCGAGTTTCTAGAAAGACCCGTCTGTAGACTAGGCTAAGGTAGGACAGGGTAGGATCAGTGACCTCACCATGTTGGATTTTTAAGGGCACCTCACTGGTACCCTAGTTTCTAGAAAGACCCGTCTGTAGACTAGACTAAGGTAGGACAGGGTAGGATCAGTGACCTCAACATGTTGGATTTAAGGGCACCTCACTGGTACCCTAGTTTCTAGAAAGACCCGTCTGTAGACTAGGCTAAGGTAGGACAGGGTAGGATCAGTGACCTCAACATGTTGGATTTAAGGGCACCTCACTGGTACCCTAGTTTCTAGAAAGACCCGTCTGTAGACTAGACTAAGGTAGGACAGGGTAGGATCAGTGACCTCAACATGTTGGATTTAAGGGCAGGGTTGCCACCTCTACATCTGCAGAGACGGTATGGACTCAAGGTAAAGGGCTGCTGGTGTGACAGGACTGAAGCTTGGTTCGCTGTCAGACTGACCACATGTCTGGAGACCAATAGAATGCAACAAGTGTCTATAGACTGTGTGTCTGTCTGTCTCACCTCTACCTGTGTCGTGTATGTGTGTGTGTCTCATCTCTACCTGTGTCGTGTGTGTCTGTCTGTCTCACCTCTACCTGTGTCGTGTATGTGTGTGTGTCTCATCTCTACCTGTGTCGTGTGTGTGTGTGTGTCTGTCTGTCTCATCTCTACCTGTGTGTGTCTGTGTATGTCTGTCTCACCTCTACCTGTGTGTGTCTGTGTCTGTCTGTCTCACCTCTACCTGTGTCGTGTGTGTGTCTCACCTCTACCTGTGTCATGTGTGTGTGTGTGTGTGTGTGTGTCTCATCTCTACCTGTGTGTGTGTGTGTGTGTGTGTGTGTGTGTGTGTGTGTGTGTGTGTGTGTGTGTGTGTGTGTGTGTGTGTGTGTGTGTGTGTGTGTGTGTGTGTGTGTGTGTGTGTGTGTGTGTGTGTGTGTGTGTGTGTCTCACCTGTGTGACTGTACCTGTGTGTTTCCAGGATGTGACTGCCGGAGAGGGCAGTGAGTACGAGGACAGTGGCATCGACGGGGTGACGGTGTCGGGGGCGGAGCATCACTCCCGGCGCTATAAGACCATGTCTATGTCCTTCTCCGTGTGCTCGGCGGCGGGGCGGAGCCTGTTCGCTGGCAGCGACAGCGGAAGCAGCAACGGGGGAGCGCCCAGTGATGGGGTCCAGGGGGTCTACGAGAACTTCAGACAGGTGGGTGGTGGTTCTGGTTCACACACACACACACAGTGATGGGGTCCAGGGGGTCTACAAGAACTTCAGACAGGTGGGTGGTGGTTCTGGTTCACACACACACCCAGTGATGGGGTCCAGGGGGTCTACAAGAACTTCAGACAGGTGGGTGGTGGTTCTGGTTCACACACACACACACAGTGATGGGGTCCAGGGGGTCTACGAGAACTTCAGACAGGTGGGTGGTGATTCTGGTTCACACACACACACACACACACACACACACACACACACACACACACACACACACACACACACACACACACACACACACACACACACACACACACACATAAATACACACACACACACACACACACACATAAATACACACACACACACACACACACACACACACACACACACACACACACACACACACACATGATCATAATCATCATCACTCTGCTATGTGTGTTTCAAGTCAAATGTATTTATAAAGCCCTTTTTACATCGGCAGATGTCACAAAGTGATACACAAACCCAGTCTAAAACCCCAAACAGCAAGCAATGCAGATGTAGAAGCACGGTGGCTAGGAAAAACTCCCTAGAAAGGCAGGAACCTAAGAAGAAACCTAGAGAGGAACCAGGCTCTCAGGGGGTTTGAACTCCCTAGAAAGGCAGGAACCTAAGAAGAAACCTAGAGAGGAACCAGGCTCTCAGGGGGTTTGAACTCCCTAGAAAGGCAGGAACCTAAGAAGAAACCTAGAGAGGAACCAGGCTCTCAGGGGGTTTGAACTCCCTAGAAAGGCAGGAACCTAGGAAGAAACCTAGAGAGGAACCAGGCTCTCAGGGCGTTTGAACTCCCTAGAAAGGCAGGAACCTAGGAAGAAACCTAGAGAGGAACCAGGCTCTCAGGGGGTTTGCTGTTTTCAGTCCTTTGTCTGTCTATGTATTTTAAGCTGCCAACAAATTGCAGTTCGGGCACAATAAAGCTTTATTGATTTGAATTTTAATGTTATGATCAGGAGTTGGAGATGAGCTCATGTCCGACAGAGAGTCTGGAGGAGGCGGGCTCAGCCCTGAGTGATGAGCAGAGCACCATGAGTTCAGCCTACCAATCAGATCCCCTGCACAGCGTTGTCCAGGGAACCGTGCGGAAGGCAGGCCGGCTGGCCGTCAAGAACATCCTGGTTCACAAGAAAAGCAAGAAGGTGGAGTCAGCCACCAGGAGGAAGTGGAAGAGCTACTGGGTCTGCCTCAAAGGTACCTACCCTACAGTATATACTGTATCTATACACACTACTATCTACTGGCTCTATATACACTATAGCTACGGCTACAAATGTTACTACTACTACTACTACTACTACTACTACTACTACTACTGTACTACTACTACTGCTACTGCTTCTACTACTACTACTGCTACGACTGCTACTACTACTACTACTGCTACTACTACTACTACTACTGTTACTACTACTACTGCTACAAATGTTACTACTACTACTACTACTACTACTACTACTGCTACTACTACTACTGCTACTACTACTACACATGTTGCTACTACTACTACTACTGTTACTACTACTACTGCTACAAATGTTACTACTACTACTACTACTACTACTACTGCTACTACTACTACTGCTACTACTACTACAAATGTTGCTACTACTACTACTACTGTTCCTACTGCTACAAATGTTACTACTACTGCTACTACTACTACTGCTACTACTACTACAAATGTTGCTACTACTACTACTACTACTGTTACTACTGCTACAAATGTTACTACTACTGCTACTACTACTACTGCTACTACTACTACTACTGCTACTACTACTACTGTTACTACTACTACTGCTACAAATGTTACTACTACTACTACTACTACTACTGCTACTACTACTACTGCTACTACAAATGTTGCCTCTACTACTACTACTGTTACTACTGCTACAAATGTTACTACTACTACTACTGCTACTACAAATGTTGCTACTACTACTACTACTACTACTGCTACAAATGTTACTACTACTGCTACAGATGTTACTACTACTACTACTACTGCTACTACTGCTACTACTACTACAAATGTTACTGCTACAGATGTTACTACTACTACTGCTACTACTACTACAAATGTTGCTACTACTACTACTACTACTGTTACTACTGCTACAAATGTTACTACTACTGCTACTACTACTACTGCTACTACTACTACTACTGCTACTACTACTACTGTTACTACTACTACTGCTACAAATGTTACTACTACTACTACTACTACTACTGCTACTACTACTACTGCTACTACAAATGTTGCCTCTACTACTACTACTGTTACTACTGCTACAAATGTTACTACTACTACTACTGCTACTACAAATGTTGCTACTACTACTACTACTACTACTGCTACAAATGTTACTACTACTGCTACAGATGTTACTACTACTACTACTACTGCTACTACTGCTACTACTACTACAAATGTTACTGCTACAGATGTTACTACTACTACTGCTACTACTACTACAAATGTTGCTACTACTACTACTACTACTACTGTTACTACTGCTACAAATGTTACTACTACTGCTGCTACTACTACTACTGCTACTACTACTACTGCTACTACTACTACTACTGCTACTACTACTACTGTTACTACTACTACTGCTACAAATGTTACTGCTACAGATGTTACTACTACTACTACTACTACTACTACTGCTACTACTACTACAAATGTTACTACTACTTCTACTACAGATGTTACTACTACTACTACTACTACTGCTACTACTACTACAAATGTTACTACTACTGCTACAGATGGCCTCCCGGGTGGCGCAGTGGTCTAGGGCACTGCATCGCAGTGCTAGCTGCGCCACCAGAGTCTCTGGGTTCGCGCCCAGGCTGGGCTGGGTTCACGCCCAGGCTCTGTCGCAGCCGGCCGCAACCGGGAGGTCCGTGGGGCGACGCACAATTGGCATAGCGTCGTCCGGGTTAGGGAGGGTTTGGCCGGTAGGGATATCCTTGTCTCAGTATGTAAAAATGTAATAAAAATGTATGCACTCTACTGTAAGTCGCTCTGGATAAGAGCGTCTGCTAAATGACTAAAATGTAAAAAAATGTAAAAAATGTAATGTTACTACTACTACTACTACTGTTACTACTACTACTGCTACAAATGTTACTACTACTACTACTACTACTACTACTACTGCTACTACTACTACTGCTACTACTACTACAAATGTTGCTACTACTACTACTACTGTTACTACTACTACTGCTACAAATGTTACTACTACTACTACTACTGCTACTACTACTACTGCTACTACTACTGTTCCTACTGCTACAAATGTTACTACTACTGCTACTACTACTAGTGCTACTACTACTACAAATGTTGCTACTACTACTACTACTACTGTTACTACTGCTACAAATGTTACTGCTACTACTACTACTGCTACTACTACTACTGCTACTACTACTACTACTGCTACTACTACTACTGTTACTACTACTACTGCTACAAATGTTACTACTACTACTACTACTACTACTGCTACTACTACTACTGCTACTACAAATGTTGCCTCTACTACTACTACTGTTACTACTGCTACAAATGTTACTACTACTACTACTGCTACTACAAATGTTGCTACTACTACTACTACTACTACTGCTACAAATGTTACTACTACTGCTACAGATGTTACTACTACTACTACTACTGCTACTACTGCTACTACTACTACAAATGTTACTGCTACAGATGTTACTACTACTACTGCTACTACTACTACAAATGTTGCTACTACTACTACTACTACTGTTACTACTGCTACAAATGTTACTACTACTGCTACTACTACTACTGCTACTACTACTACTACTGCTACTACTACTACTGTTACTACTACTACTGCTACAAATGTTACTACTACTACTACTACTACTACTGCTACTACTACTACTGCTACTACAAATGTTGCCTCTTCTACTACTACTGTTACTACTGCTACAAATGTTACTACTACTACTACTGCTACTACAAATGTTGCTACTACTACTACTACTACTACTACTGCTACAAATGTTACTACTACTGCTACAGATGTTACTACTACTACTACTACTGCTACTACTGCTACTACTACTACAAATGTTACTGCTACAGATGTTACTACTACTACTACTACTACTACTGCTACTACTACTACAAATGTTACTACTACTACTACTACTGCTACAGATGTTACTACTACTACTACTACTACTGCTACTACTACTACAAATGTTACTACTACTGCTACAGATGGCCTCCCGGGTGGCGCAGTGGTCTAGGGCACTGCATCGCAGTGCTAGCTGCGCCACCAGAGTCTCTGGGTTCGCGCCCAGGCTGGGCTGGGTTCGCGCCCAGGCTCTGTCGCAGCCGGCCGCAACCGGGAGGTCCGTGGGGCGACGCACAATTGGCATAGCGTCGTCCGGGTTAGGGAGGGTTTGGCCGGTAGGGATATCCTTGTCTCAGTATGTAAAAATGTAATAAAAATGTATGCACTCTACTGTAAGTCGCTCTGGATAAGAGCGTCTGCTAAATGACTAAAATGTAAAAAAATGTAAAAAATGTAATGTTACTACTACTGCTACTACTGCTACTACTACTACAAATGTTACTACTACTACTACTACTACTGCTACAGATGTTACTACTACTACTACTACTACTACTACTACTACAAATGTTACCACTACTACTACGACTGCTACAAATGTTACTACTACTGCTACTACTACTGCTACTACTACTGCTACTACTACTACTACTGCTACAAATGTTACTACTACTACTACAAATGTTACTACTACTACTACTGCTACAAATGTTACTACTACTACTACTACTGCTACAAATGTTACTACTACTGCTACACATACTACTACTACTACTACTACTACTACGGCTACTACTAGAACTAGTATGACCTACAGGGTGTGCCTCGAAGGTAGGAGAGGCCTCCATCTAGCCATACCCTTTATACCCTTTATACTATTACTACTAATACTGTATGGAGGAGCTACCGGTCTGTCTGAAAGGTGAGGCCTGCCCTCCCATACAGCGATAGCCTTTTATATCAATACGCACTCCCCACATATAGCCTTACTCTTTACATATATATACACTATTACTACAATTACTATACACCCGGATGCCTTCAGCCTACTACTATAACTGCTGCTGCGATGCATAGCCGTAGCCTTTACATTTAAAACATGTAAATGGCTTTAGAAGATATATCGGCGACTGCTTATATTTGCTGTGGTGTTACAGTTCCCCTGAAGAGGTATTTACAGCACTGTACTCCATTATAACCCTATGTAATTTATTTACAGTTCCCCTGAAGAGGTATTTACAGCACTGTACTCAATATAACCCTATGTAATTTATTTACAGTTCCCCTGAAGAGGTATTTACAGCACTGTACTCAATATAACCCTATGTAATTTATTTACAGTTCCCCTGAAGAGGTATTTACAGCACTGTACTCAATATAACCCTATGTAATTTATTTACAGTTCCCCTGAAGATATCACAGAGTAGGCCTTTTAATACCACTTGACTGGGCCACATCATTAACCTAAATATCACAGAGTAGGCCTTTAATACCACTTGACTGGGCCACATCAGCATTCTAGGGGCCACATCAGCATTCTAGGGGCCACATCAGCATTCTAGGGGTCACATCAGCATTCTAGGGGGCACATCAGCATTCTAGGGGCCACATCAGCATTCTAGGGGTCACATCAGCATTCTAGGGGCCACATCAGCATTCTCTAGGGGCCACATCAGCATTCTCTAGGGGCCACATCAGCATTGTCTAGGGGCCACATCAGCATTCTCTAGGGGCCACATCAGCATTCTCTAGGGGCCACATCAGCATTCTCTAGGGGCCACATCAGCATTCTAGGGGCCACATCAGCGTTCTCTAGGGGTCACATCAGCATTCTCTAGGGGCCACATCAGCATTCTAGGGGCCACATCAGCATTCTCTAGGGGCCACATCAGCATTCTCTAGGGGCCACATCAGCATTCTCTAGGGGCCACATCAGCATTCTCTAGGGGCCACATCAGCATTCTAGGGGCCACATCAGCATTCTGATTATGCGTGCTCCCTCCTGGAGAATCCAGACCGGCACTTCTTACCGCTGGCCACTAGAGAGCAGAATTAAATTGATAAAACAAGTCAAGCTGTTATTTATTTGATTTGTTGTGTTCTCTGCAGGGAAATTTCCCCCTGTAAGATATTTGAAGGAAGAAAGCTATTACTGTCTAGAAATATACATCACATTTAACCTTTTTCATTGATACTTTGTGTGTGACTGCATTTTGCACTTTATTGGAAAAATGGCTATGCAGATACATTTGATTTGATTTGATTGATGGTTGTGAGTAACTACTTTGTTCCTGTTTTCTCCCAGGATGCACTCTGTTCTTCTACGAGACGGACGGCGGGTCGGGGATCGATCACAACAGTGTTCCTAAACATGCAGCGTGGGCTGAGAACAGTATCGTACAGTCCGTACCTGAACACCCCAAGAAGGATTTTGTCTTCTGCCTCAGCAACTCTCTAGGGGACGCATTTCTCTTCCAGGTAGGAGGAGCTCCACGTGTGTGTGGGTGTATGTGTGTGTGTGGGTGGGTGTATGTGTGTGTGTGTGTGTGTGTTAGATGTACAGTGTTCTAACCTGATTGGTCATTATTGTATTACTTGGCTATATTCCAAGCATGCTGTAGTGTGGAGTAAAGGTCTGCGTAACCCTTTCTCTAACCTCTGACCCCTGACCTCTAACCCCTTGTAGACCTGCAGTCAGACGGAGCTGGAGAACTGGATCACGGCCATCCACTCGGCGTGCGCGGCGGCCGTTGCCAGGCAGCATCACCGGGAGGACACGGTGCGTCTGTTGAAGGCGGAGATTAAGAAGCTGGAGCAGAAGATAGACATGGACGAGAAGATGAAGAAGATGGGAGACATGCAGCTCAGTGCTGTGACCGATACCAAGAAGAGGAAGACCATACTGAACCAGGTGTGTGAGTGTGTGAGCTCAGTTACTGATACCAAGAAGAGGAAGACCATACTGAACCAGGTGTGTGAGAGTGTGAGCTCAGTTACTGATACCAAGAAGAGGAAGACCATACTGAACCAGGTGTGTGAGAGTGTGAGCTCAGTTACTGATACCAAGAAGAGGAAGACCATACTGAACCAGGTGTGTGAGAGTGTGAGCTCAGTTACTGATACCAAGAAGAGGAAGACCATACTGAACCAGGTGTGTGAGAGTGTGAGCTCAGTTACTGATACCAAGAAGAGGAAGACTACTGGACCAGG